>NC_142470.1:7440164-7748914 GCF_049115385.1 Moschus berezovskii
GAGGTAAAACAAATAATACTAAAATTTATATGGAATCATAAAAGACCCAGAATTGCCAAAGCAATCCTGAGGAAAAAGAACAAAACTGGAGGCATAACATTCCCAAGTTTCAGACAATACCGCAAAGCTACAGTAACCAAACAGCGTAGCATTAGGACAAAAATTGACATATGACAGAATAGAGCCCAGAAATAAACCCACACACCTACAATCAATCTTCAAAAAAGGAGGCAAGAATATACAATGAAAAAAAGATAGTCTCTTCAGCAAGTGGTGTTGGGAAAGCTGAACAGTCAAAACGTAAATCAAGTTAGAAGTTACAATACTTCCTCATACCACACACAAAGATACACTTAAAATACTATAAAAACTTAAATATAAAACATGATACCATACAACTCCTAGAACAAAGGCAAAAGATTCTCTGACAAATCATAGCAAGGTTTTCAACACTTAGATCAGTCTCCAAAGACAACAGGAATAAAAGCAAAAATAAGCAGGACCTAAACAAAGTTACAAGCTTTTGCACAACAAAGAAAATCATAAACAAAATGAAAAGACAACTTTGGAGGTTGGGGAAGATAAATTAAAAAATTCAAATTAGTCCTACTGCATTTAGACCTAGAGAAAAAATATCCATGGACCAGTTCCCATTCCCAGTGGCTGAAGAATCTGTTACGGAAAAAGGCTTCAGTTGGGTCCAGTGGAAAGCCTCTCATTTCACAAATGAATTAAAGAGCTTCTTCATTACGACATCAATGCTTACTCAACAAGAAGTCAAAGCCAGCAGTGCTCAGGGGAACTCGGTCAAGAACCTGTTGCCCAATTTTACATCAAAGAATGGAAATGGTGACCAGCACTGACCTTCAGGATTAAGGCCTGGCTCTGCCTCTCATCTTGCAGCACCGTCTGAAAGAAGAAAGAGCAGTCAAAGAGCCATCTTATAAGCAAAATCAATTAACAAAGAAAAAGGTAAGCATCTTCACCTTATCCTTCAAGATTAAAACTGCTCATTCATCTCTGGATACGTTTTTTACCTAAGTATATCCAAGTCTGTGCTTAAATCTCCACCCCTCTCCTCCGGCCTCAGTTTTCTCATATGAAAAATCAGGGGCTGGAAAGGCTAGACATTGTCTCAGGTCCTTTTCAGCTCAGACACCCTGTGATTCTATGATTAACACATTAATCTCTGGCCTTTCAACCCCTCCACATCTGAGGACGGACTCCAACTTAAGCATATGTCTTCTAAAGTTTACAAGGTCCTTCCTGAGAATAGCTGTATCTAATCACCCATTTCTGCTGCAGAGAACTGGTACCAAAACTACATTAAGTGTCTAAAATCAACAAGGAAAAGGATAAATGCAGGCAAAGGGAGCTGGACATAACTACAAACCTTTAGTGAGTCCCGAGTACCTCTGTAATCCTCTTGAAGGTAACACTGGAGCAACTGCACACTCTGTTCTTCATCAAGACCCTACAAACAGAAGGCATAAGGGAGGAACAGTCACCTCGGGTCAGAAACCACAGAGCATGCAAAGCAACCTAAAGTTCTGTCCTCTGGAATGAACACAGAACTTGAATAAACAAAAATTCTTTTAAAATATTTCATAAACATAATGATTTTAACTCAACAGGAGAAAAAAGGAGCAGCCACTGACGTGCAATTTACATGCCAATTAAATTTACATGTCAGAAACAACAGTGCTTATTCACCAAGCACACTAACATAGCAGGAGGCATGATCTGGGTTTCCAAAATTAAAAGGAAGCAGCTATGCATTTAATATTTAAATACAATCTAGTCAACTTGAAGACCACCACAAGCATGCTGAAGACGACTCTATGATGTGCAGTAAACAGGGTCAGGCAACTTGACTTGTGGCTTTTAGCAAGAAAAGTTGCTGCCTGGGCATTTGCTTTTGAACTGTGGTGTTGGAGAAGACTCTTGAGAGTCCCTTGTACCGCAAGGAGATCCAACCAGTCCATTCTAAGGGAGATCGATCCTGGGTGTTCATTGGAAGGACTGATGCTAAAGCTGAAACTGCAATACTTTGGCCACCTCATGCGACGAGTTGACTCACTGGAAAAGACTCTGATGCTGGGAAAGGTTGGGGGCGGGAGGAGAAGGGGACGACCGAGAATGAGAAGGCTGGATGGCATCACCGACTCTGTGGACATGAGTTTGAGTGAACTCCGGGAGTTGGTGATGGACAGGGAGGCCTGGTGTGCTGTGATTCATGGGGTCGCGGAGAGTCGGACACGACTGAGCGACTGAACTGAACTGAACTGAATGCTCTATTTAACTCAAACTGAATTAAACTGAATTTTCACCAACAATCACTAACAATAAAACCATGCATATTCACCTTGCAGGTAATAAATTGAAGCCAGTCCTAATTTTTACTCACCAAAAACTTGCTGATTCTTAAACCCAGTTCCTTCAGTGGTGACGCTACATCTTTACTAGCTTTCACTTTTTCAGCTGAACTTGGACTATGAAAAGAACAGTGAATCATTTTTTCATTCTCAATGAATCTCTAGGGGTTTTAAATAAAAATACTTAACCTTTCTCTGCTCTTTAGGTGCCTATAAAACACACACACACACAAGTTCATCTCTACAGACTTTGTAACACAAAACTATGTCTACGTAATAAATACAGTATATGTCTGTGACAAACTACAGTTATAATTACATTATTTGCAGTTATACTTAGTGACATTAATTATTTTGATCCTTAGAACTATCCTGGAAGGCAAACATCACTATCCCCATTTTGCAAATGGAATTACCAACACTTAGGAAGAATAAATAACTTACCAAAAATTTCACAGCTAATGAAGTTGACGTGAAATTTAAAACCAGGTCTGCTAGCATACATACATATATTACCTAGCTATGTCCACTGGGAAGGTCTAGATGCTACAACAGCCCAGCAGCAGAGAACACACCCAGCACCCAGATCTTTATTTCTAACATCATTCTCTAATAAAAGGTATTAGGACTCCTTGGAGAAATGGCTGAGTCTAGAGCTGGAGTGGGGAAAATACTAGATGAGCCTGGAGCATCTTGTAATGCCAAAGAGTAAGAAAGTACTCAGAAAACAAAAGGATGGGGGCATATCAAAAATCTGAAAGGATGCCCCATGGCCAAAGTTGGAACAGGTATAAACAAAGTAGGAAATAAACGAGTCCATGATGATCTAAATAAATGAAAGAGTGAATAAATATATACATATATACAAATGAGAGAGAAGGGATCAATCTTCCTTCTAGAAGTTCAATAACACACATATATGCCACCCCTTTTAGGAGGTAGTTTAATTCCACTACACCCCCCACACTGAAAGCAGACTATACCAAATGACTCACTTCTGATAAATAGAGGAGGGGAAGAGAAAAGTGACTTTATAGAGTAGACATCTGGCAAACGCTACCTTACCCAAGTGAGCAAGGTTAACATCACCAGTGACTTCATGTGGGTAACATGTATCCTCTGCCATGACATGGTAAGAATGAGACTTCACCACTGTGTATTCTTTCAAAAACCCACCACCTCAATCTAATAATAGTAATAATAATAAAAAATCAGACAGTTCTAAATTGAAGGAATTATACTACAAAATACTTCACCAGTCTGCCTCAAAACAATTTCAAGTCATGAAAATCAAGGCAAGATTGATATACCGTCACAGCTAACAGCTAAGGGGACATGACAACTAAATATAACGTGATTCCCTGGTCTGGAAATATTCCCTGAAATAGAAAGAGGAAATTTAAAAAAATTTTTAATGGCTAAAAATCTGTGTTAAATTCAAATTAAGCCTGCAGTTTAAAAGGAAAAAAAAAAAGTCTGTCAGACTTTAAATCTCATGTTATTACAAAGGGAACTTTTATCTTTAAAAAAAGAAACTCATACCACAAATGCCCATTCTGTGAACTAAAGCATATTGTTGTTGGATTTGTTTTTTTAAGACTCTCACATTTCACAGAAAATCCACAACACAAAGGCTACTATAAAGTTAAACAAGTTCTGAAAGAGGCAACACAGAATGATGATTAAGAACACAGACACTGGAGTAAGACTGCCAGGTTCGAATCCTGGTTCTACCACTTACTAGCTGTGTGACCTTGGGCAAGTTACTTAACCTCTTTGTGTCTCAGTTGCCCCATCTGTAAAATGGAAACAATAAAAATACCTAAACGTGATAATATAGTGCTTATCTTCTTTAAGTTCAACTATCCTAGGTACATAGTAAAGTATTTACGGATAAAAAAACATGGTATCTAGCAGTTACTTCAATGTAACTATGGCGGAAGGGAAAAAAGAAAGTTCTTCAGTAACATAAGGGAATGAAGATGGAAGGAGAAGACGTAATAAAATCAACAGGTATTCAGAAATAGAAGGGGAGTGAGGGCAGCTTGGGAACCTTAAGGCGTAACAGAATGAGACCTGGACTAGGAGTTAAGAAAGTCTGGTCCTACAAGGTTTACTCTCTTTTTAACCACTTTATATTTTATTATTCTTTTCCACTGCCCAGCAAAAACAAAAATCTATATATTCAAACAAGAATAAAAATAGTACCTATCTCAAGGGGCTGTTGTAGGGATTAAATAACTTACCGTATGTCTAGTGCTTAGAGCAGTAATTGGTACACAACAAACAATACATAAGTGTCAGCTGCTATTCTCATTGCTCACTGCTATATCCTAGCATTTGGTGCTGACAGTTTCTCACACAAACATGATGGACTGAAATAAATATTAGGAGTATTAATTGAGTATTTAATAAAGCCTCATTCCCAATACTAGGGTTATAAAGTAGATTCGACACTACTGTATTTCTAGAAGGATTTTCCTTTTCTTCAACAGACAGAAAAAAATGTGCCATACTCTTTTTCCCTGGTTAACCAAATTATGTTCTCTCTGGTCTAACTAACCCAGTAATATCATAAAATCCTACATGAGGTATATTATCATACGTGAAACAGATCGCCAGTCCAGGTTCAATGCATCAGACAGGGTACTCAGGGCTGGTGCACTGGGATGACCCCAAGGGATGGGATGGGGGTTCAGGATGGGGAACATATGTACACCCATGGCTGATCCATGGCAAAAACCACTACAATATTGTAAAGTAATTAGCCTCCAATTAAAATAATAAAATAAAATCCTACATGAGGATGGTTTCGTCTATCCCAGGTTCCTCGGGGAAGTTACTCAAATGAGACCCAAAGAATAGCCATACCTGGGAGGTTTATAGTAAGAAAGTCCTTCTAACAGCCGCTGCCAATGTTTATTCAGCTCTGCCTCAATCTGATTCTGGGAAAAAAAAGAAGGAAGTTATACCAATGCAATTTTAATCAGATTCCACGGTCACACTGAGGATAACATATTCCTTTGAGTCTTCTTAACATGCATCTTTCTGAAGATAATTTTGAATATAGAATTCTATGGCCTGCTTTATTTTGCTTAACATTCTAACATAATGATTTAACCTTATTATGAAAATCTTGATAACATCCTTTTTAGTGGTTGCATATTTTATCAAGTGATTAGATCATAATTCATCTACCATTCTTCTAAGATTAGATATATTTAAGCTGGCTGTAATTCTTTATTCATATGAATAATACTATGGTAAAGAGTTTGTGCCAAAAATTTCTTCAGTACTTCTTTCTTTTAGATATATTCTTAGAAGTGGAATTATCAGAAGAGGGCATACAAAAAAATGTTAAAACTCTAAAAAAAATGTAACATTTATTATGTTAATTATAATCACAACACAACTAATAATTGAATGCCATCTTAACACTTTAGGGTTTCCCATGTAGCTCAGCTGGTAAAGAATCCACCTGCAATGCAGGAGATGCCGGTTCGATTCCTGGGTAGGAAGATCCACTGGAGAAGGGATAGGCTACCCACTCCAGTATTCTTGGGCTTCCCTGATGGCTCAGCTGGTAAGGAAGCCTGGGTTGGGAAGATCCCCTGGAGAAGGGAATGGCTACCCACTGCAGTAGTCTGGCCTGGAGAATTCCAGTGACTCTATATAGTCCACGGGGTCGCAAAGAATCAGACAAGACTGAGCAACTTTCACTTTCCATTTTAACACTGTATCCTCACAGAGTCAGAAATGGGGGATGAACATGAAGAATTGTTCTTTACTGATTACATACTTGGGAATGCCCTAAAAACCTCAGCCTCTGTGACCTACGCAGCTAGCTAAGTGGAAAAGGATGAAAAGGCAAGTCAGTATGAGATGGAGGAAAGATCTGAGAATCTTTCCTAGCCTGCAGTGGTAAAATGGTTTTTGTACCCCTACCCTCAGCAGCCAATCAAGTAGCACTGGTATCTTTTTAGAAAAGGAATCACTAAGATACAAAGAAAACTACAGACTTGGAAAACTTCAGCAGCTAGGCTGTAAGACTACACAGCATTTCAGTAGAGAGAAGTGGGGAATCCATAATGCTTCTTTTAGAAATAAAATGGGAATTAATTTTAGGAATAAAGAAAGGTGTTCACTTCCTATTTCAAAGAGGAGGAAAATATTTTTTGGTAATAAAAGCTACACAAAGAACCACAGAATCCATCCAAGAACATACCACTTACCAGTTCTCTCAGAGCTGACCTTCCTAGCAGAATTGTCCACAGTTCTCTACTACTCCTGAAAAATGATAGAAAGCAGTGGTAAGTTTCCTCTTTTGGAAAAAAAAAAGTATATTTTAGAATTAATGAAACATAGTAATTAATGAAATACAGTACATCTTCTATGCTAAGAAGATGTTTGAATTTAGTATTTCTGTCTCCTCCCTTTTCATTAAAATGTAGTGACTAATAAGGAACAAGAATCTAGAAAAAGACTAATCTATTTCAGGACTCCCATCACCTCCAGAAATACATGACATAACGCACTTTCTCAATCAAGCAAAGTCTAACAGTCATTACAAATGGCACTACGTTCACTCACTACTTAATGAATTCCCACTAGGTGGTATCTGCAGTGCTAAATATAGAAGCCAAATAAAAACACAGGAGAGGTGGGGCCAGGTCTTGGTGTCAAATGGAGGTCTCCAGCACAGTTCACCCCAATGAGTACTCCCTAGTACCTCTGCCACCAGTGTCCTTGACCCTACAGTGAGTCACAGTTGCCCCCCCACCCCCCTGCCCGCCTCCCCAGAAAGACCCTCCAAGACCATCAGCTCATCACTCAACAACAGGCATATGAAGATTTCTGGAGAAATGTGTCATCTCTGGGAAATATGGAGACTGAGATAAAAAAAAGGTGAGTCCTTCAATAAAAGTACATCACAGCAAGAAGAAACAAAAAGAATGAAGGAACACAGTGAGTGAACAGGTGCATGCATCTCCCAGAACAGCCTCTGTCTTCTCTTTAGCCATGGAGCCAGACAAGCGAATTCCGCTTCCTACATCATATTTTCATATATCCTTTGCTCAGATTCACCAACTAGTATTATTTTCTTTCTCCCTCTTTGTGTCTGTATAATTATATACAATACAAAAATGCACATATTTGTATATACATACATGTACACACATTTTACCAAAACTATACAAAATTGTATTAGAGACATATTCCTTTATCTCTAAATATTTCAGTGTGTTTTTCCTAAAAGCAAGGACAACATCTTACACAGTACAACTATCAAAACCAAGAAATTAGAACTTTCCCGGTGGTAGAGTGGATAAGAGTCCACCTGCCAGAGGAAGGAGCCTGGCAAGCTACATTCCATGGGTCGCAGAGTCGGATACAACCGAGCGACAAAGCACAGCACAGCCCAGCCAGCACAAGGGGCACAGGTCCAATCCCTGGTCTAGGAAGATTCCACATGCCGTGGAGCAGCTAAGACTGTATACCGCAACTACTGAAGCCTGCATGCCTAGAGCCTATGCTCTGCAATAAGAGAAGCCACTGAAGCCCACACACTGCAACCATGAGTTGCCCCCAGTTGCCGCAAGCAGAAGAAGCCCAAGGGCAGCAAAGAAGACTCACTGCAGCCAATAAATAAATAAACGGGGAAAAAAATCAAACTGATACCAGAAAAGAAAGCACACGTATAGTCCCTGCTCCCATCTAGTGAGCTCTTCAAATATACTCCCAAATATGTGCTAAACCCATTTCCTTCCCTCAGCCACGTCTTCAGAATTTCAGGAAAACTTGCTTTGTGTTCTTTTTAATCTAGAATTAAATTTCAAAATGCAGCCATTAAGAAATTATCTCAAGAAAGGATTATAAAAAGCATAGGGGAAAAAAAAAAGCATAGGGATTATATTTGGGGAGATTCTAAATAAACCCTAGAATAGTTCAGTTCAGTTCAGTCGCTCAGTCGTGTCCGACTCTCCGCGACCCCATGAATCATATCACGCCAGGCCTCCCTGTCCATCACCAACTTCCGGAGTACACTCAAACTCATGTCCACAGAGTCGGTGATGCCATCCAGCCATCTCATTCTCCGTCGTCCCCTTCTCCTCCCGCCCCCAACCTTTCCCAGCATCAGAGTCTTTTCCAGTGAGTCAACTCGCCGCATGAGGTGGCCAAAGTATTGGAGTTTCAGCTTTACCTGCTGGAAAAGCCTATCTTCAGAGAGAAGATGAAAAGGTCCTAATAAAATGTACTAGTTAACAAGAAGAATGCAAGTTATATTAACTATGAGGATAAATTGAAAAATCTTTTCCTCATCAAGGCAAAACACAAAGCACTAGCCCTATCTGTTTAAAAATGGTCTTTCAGGATTTTCCCATCAAAAGAGGATTAAATTAAAATCTAAAAATCATATATCTCTCTCCTAAGGGTTAATGCTACTAAGAAAACAAGTTTGATTCTGTTGAATCAATAATCACTAACTCCCACAACTCCACTGTGGAATCACTATATAAATCGTTTTTTTGATAACAAGAAAGCATGCACTATTTTAAAATTAGGAGATTAGATCCAGTTGATGAAACAAGTATGTCCCTTTGTACTGATAAACTATATTAAAAGGTATGACTAAATCAAGCCCTAAGAAATTAAACACAGAAGAAAGCTCACTGTTTAAAGAAATGTATAGTAAATTTTTAAAGAATGACTTTTGTAAAGACGATAAGCATCTAACTTGTTTGGTAAATCTGACTTAGCAAAAAACAAAGGGAGGGTTTTATTTAAAATGTCACATACTGAACAACTTCACTTCACTCACTTCTTACTTTATCACTGGAGAAGGAAATAGCAACCCACACCAGTATTCTTGCCTGGAGAATCCCATAGACAGAGGAGCCTGGCTGGACACGACTCAAGTGACTAAGCAGCAGCAGCATACTACTTTCACTTTACCAAGGATAGCTTCTGGTTTGCACCAAAACGATCAGATATCTATTATATATAAATGGCTAATAATGGGGCTAACAGTATCCCACAATTAATGGAAAAAAAATTATTATTAACTGAAGGCTCTGGTATACCTGAGCTAAATTACTCTTTCTGTATCGTACATCTTCTAACTCAGAAGCATGGGCACCACTGAGCTATAATTTATCGGCATTTGCTTTCAGAACTTTGATCTCAAGCTAACTAGGTAGCAGGATTCCCAAGAGACTCAAAATACCACTACCTGTACTCAAGGGCCACTGCCAGGATCCAGAATTCTTTGTTTACTCAAATTCAAGCTGTGGGTTATTTGTTACACCAAAATCCATATAATTCAAACAAACAAAAAATTTCCCAAGAGTGTTTCTCAGAATGAAGTTGGTCCTCAGGCCAAACAGCCAAATCAGCTGAAAACAATACAGTAACACTGCAGAACCCTGATCATTCCCAGAACCACACTTTCTCAGAGGTTAGGCATGGGAAATCTACATTTTAAAATCAATTCCTAAATTACCACTGCTGGAGGGCATCAGCTTGTCTCCATGGAGCAGGTCAAAGACCTGGTCAGTATAGATTTTTTTGCCTTTTATGTCTGACATATTGGCTTTTTTGGCGGGTAGAGAGAGGAGAAAAAGATTGTGCTACAAAATAAGACTGAAGTAATGCAGTAACTTTTATACTTACTAATTAAAAGAAAAAAATAGCTATTTCTTTAGAAATAAAGATTCTCATTTGCAAAACCAAGTCACAGCATGGTCTTTTTGTTATAAGGTGTCAAAAATAATGTTTATTGAAAATGAGTTGGAGAACAAGATTAGCCAACATTTACTGGGGCACTGTGCTAAGTCTTTAATGCTTTGTCTTACTGAATATTTCAACTGACCTATGAGGCAAATACTATTATTATCCGTAGTATCTCATCAGGAAACTAAGGTTTCAGAGTGGTTAAGTAACTTCTGCAAGGCCACAAAGCTAATATTTAATGGAACCAGGGCTTGAACCTAGGCTTGCAAGACTCCAAAGTTTAATTGTTATAAGACGGGGCCTCTAGTTGCACCCAGGAATTCAGTCTGCAAGCAGGCAAAGACTGAGGTGAAGTTTTCTGTCCTACAGTGGTATATTATGCTCTACTACCTAGGGTGGCACACAGCAGAGGCCACCGCAGTGAGAAGCCTGAGCCCCAAAACAGAGAGCAGCCCCTGCTCACCGCAACTAAAAAAAAAGCCCACACGAAAGCAATGAGGACCAGCAGAGCAAAAACTAACAAATCAATTAAAAAAAAAACAACTACGAGTCCCATGTAGAAATGCCAAGAGATGGCAGAACAAAAGAGAAAACAGTAGCTTAGCAGGAAGGGAATCATCCTGGAAATGAGTGTTACTGGCTCAATTCCTACACATTTATGATCTAGGAATAACGGAAGCCAAATAAAGCTAAGACCTTCACGACACTCATAAACTTAGTGTTGGGAATGATAAAGGATGTTAAATATAACAAGACAATCAGCAAAATGTAAAAAGTACCAAAAGGCAGGACCCTAACAATTAGACACTACAAGGGATATAACCACATAGGACAGAAAAGAGTCAGAGAAGACAGCGTTCACTAGCAACTAATCCAGGGATTGAAGAAAGACTTTACCTCAAACTGAGACCTGGAGGTTTGAGCAGGTGATTCTCAAGAGACTCAACAGACAAGACTGGAATTGTGATGTCCAATTCCAGCCTCAGGGTAACGTCTTCTACATATACTCTCAAGAAATGAAATAACTGCTACAGTGTCTGTCACTTATTTGTACAATAAGTAAACAAATTTGAGGTAAGTACAAACTAAGGCACAGAAATTAAATAATTTGCCTCAAAAGTGAGATTCAAAAAATTTATTGACTTGCAGCCCAATGTTCTAGCAGACAACATGGAACTCCACTTCTATAAAAGCTGGAGTTAGTGGAAACAGGAAATAATCAGTAGAGATATCCACGTGGTTGGAAACCTTTGGATGAAAGCAACTAAGAGATTGAAAATACCACGGAAGTAAAAATCCCTTGCATTAAAGAAGCCGCCCTGCCCTGCAGGAGCTAAACTTTACCCAAGATCCACAAGGACTGTAAGATAAGCCTGAGAAAAGGAGAGCAGAGTGACCACAATGCTGCCCGACATAAGAGCTGACAAGATACAACGGCAGGGGGAAGAAACAAACCGGTTCTCACAAAGTTCAGAAGCAGTTCAATGGAAATTCCAAAGATGAAAATCTCACTCGAGCAGAGAGATGAAGGCAGTGACAAGTGGAATAAACATTTACTGAGAGTCTATCACTGCTCTTCTGGGTGTTGAGGCTACAGCAGTGAAGAGGACAAAAAAGTGGGGAAACGTTGCTGGTACAAGAGAAAAAAAGGTGGCAGGGGCGGTTGGGCGGGACGGGTGGAAGGGAGAATGGAGAACACTTTGAAGCTGCGAGTGAGAGATGGAAGTGCGGCGATCCGGCTAAAGCTTCCGAGTGGGACACTCCATTTGGGAGTTGGGTTTGTGAGTCATCTGTAAATTACAAGATGCCTCCCCAGATTTGTGGGAGTTCAAGGAGATAACGCGGAGAACCAGAAAGCGCGTCGCCAGGGTTTGGCGCTAGTACGCTAGTAAGAACTGTCTTTTTAATATTTTCTCTTCCTGTCCTTTTAAAGCCCAGTAACAGCGCCCGGGACGCCGACTGAAGGAATCAACGCAAGAGAAAACCACTAGACGGATGAATGAAAGACCGGCGAAAAGAGGGCAGAAACCGCAAGGAGGTGGTTCCTCGACTCCCGAAACAGACCTCCCGGCGAGGGCACGGGGGGCACCGGGGGAGAGCCCGCCGGGCACGGGAGGCTGTGGCTGGGACCGGGTGGGGGCTCCCGCCGCGCCTCGAGGGAGCGTCACACCGGACAGGAAGCGCGGTGGAGGGGGGAGGGGGGCGCCGAGGGACGCGCCGCCGGGAGAGGGAGAAGGGCCGGGTGAGGAGACGGGAGGCCGGCGCCCAGGGAAGGGGGGAGGCACCGGCCCCCCTTTTACAGAAGTCGCCTCATATCCCCGCGCGCGGGGACCGTTTGGCCGTAACCGCCTCCCGTCCCGGCGCCCGTACACCTAGCCGGCCTTCGCCCTGCCACTGCCGCCACATCTCGCCCTCAACTCCCGCCCCGGCTTGCGCTTGGCTTGGACCCCGCGCCTCAGCCATCCCCGCCGACTCGGCCCGCTCCGCACCTCACACACGGACAGCCGGCGGCAGCCGCCATCTTCGCGCGCGCGCGCGCCCCAGCCCCGCCCCCCGACGCCACGCCCACGTGACCGCGCGCTTCCAGGGCGCGGACTGGGGTTTCGTCACGTGACTGCGGGGGCGGGGCCAACATGGCGTTGCCGGGAGAGGTGAGGAACCCCGGGCAGGTGCGGCCGAGGCTGTGAGGGAGGTGGCGAAGGGGAGACGTCTACGCCGTGAGTGGGAGGCGGTGGAGGATAGCCTGACGCCAACTCCCAGGCGGCATAGTGGCCTCCAGTGGAGCGTCCCTTCTGGAGGGAGCTGGAGAACGGAGAAAGAAGGTGCTGGCAAGGCGAAGCTACCGCTGTCTGCCGGGCGCGGGTTAAAGGGCCAGAGTCCAAGGCATCCCTAGTCACCCCGGTTTTCCGTGGGTCCGGAGTCTAGAGACATGACCCGAGAGTGCGCTCCCCCGACCCCTGGGTCCGGGGCTCCGCTGAGTGGGTCCGTGCTGGCAGAGGCAGCGGTGGTGTTCGTAGTGGTGCTGAGCATCCACGCAGCCGTGTGGGATCGATACTCGTGGTGCGCCGTCGCTCTCGCGGTGCAGGCCTTCTACGTTCAGTACAAATGGGACCGGCTCCTACAGCAGGGAAGCGCGGTCTTCCAGTTCCGAATGTCCGCTAACAGTGGCCTACTGCCCGCTTCAGTGGTCATGCCTTTACTAGGACTGGTTATGAAGGAGCGCTGCCAGGCTGCGGGGAACCCCTATTTCGAGCGGTTTGGAATTGTGGTGGCGGCCACGGGCATGGCAGTGGCCCTCTTCTCCTCAGTATTGGCCCTGGGCATCACTCGCCCGGTGCCCACCAACACCTGCATCATATCGGGCTTGGCTGGAGGCGTCATCATTTACATCATGAAGCACTCGCTGAGTGTCGGCGAGGTGATCGAGGTCCTGGAGGCCCTGCTGATCTTCGTGTACCTCAACATGATCCTGCTGTACCTGCTGCCTCGCTGCTTCACCCCCGGAGAGGCGCTGCTGGTCCTGGGTGGCATCAGCTTCATGCTCAACCAGCTCATCAAGCGCTCTCTCACTGTGGTGGAAAGCCAGGGGGACCCCTTGGACTTCTTCCTGCTGGTTGTGGTGGTAGGCATGGTGCTTATGGGCATCTTCTTCAGCACCCTCTTTGTTTTCATGGATTCGGGCACCTGGGCCTCTTCCATCTTCTTCCACCTCATGACCTGTGTCCTGGGCCTTGGCGTCGTCCTGCCCTGGCTGCACCGCCTCATCCGCAGGAACCCCCTGCTGTGGCTCTTTCAATTCCTCTTCCAGACAGAGACCCGAGTCTACCTCCTAGCTTATTGGTGTCTGCTGGCCACCGTGGCCTGCCTGGTGGTTCTGTACCAGAATGCCAAGCGGTCATCTTCCGAGTCGAAGAAGCACCAGGCCCCCACCATCACTCGAAAGTATTTCCACTTCATTGTGGTAGCTACCTACATCCCAGGTATCATCTTGGACCAGCCCCTGCTCTACGTGGCCGCCACGGTGTGTCTGGCTGTCTTCATCTTCCTGGAGTATGTGCGCTACTTCCGCATCAGGCCTCTGGGCCATACCCTGCGAAGCCTTCTGTCCCTCTTCCTGGATGAACGAGACGGTGGGCCACTCATCCTGACCCACATCTACCTGCTCCTAGGCATGTCTCTTCCCATCTGGTTAGTCCCCAGACCCTGCACACAGAAGGGTAGCTTAGGAGGAGCCAGGGCCCTAGTGCCCTATGCAGGCGTCCTGGCCGTCGGTGTGGGTGACACTGTGGCCTCCATATTCGGTAGCACCATGGGGGAGATTCGCTGGCCTGGAACCAAAAAGACTTTTGAGGGAACCATGACATCTATATTTGCCCAGATCATTTCTGTAGCTCTGATCTTAATCTTTGACAGTGGAGTGGACCTGAACTACAGTTATGCTTGGATTTTAGGATCCATCAGCACCGTATCCCTCCTGGAAGCCTACACTACGCAGATAGACAATCTCCTTTTGCCTCTGTACCTCTTGATATTGCTGATGGCCTAGCTGCTGTGCATTAGCAATGGAGGAAGCAGACACATGGGGAGGACCAACGGTCCCAGAGCAGCCAGCCACTTGGGCTTGAAGAGCCAATGGGAAGAAGCAGATTTAATTTTTCAACTGATTCAGATTTAAAATAAAAATCAAAGCACTCCTGGTTTTAGTTTTGCTGATACTTAAAAATGCAAAGAGGCTTAAAGTCTAGTGCAACAGCTCAGAGAGCTTGAGTGTGCTATAGGGCCCCTGCCTTGCACTCCTTGAGGGGCCAGAGTAGACTCTGGAGGCAGTAGGGCAGAGGGGTTAACATTTCAGGTTCTGGTGTCAACTCTTGTGGGTCAGAATACTTGCTGAATTACTTCTTAACTGTGTGAGTCGCTTAATCCCTCTGGGTCTCAGTTCTCTTGTCTGCAAGATGGGAATAATCAGATCCTGCACCTCATGGGGGGAGGGTCTGGTGAAGTGACGTGAATAAGGTGTCCAGCCCAGGGCCTGCACATAAGTGCAAAAGGGCCACATCAGTGAGGGACAGTATCTTTGTTACTCGAGACCAGTCATTAGCTCAGCAAAAAGCCAAGCAAACCAAAGGATTATATGGGTTGTACTTGGAGAGTAGAATGACCCTACTCCTCTGGCTTCATTCGGAGGAGCGTCCAAGAGGAAATCAGCCAAGTGCATGTGGTTTCTCCCATTTGGCTTAGGAAGAGCTTGGGGGAGAGAGGGCATCTGTTTCTTGCATCCCTGGAAGGGCTGGAGGAGGAGGATCGGGTCCTGGACTGACTCCCTGTTTCAGCCAACCCCACCCTGCCTTAAGGCCTCTGCTGCCCGGCTGAGTGGTGCTGCTGCTGCTGCTGCTGTGTGATGGACAAACTGGACAGCACAGGGTCCTGGTCCAAGTCCCTCCTGAGACCTCTTTGCCCTCCTGTCATGTCTATACCTGTGTGGGTCTCTTCTCTGAGCGAGGAATTAGAGCCAAGGGGGCTGGTGAAGCTTACTGAGTGCCCAGACTCACTCTGCTGGGGAAGCCAGGGGTAGGCATGCTCCAGCCTCGCTCTCTGAGGGCAGAGTCCAAGCTGCGTGGTTCCCCACTGTATCCCACCGTGCCAACACAGCCTGGCAGGTGGCTGGAACTCAGCAGACCTTCGTTGAGTGGATACACATTTCCCATCAGTGAGAAGATAGCACAGCAGGTTTCTCAAAGGTTCTGCCCACTTCTCACCAGCCTAACAGGGAGGGACCTAGCAGAAAGAGGTGAGAACTCTGCCCCACCAAGGCTGGAGGCTGGCAGCCCGGTGCTGGAAGCTTGTGCTTCTGCCTGGGCGTCACCAGCAGGCCCTTTGTCCCAGAGGAGGGTGTTGAGACATTCCTTCTGGCCTCAAAGAAGCGTTAACAAACCCTTCCCTTTGCTCAGACTGCCGCTACTGCTTGGCTGAAGGAGGCAGCTCCATGTTAGGGTGCAGAGTATATGATGCTGGCTTTGCCCCCCTGACTCCCTAGGTGGCCTTGGTTTGTCCACATAGACAGCAGGGGTCGGAAGTCAAGGTCACAGAATCATAAGGCCTCTGAGACCAGGCAGGTTACACAATGAGAGAGGGCAGGGAAGGGAAGGGAAGAGCACACGTGCCTGTAAGCACCAGCTCTAGCCAGCAGTCACCTAGGCTGGACTACCAGCCCAGGCTATTGACCTGCTCATTCAAGGCAGCTTAGAAACGTGGATCGTTATGTGAAGTCTCTCAGCTTTAAAAAGTTGTGGGTTTGTTTGCTTGCTTTAATGCTGAGGCCCAGACAGAACACTTCTGCGTTGTGAAATCAGCTAATGGCCCCGTTTGCAACCACTGGGCCAGACCCCAGCCAAGCAGGTTTGGGATTTGGTCGTTGTTCCTGCAGATCTGGGTGCCTGTCAAGCATGCCCAAGAAGAGGGACCTGTGGAGGCCCTAGTCCAGACCCTTGGTGGGCCCAGAGAGAAGGGCCTGGCCTGAGCTAGAAAGCAGCCAGAATCTAAGACTGGATTCCAGTGTCCTGTCCTCTTTCCCCGCCAAAAGGAGAACTGGGAGCATGGAGGTCAGAGCACAGACCCTGCATCCAGCTGACCTCGCTGAACACCTGAACGGCTATAGGACTTAGATCACTTAACCTTCTCACATGTCAGCTCCTTCTTCTGTACACAGCGCCTGGTGCAAAGAGGTGAGGATCCAGTGAGTAAGCACAGCAAGCTCCTGGCGCCACGAATGCCCACTGACTGTCACTTCCTGTTACCCACATCACATGTACCTCACCAGGCAGGGCTGGACCACATGGGATGCCTCTTAACAGGGCTCTCATCTTGAAAGCAAGGAGGCCTGGGAAAGGAGGATCCAGATGATGCATTCGGAAGTCGTGTTTATTCAGTGTCTCCCACCATGCTGACCGAGACTTCCGTCTGAGAGGGGAGAAGACTGAGAAGCTGGCAGAGAAGCAGCGAGAACCCTTTTCGTGGCTGTGAGGCTGCCTCTCGGGGCAGCTTGTGTTAGGGTAGGGAAAAGCAGAGAGAGATGTCGGGAAGGGCACCCAGCCCGGGCTCCTGCTGCCAGGCTACCACCTCGTGCCCGCCTGTATGCAGAGACACTGGCATGAGGGAAACCCTGGAGGAGAGACGTGGCTTCCCTGTTGAGGCCAGGTGGTCCGGCGAGGCGCTGGCGTTGGTGGCCCACAGCTTCACCTGAGAGCAGACGTGTCCCCGCCCTGAGAGGGCCTTTCGGTGTACAGTGGGGGAAAGGGCAACTCGGGGGTCGGCTGGAGCCTGCAGAGGATGAGGGGGGAAGGCCTTGAGGGGCCAGGAGCACTGTCCAGGGCCTCCAGGGCAGGCCTGTTCAGGAGCTGTCTGGGGCACACAACAACCCTGCCACCTACCAGTTATCTGGGCTCCAGACGGTGCCAGCAGCCTCCATGAGGTGGAAAGTGTAGGCCTGGCGCGAGCGGTCAGAGAAATTTTGCTCGCTCTTGTGCACCACTTCTCCATGGATTAGGATGAGGGCCCCTGGCAGGGACACAGCAGGTCAGGAGAGCACTCGGGGCAGGAAGGGACATGGTGGGCAGTCCCCTCCTTCAAGCGGTGGTGTCACCTCTTTGTCCCCATCCTCATCCCGGGAACCTCAGGGGCCTGGAGTCTGCCCCAAGTTGGAAGCTGTGCAGTTGGACGTGGGTTGCCTCGGAATCAAGTCCTTCCATTGGGGCCTGCACCCTCACAAGCCTCGGCAGTGGCATTGCCTTCTGTGGCATTTCCAGAACCAGGCAGAAGCCAGCTGGGGCCTCACCCGGGAACACAGGGTTGGGATTCACTTTCCCTTTTCTAAAAAAAAGGGTGTGGGACTTTCCTGGTGGTCCCGTGGTTAAGAATCCATCTTCCATAAAAAAAAATAAAAGAATCCACCTTCCCATGCAGGGGATGCAAGTTCAATCCCTGGCTGGGGAACTAAGACTGCCACGTGCCACGAGGCAGCCGCCTGCAAGGCGCAACTCCTGAGCACACACGCCACAACTAACACCCAATGCAACCACATAAATACTAATATAAAAATCAAAAGGAAGTGTGTGCTGACAGCCAGGATTTCTATGCACTTATGCACCATCTCACACACGACATTGCACTGGCTTCCCCACTTGATGTTTGGGGAAACAGGCTCAGAGGGTTTCAGTCATTTGCTCTTAGAGACAGTCTGGAAGTAGCAGCATCTGGATTCCAGCCCAGCCTGGGGGACTCTGAGGTCAGTCACGCAGCTTTCAGTCCTCACAGTGCCCACCCGATCTTCCCTCCTGCCGTGACTCCCCAGCCCTCAGGTCAGCTGGGTGGTCAGAGCAGGCACAGACCCCCTGGGCATGGCCTCCAGGCCCTCCTCCCTGCCCTCTGCACCCCCTACCTCTCAGCACTGGTGTGGGCACAAAGAGGCTGTTATCCCGGGTTGGCTCCGACCCGAGGAAGCTGGTGCCAGGCGCAGAGCCAGCAGGGGCCCGGACCATCCTTCTCGACACTCCACCTGCAGGCCGAAGTGGGGCCTTCAGCCTCTCTTTTTTCCAGGTCCTCCTCCCATGGGGGCGGGGGGCTTCCCAGGTGGCTCAGTGGTAAAAACCCGCCTGCCAGTGCAGGAGACGCAGGGTCAATCCCTGGGTTAGGAAGATCTCCTGGAGTAGGAAATGGCAACCTACTCCAGTATTCTTGCCTGAAAAAATCCCGTGGACAGAGGAGCCTGGTGGGCTACTGTCCATGGGAGCACAAGGAGTCCAGCACGATCAAGCACACATGTGCACACTCGTGGAGGGTGAGGACAACTGAGCAGGGAGAGGCAGGTGGCCTCACCTGTGTGGGAGCCAGGGATGAACCAGAGGCAGCCGTTCTCCAGCGTGGCATCTTCCAGGGCAATCCACAGGCCCAGCACCCGACCCAGGGGCTCCGTGTACAGGAAGGAGGCGTCCTGGTGAGGGGTGACTGCAGCAGGCCCACCTGGGCGTGAGAAGCCCCACCCCGCCTCACCTGGGCCCCAATTCTACTCACTCCTTGGTCCTCCCAGGAGCAGTTAGAATGTCCCCCACTTCCTGGGCTGGAGACTCTGGGCAAGAGAGGTCACCTCTCAAAACTTCAACTTCCTAAACCATAGAGCAGTCGGTATGATAACCTAACTTTGCGATGTTGCTGAAAAATCCCATGAGGCAATATGTGCTCAACCTAACTGCAGCCTAAAAAGCAGTGGCTATTGTTTCATTGGAGTAGGTAACTCAAGCTGCTGTCCTTAGGCAGGGAGGGCACCTTGGCCACCAGATGGCCCAGTGTAAGCCCCCAAGGGCTGAAGACTGAGAAGTTGGGTGCAAAACAAGGGACGGACACAGCACCCCCCTTGTAAATACCCCCTGCATGATGCTGGGGCCCAGGCCATCAGGGAGGACCACTCAACAGAGGATCTGAAACTATAATAACAAAGTGAGTGCTCGTCCTTTCCCAAGGAACTGTGTGCTTTCTGACACCAAACTTTAGAGGGACTTTGACAATCCAGTGTCCAAACAAAGGTGTCCTAATGGTGGGGGCCCCAAAACACTGGGAGGAAAAGCTAAAGGAGCTGGGGGTTCCGGGTTAAGCAAAGACGGCTCAGGGAGAGGACCATCAGCCCCTGCGGGAGACTGTCCTTGGGCCTGATGCTGGAGAGGAGGGGGCCTCACAGAGGAAGGACCTGGACTTGTGCAGGAAGGGAAGCGCTGCCTGCAGGGAGTGAGCCCTCTGTCACTGGAGGTATGAGAGAAGGGGCTCATCACCCATGAGGGAGGTGGGAAAGGGTGACTGTGATTCCAGCAGGTGTGTAATCAGATCAGCAGTTTCTATGCTGAATCAGCCCTCCAAGGAACTTGGTAAAATACAGATTCCCAGGCCCTTGGCTCCCTCAAGATCTCAGAGAACGGGGCCCAGGAATTTGTATTTGTAACCTGCGAGGGGTTGCTGCCAGGATTGGGAACCACTGTGTCAAGGACTCCGGGACTCCCCCCACCCTCGACCAGTTCACTCTGGAAGCAGCAGTGGAGGCTGGTCCCTTGGGGGCCCAGACAATGATTGATGTCCCAGATCTCCCGCCAGGACCTTTGCCGGGGCCCCCAGCCTGCTCTTGGCTCACCTTCACCTCCGAAGTGAGGTTGCTGCAAGAGAGAGAGGAGGGGCCAGGTGAGAGCAGGGAGGGGGTGGGGGGGCTGCTCTGAGTCATCTCAGTGGGATGCACCTGCCCCTGCCACAGATGTTTATCTCCCAGGCTTTCCCATCGGCACCCAGCACCTACTGTACCAGCCCAGGAGGGTTGCAGAGAGAAAAACAACCCTGCCTGGCAGGGAGCTCCCAGTCTGAACACGCCTCCTCCAAGACACCTTCAAACTTCCCTGGGAAGAGAAGACTCAGGTGCCTAACAAGAACAGAAAGCAGGGGACTTCCCTGGTGGTCAGGTGGTTAAGAATATACCTTTCAATGCAGAGGACGTGGGTTTGATCCCTGGTCAGGGAACTAAGACTCCACATGCCACAGAGCAACTGAGCCCACCCATTGCAACTGCTGAGCCCATGTGCCACAACAGAGACTTGATGCAACCAAAAATCGAATTAGTTTGATTTTTTTTTTTTTTTTTTAAAAAAAGCACAAGGCAGAAGTGAGGGCAGCGGGAGAAACTGGGGCCCAGACCAGCAGTTAAGCCTGTAGGCTTCAGGGTCAGAGATGGGTCCTCTCTTCCCAAGGGAGTTGGAAGGCTTCTTGGAGGAGGTGGCACTGAGCTAGGCCTTGAAAGCTGGAAGCAAGGCATTTCAATAGCCAACAAAGGGAGGAGGCAGCCCTTGGGGCCCCTTCCCTTCTGCTGCCAAATTGTAACTGAGCGCCAAGGAAGTGCCAGGCATCCTAACCAGGGGAGACCAACTTTTATGTTCTCTTGCCCACTGAGTAGTAATTCTTTAGGGAGACAGCTTGTGGCCCTTGTAAGGAGGGGCTGGTTTAAGCACTGTGTCCATTTTACAGAGGATAAACTGAGACCTGGGAGGACAGGGCACTCACCTTAAAGATATACATGCTCTGCACCACCACAGGCATCTGGAGGCCCAGACTTCTGGCCAAAGCCTGGAAGGGGGCAGAGGTCACACAGCCAGCCTGCCCGCACTCACATCTGGCCTACCTGCCCACCCTCGCCGACACCTCTGCTCACCTGCACCTTGGGGGAGTGTGTGACACACCTGAAGACGGGGTCATGGGCGTGCAGAGCTGCGGAACAAAGGTGAGACAAAGAGCCAGTCCCCAGTACCCAGTCCCCTCCTGGGCCTAGGCCTGCGCGCCCAGGATCAGGCTTCACTTTGATGTTCTCTGCTATTTTCTGTGCATGAGCTTTCCGCTTGTTTATAACTGAGGAGTGGAGAGCAGGGCCCATGGGGGAGCCTGCACCCAGAAATGCCATCTGTTGGGCTACTAACTTACTGTGTGCTTTGGAGGAAGGCCCCCCAACTCTTCAGACCTTAGGTTCCCCCAAGTCCCTGCTTACCGTGGCCAATTTTGTTGATGGATTTCTCCGGTGGGACCAGGAAATTTCCTGTGGCACAAAGAACAGGTCAAGGCAGAAGAACTGGAGTCCAGCTACCCGCAGACACCTGGCCTCAGTGCACCAACCCTCCAGCCCCAGGGGGCAGACACCCAAATCCAGCCAGTCTAGGGCACCAGTTCCAAACCTTGTTTATCAAAGACGCCTTTCTCAAAGAAGAATCGAATCTTGTCACCGCTGGTTAAGAAATAGTCTGCGCTGCCCTGTGGAGAAGGGACATCAGAGGGACTGAGAGAGCATCCCGGGGTCACAGGTGGGCCTGGCAGAGAGGGAAGAGGATTCAGAGGCCCCCCCCACACCCTGCACCCAGCACAGAGCTGCAGACTCCACTGATGCTTCTCAGACTTGCTCAATGCAACACAGATGGTAAACTGGAAACCCGAGGGCCTGCCAGCACAGTCCAAAGCTGCCAGCACGGAAGTTTCTGGAAACCTCTATTTTTTAAATTAATTATTTGTCTGCACTGGGTCTTAATTGTGACACGTGGGACCTTTTTTCTAGTTGTGGTATGCGGGCTCTTAATTGCAGAATGTGGGATCCTAGTTCCTTGACCAGGGACCGAACCTGGGCCCCCTGCATTGGAAGCACGGAATCTTACCACTGGACCATCAGGAAGTCTCCCTGGAAACCTCTTAATAAATCACATGACTCATACCCGATAATGGCATGATCAAACAGGCCTGGTTCCCAGGGGGCTTTGGGCCACTTGGGAAACCCTGGAGCTAGAATACTGGGGTTCAAATCCCAGCTCTGCCACTGATGGGCTGTGACCACAAGCACATTACTGAACCTCTCCAGGTTTGGTTTCCTCATAAAATACACAGGCTATTAAAGGCACCTATCTCATAGGGTGTTGAAGCGATTACTGAACAGCAACATATACAAAGCACTAGAGCAGTTGCTTGGAACGTGGTGTCACGTGAATATCTGCCCCTTATTATTATTATTATTGGGCTTCCAGGTGGCGCAGTGGTAAGGAATTCCCCTGCCAAAGCAGGAGATGTGGGTTCGATCCCTGAGTGGGGAAAGATCTCCTGAAGAAGGAAACGGCAACCCACCCCAGTATTCTTGCCTGGGAAATCCCATGGACAGAGGAGCCTGGCAGGCTACAGTTCATGGGGTCACAAAGAGTCGGACACAACTGGGCACGTACATGCGCGCACACACACAAACATGTGTACACACACACATAAGGCTCTAACAGTCCTTGGAATGTGGTGTCATGTGAATATCTGCCTTTATTATTATAGAAAACATTCAGTGAGGGCATGGCTAAATGCTCTATAAACATAAGCTATTACTAATCTTTCTCTTAATAATGTCTCCTTGTTAATTTTAAAATCATATTTCAAATTTCTTAGCATCATATGAAAATGATGCTCCAGGAAGATGTCCCATGTTTTCCTTGTGGCTTTGGTCACACATGATCACCATGCCATATACATATATAAACACACTCAATGAAAAGTAAAAGTGAAAGTGTAAGTTGCTCAGTCGTGTCCAACTCTTTGCAACCCCATGGACTGTAGCCTGCCAGGCTCCTCTGCCCATGGAATTCTCCAGGCAAGAATACTGGAGTGGGTTGCCATTCCCTTCTCCAGGGGATCTTCCTGTCCCAGGGATCAAACCCGTCTCCTGCATCGTGGGGCAGATTCTTTACTCTCTGAGCCACCAGGCAAGCCCATACACAATACACACATATACATAATCTTCCTTCCAAGTAGGGCATTGGTGGGCATTGGTGTCACTCAACTGTGCCTATGTCACCATGGAAGGAAGACTGTATATACACAACACACACACATGTATAATCTTCCTTCCCGCATGGTGACTTAAGTTGAGTGATGCCCCTACCTGGGTTCCCAGGTGGCACAGCCCCACCTCTTCCTCACCTGAACACATGTGCTGTCACAAGTGCCTGCCTGGCTCAACTTAGTGACTCATCGTGGTTCTTTGAAAACTTTCAGCTTCCCACTGAAAACTGAAAGGATTTTTCCAACATTCTCAGCTCCTCTATACTAGGATCAGAGTGAGGGAAGCAAGTCTGAGAAGCATTAGTTTAGTTCAGTCCAGCCGCTCAGTCGTGTCCGACTCTTTGCAACCCCATGAGCCGCAGCATGCCAGGCCTCCCTGTCCATCACCAACTCCCGAAGTCCACCCAAACCCATGTCCATCAAGTTGGTGACGCCATCCCACCATCTCATCCTCTGTCGTCCCCTTTTCCTCCTGCCCTCAATCTTATAGTGGATAATAATATTAAAGATAGTGATGCTACATGTGTGTCAAAGATGTTACTAAACTCAGTAATTCACAAAGGAACCAGTAGCATGTTCAAAGGAGAATTCCAAGAACCACACAAATATAGGCACTGAGAAATGCTGAAATGAATTTACAGATCAATGCAAAACTGATATAGCCACAGGGGCAATCAATAATTGCATCCTGCCAGACAAAGTTCATGCCCATTTCTATGGATAAGTATCATTGAGTTATCACAAAACTTTCAGGATTGTCAACTCAAAAAACAATGAAAAGTGCAGGTAAGCTGGAAAGGAGAGCTGAACAGGACACCTGCCGATCTTTTTTAAACATCCATTTCAAAGTCTTTCACAGTATCAGTAGTGAATATTGAGGAGATACTGGATACTGGTACAGCCAAATGAAACCTACTGTTGGGAGCAAAGCTGTCATCCTATAAACCCCCTTTTCTTCTGAAGTCCCCATATTTTGCGTAGTAAGCCAGACAGTCATTGTAATTCCCTTTATGCCCACCAGATGGCAGAAGATCATTGCCATGAGT
Organism: Moschus berezovskii; assembly: GCF_049115385.1. Lineage (NCBI taxonomy): Eukaryota > Metazoa > Chordata > Mammalia > Artiodactyla > Moschidae > Moschus > Moschus berezovskii. The sequence continues at coordinate 7,464,691 of NC_142470.1, forward strand.
AAGAGTGAGCCCCCATTACTGAGCCTGGACCTCGTTGTTGTTAATGTATTTATTATATGCAGAGTACATCATGAGAAATGCTGGGCTGGAGGAAGCACAAGCTGGAATCAAGATTGCCGGGAGAAATATCAATAACCTCAGATATGCAGATGACACCACCCTTATGGCAGAAAGCGAACTAAAGAGTCTCTTGATGAAAGTGAAAGAGGAGAGTGAAAAAGTTGGCTTAAAGCTCAACATTCAGAAAACTAAGATCATGGCATCCGGTCCCATCACTTCAAGGCAAATAGATGGGGAAACAGTAGAAACAATGGCTGACTTTATTTTTCTGGGCTCCAAAATCACTGCAGATGGTGATTGCAGCCATGAAATTAAAAGACGCTTACTCCTTGGAAGGAAAGTTATGACCAACCTGGACAGCATATTAAAAAGCAGAGACATTACTTTGCCAACCAAAGTCTGTCTAGTCAAGGCTATGGTTTTTGCAGTGGTCATGTATGGATGTGAGAGTTGGACTATAAAGAAAGCTGAGCGCCGAAGAATTGATGCCTTTGAACTGTGGTGCTGGAGAAGATTCTGGAGAGTCCCTTGGGCTGCAAGGAGATCCAACCAGTCCATCCTAAAGGAGATCAGTCCTGGGTGTTCATTGGAAGGACTGACGTTGAAGCTGAAGCTCCAATACTTTGGCCACCTGATGGGAAGAACTGACTCATTGAAAAGACCCTGATGCTGGGAAAGATTGAGGGCAGGAGGAGAAGGGGACGATAGAGGATGAGTTGGTTGGATGGCATCACCGACTCAATGGACATGGGTTTGGGTGGACTCCAGGAGTTGGTGATGGACAGGGAGGCCTGGTGTGCTGCGATTCATGGGGTCGCAAAGAGTCAGACATGACTGAGCGACTAAACTAAACTGAATGTATTTAGCTGTGCCGTCTGTTTAGTGGTGGCATGCAGGATCTTCCATGTTTGTTGCAGCATGCAGATTCTTAGTTGCAGCATGTGGGATCTAGATCCCCGACCAGGGATGGAACCTGGGCCCCCTGCACTGAGAGTGTAAAGTCTTAGCCACTGGACTCACCAGGGAAGTCCCTGGACTACAGCTTTGGCTTGAGGGCTCAGCAGCAGGCAGGCGCATAAAATCAGACTATGAAAGGTTACAAGAACTGTGTGGGAGAACCCCATCTCAACTTATCCATCTCAAATTGTACTGAGTCCCATTAGGTCACCGGGGTGGAGGTGGGGTGGCGGGACAAGCAGAGCTCCTAATCTCACTGGGGGATGACTCACCCAGGTGGGCCCATCAGAATCATTTGTCTTGGGTTGTGGCCACAAAGGGGTCCTTTGTGGCAGGGAAACGTCTAAGGAAGTACAGTAGAGCAGAGACAACGTGAACTTGGTATCAGGCAAGTCTGGGTTTAAGTTCTGGCTCTATCAGTGATTAACTGTGTAATCTGGAGCATGTGAACTGAACTTCAATTATCCTTAATTTATCTGTCAAATGGGGGCAATAATGTTGACTTTATAAATTCATAGTTGGGAGTGAAGGAAATAGGCAAATAAGACACAGTCTGTGCCTTGAGAAAGTTCAAGGCCTGATTCAGTGTCAGAATGAGCCGATGGGGGGACTCCCCTGGCGGCTCGTGGTTAAGAGTCTGAACATCCACTTCAGGGGGTACAGGTTCTATCCCTGGTTGGGGAACTAAGAGCTGAGCAGTGCTGCAAGGCCAAAAAAATGAACCATGGGCCTTGGGACCTAATGTTTGCAGGCTTCACCACCCATCAGAGACCAGGTCCCATCCCCACCTACTCCAGGCACCTACCTGGGCTCGCAGCTGCTCCTCCTCCTGGGTAGAAAATTCCGTGCGACAGTAGAGAGGGACATCCATCTCGGCCACGATCTCACCAATCCTCTGTTGCATGGCCTCACACTCGTCTGCAGATAAGAACCCTTCCAGCACCAGGAATCCATCCTCCTGAAACTGCAGGCAGACAGGCAGGAGACTCAGGCTTCCCCCCACCCTCAAACGCTCTTCATGAGGACTGATTTGACCCCTCCCCAAACAGGAAACTGTCTGAAGGGAGGACCTAGTGTCCTGTTCATTGCTTTACCTGCTTCCCTGGCCATGGTGCCTATGTCCAGTGAAGGGCAGTGAGTGTTGGCTGCTTGAATGAAGGGGAGTGGAAGCAGAGATGTCCCCACTGTAAACCTCCCGTGGGCTTGAGTCACATGGGGATACAACCTCATTCATTTATCCAACCAACATTGACTGTGCATCTACCATGCACCAGACACGGCTTTAGGAGCTGGAGATTCAGTCATGAGCAAGCCATCCATGATGCCTGCGTCCCAGACCTGGTCTAAGAAAGGAGATAGACATCCAACAAAGCAGTATACAGGGGAATCTATTACAAAAAGTATGCTTTATCTCCCTAAAATATAACACAAGTGACAGAAACATATTTACTGACATGGAAATGTATTCTAGATATATTGTGAGATTAGAAAAAGAAGTCATGGGACTTCCCTGGTGGTTCAGTAGCTAAGACTTCCCGCTGCTTCCAATGCAGGGGGAACTAGATCCCATATGCCAGAATTAAGTCTTCATATGCTACAACGATAGATGGGGAAACAGTGTCAGACTTTATTTTTTGGGGCTCCAAAATCACTGCAGATGCTGATTGCAGCCATGAAATTAAAAGACGCTTACTCCTTGGAAGGAAAGTTATGACCAACCTAGACAGTATATTAAAAAGCAGAGACATTACTTTGCCAACCAAGGTCCGTCTAGTCAAGGCTATGGTTTTTCCCGTGGTCATGTGTGGATGTGAGAGTTGGACTGTGAAGAAAGCTGATCACTGAAGAATGGATGCTTTCAAGCTGTGGTGTTGGAGAAGACTCTTGAGAGTCCCTTATACTGCAAGGAGATCCAACCAGTCCATTCTAAAGGAGATCGGCCCTGGGTGTTCATTGGAAGGACTGATGCTAAAGCTGAATCTCCAATACTTTGGCCACCTCATGCGATGAGTTGACTCACTGGAAAAGACTCTGATGCTGGGAGGGATTGGGGGCAGGAGAAGAAGGGGACGACAGAGAATGAGATGGCTGGATGGCATCACCGACTCGATGGAGGTGAGTTTGAGTGAAATCTGGGAGTTGGTGATGGACAGGGAGGCCTGGCGTGCTGTGATTCATGGGGTCGCAAAGAGTCGGATACGACTGAGCGACTGAACTGAACTGAACTGAACTGATGCTACAACTAACGATCCCATATACCAAAAAGAAGATAAAAGATCCCGAGTGCTTCGACTAAAACCTAGTCCAGCTAAATAAATAAATGTACTGAAGAGCCGACTCACTGGAAAAGCCCTGGATGCTGGGAAAGATGAAGGGCAGGAGGAGAAGTGGGTGACAGAGGATGAGGTGGTTGGATGGCATCACTAACGCAATGCACATGAGTTTGAGCAAACTCTGGGAGATAGTGAAGAACAGGGAAGCCTGGCATGCTGCAGTCCATGAGGCTGCAAAGAGTTGGACATGACTAAGTGACTGAACAAGAACAAGAAAAAAAGCCAAATACAAATTAGTATTCTAATTTGCAAGAACTTGGGCAAATGCTGTCCAGTGGGGTCACACCTGTCCCTTCACAGAGGGTTGCGTGAAGGCCCAGTGGACAGCAGGAGTTCTAGGTCCCAGTACTGTGCCTGGCACATAATAGAAGCTTGGGGAAATGTGTTGAATGGGCAGTTCTACCATCTGTAAGAATACACGGAAGAACTATACAAAAAAGTTCTTAATGGCCCAGATAATCACGATAGTGTGGTCATGTACCTAGAACCAGACATTCTGGAATGCAAAGTCAAGTGGGACTTAGCAAGCATTACATGAACAAAGCTAGTGGAGGTGACGGAATTTCAGTTGAGCTATTTCAAATTCTAAAAGATGATGCTGTGAAAGTGCTGCACTCAATATGCCAGCTAATTTGAAAAACTCAGCAATTGCCACAGGACTGGAAAAAGTCAGTGTTTGTTCCAATCCCAAAGAAAGACAATGCCTAGGAATGTTCAAACTGCCATCATTTCACATGCTAAAGAGGTAATGCTTAGAATTCTTCAAGGTAGACTTCAATAGTCTGCAAACCAAGAACTTCCAGATACATAAACTGGATTTAGAAAAGGCAGAGGAACCAGAAATCAAATGACCAACATCTGTTGGATCATAGAAAAAGCAAAGGAATTCCAGAAAAACATCTACTTTTGCTTCATTGACCACACTAAAGACTTTGATTGTGTCGATCACAACAAACTATGGAAAACTATTTAAAGAGATGGGGATACCAGACCACCTTACCTGCCTTCTTAGATGTCTGTATGCAGGTCAAGAAGCAACATTTAGAACTGGACATGGAACAACAGACTGGTTCCAAATTGGGAAAAGAGCACGTCAAGGCTGTATATTGTCACCCTGCTTATTTAACTTATATAAAGAATCAGTTCAGTTCAGGTCAGTCGCTCAGTCATGTCTGACTCTTTGCGACCCCAGGAACCGCAGCACACCAGGCCTCCCTGTCCATCACCAACTCCCGGAGTCCACCCAAACCCACGTCCATGGAGTCGGTGATGCCATCCAACCATCTCATCCTCTGTCGTCCCCTTCTCCTCCTGCTCTCAATCTTTCCCAGCATCAGGGTCTTTTCCAATGAGTCAGCTCTTCGCATCAGGTGGCCAAAGTATTGGAGCTTCAGCTTCAACGTCAGTCCTTCCCATAAACACCCAGGACTGATCTCCTTTAGGATGGACTGGTTGGATCTCCTTGCAGTCCAAGGGACTCTCCAGAGTCTTCTCCAACACCACAGTTCAAGGCATCAATTCTTCGGTGCTCAGCTTTCTTTATAGTCCAACTCTCACATCCATACATGACCACTGCAAAAACCATAGCCTTGACTAGATGGACCTTGGTTGGCAAAGTAATGTCTCTGCTTTTTAATATGCTGTCTAGGTTGGTCATAACTTTCCTTTCAAGGAGTAAGCGTCTTTTAATTTCATGGCTGCAATCACCATCTGCAGTGATTTTGTAGCCCAGAAAAATAAAGTCAGCCATTGTTTCCACTGTTTCCCCATCTATTTGCCTTGAAGTGATGGGACCGGATGCCATGATCTTAGTTTTCTGAATGTTGAGCTTTAAGCCAACTTTTTCACTCTCCTCTTTCACTTTCATTAAGAGGCTCTTTAGTTCTTCACTTTCTACCATAAGGGTGGTGTCATTTGCATATCTGAAGTTATTGATATTTCTCCCGGCAATCTTGATTCCAGCTTGTGCTTCCTCCAGCCCAGCATTTCTCATGATGTATTCTGCATATAAGTTAAATAAGTAGGGTGACAATATACAGCCTTGACATACTCCTTTTCCTATTTGGAACCAGTCTGTTGTTCCATGTCCAGTTCTAACTGTTGCTTCATCATGTGAAATGCCAAGCTGGATGAATCACAAGCTGGAATCAAGATTTGCTATTCAGTTCCTCAGTTGTGTCTGACTCTTTGTGATCCCATGGACTGCAGCACACTAAGCTTCCCTGTCCTTCACCATCTCCTGGAGCTTGCTCAAATTCATGTCCCTTGAGTCAGTGATGCCATGCAACCATCTCATCTTCTGTCGTCCCCTTCTCCTCCTCTCTTCAGTCTTTCCCAGCATCAGGGTCTTTCTAATGAGTCAGCTGATTACCGGGAGAAATATCAACAACCTTAGATATGCAGATGATACCACTCTAATGGAAGAAAGTGAAGAGGAATTAAAGAGCTTCTTGATGAGGGTGAAAGAAGAGAGTGGAAAAACAGGCTTAACACTCAACATTCAAAAAACTAAGATCAATGGTATCCAGTCAGTCCTATGACTTCTTTGCAAATAGAAGGGGGAAAAGTGGAAACAATGACATATTTTATTTTCTTGGGCTCCAAAATCACTGTGGATGGTGACTGCAGCCATGAAATTAAAAGATGTTTGCTCCTTGGAAGAAAAGCAATGACAAACCTAGACAGTATATTAAAAAGCAGAGACATCTCACTTTGCAGACAAAGGTCCGTCTAGTCAGATCTATGGTTTTTCCATTAGTCATGTATGGGTGTGATAGTTGGACCATAAAGAAGGCTGAGCACCCAAGAATTGATGGTTTCAAATTGTGGTGCTGGTGAAGACTCTTGAGAGTCCCTTGGACTGCAAGGAGATCAAACAATCCTAAAGGAAGCCAACCCTCAATGTTCATGGTAAGGACTGATGCTGAAGCTGAAGCTCCAATACTTTGGCCACCTAATACAAACAGCTGACTCATTAGAAAAGATCCTGATGCTGGGAAAGATTGAAGGGAGGAGGAGAGGGGAATAACAGAGGATGAGATGGTTGGATGGCATCACCGACTCACAATGGACATAAGTTTGAGCAAACTCCAGGATATAGTGAAGAACAGGGAAGCCTGGTGTGCTGCAGTCCATGGGGTCACAAAGAGTCGGACACGACCTAGTCAGACACAATAACGATTGTGATGGACATTTTATTTTGTTTGGCGCCACAGTGCAGGGATCTTCATTCCCAGTGCCCACATCAAACCTGTGCCCTCCGCAGTGGAAGGGCTAAGTCTTAACGACGGGACCACCAGGGACTTCCCCGGACTTTTCAGCGATTCAAGGGTTGTATACCAAAATATTGTCTGAGTAGGGAATGTATGCGTGCGTGCGTGCGTGCTCAGTGCTTCAGTCGTGTCTGACTCTTTGCGACCCTATGAACTGTGCGGCTCGCCATGCTCCTCTGTCCACGGGATTCTTCAGGCAAGAATACTGGTTTTGCCATTTCTTTCTTCAAGGAAATGTATAGGATGTTTTAATTTTCTTTTTTGAGATTTTCTGTAATTTTTTTTTTTTTTTTTTTTGGCATTTTCCTCTTGCACCAGGAACAAACCACAAGGGTCAGGTTTTTTCAAACGTCTCCGTGGCTCTAATTCTCAAGCCTTAGCTCTTTCCAGGTGGCGCTAGTGGTAAAGAACCCGCCTGCCAATGCAGGAGACTTAAGAGACGCCGGTCGGATCCCTGGGTCCGCAAGATCCCCTGGAGGAGGGCATGTCAACCCACTCCAGTAATCTTGCCTGGAGAATCCCATGGACAGAGGAGCCTGGCGGGATACGGTCCATAGGGTCGCAAAGAGCGGGACAAGGCTGAAGCGACTTAGCGCACAGGCACGCCGGAACGCCCGCGGCTGGTTCCACAGCCCAGCGCCTTGGGTTAGGGGTGGGATCAGCGGGCCCGCCCCTTCGTCGGCCCCGCCCCTTCCCAGACCCTCGCCCCCGCCGCCGCCCCCAGCTCTCAAGACCCGGTGTTTTAGTCCGGTATTGACACCTACACGTTCCCACACCACTGCGGGTGCGGTGGCCTGGACGGCCCTTGGCTGTGTGTGCAGAAGTTAGGGGTCGTGGCTGTGAACCGACTACTCTGCGCTTCAGTTTCCTGTTCTGAAAAATACAGGGGGGCGGGGTCGAGTTTCCTGGACTAGTTCAAGTTTTGAGGGGCCCCTCGTATTTATCTGACCCTCGGGGTCTCCCAACCGGCAGGCCCCTACCTTCTGGAGCTGTGAGGGACTCAGGCAGGCCATGATGACCCGGGGCAGGGCGCAAGGGTGGCGGGTGGCTCCGGGTACCGAGGCCAGGGCTGGAGAGGAAAAAGTTCAGGAGGGGAGAGGGGCGGGAGCCTGGGAAGCCCAAGGCCGTTTAACCCTTCCCTGCCCAGAGAAAACCCGAATCCTGGCCTCCCATCCTTCCCTGGCCTCACCCAGAGAAAACCCAACCTAGCCCCCAGCCCCTCTCCACACCACCCCCCACCGTCTCACTTCTGTCCTCGGGTGAGGCCGTCCTTGTCTCTGCCCTACCCCCTGGGGCCATCCCTCAGGGATGCCCCACCCCCCAGCTAATCCAGGATTAGCCAGTCCTGATCTCTACAAGGCTTCTACCTGAACTGTCCCCTTTCAATTTCTTTCAGAAACCACTCCTGCTAGCTGTTTACACGGTGCCTACAAGTTGTGTCCTTGCAGGGTCCCGGCAGGCAGGAGGACACCTGAGTCCCAGTCCAGGTGCCGCCACTGACTGGACTGTCCGACCCACACCTGCCCCTCTCCTGGGCGAGGATTAGACAGTGCCCAGGCCACCAGCTTAGACGGTGCAGCAGTCCATGTGGTCGCAAAGAGCTGGACACAACTGAGCAAACTGGACTGAACTGAGACCCCCAGCGGCAACGTGGGATGAGATGGAATGCGGGCTGGGTCTCAGCTGGCCAGCAGACAGGCTCTGAGCGGCTTTGCATTCCAAAGGTGGAAGAGGCCTGGGGGAGGAGTGTCCACCCCTACCCCTGATCCCCAGCCTCTCTAGGTCCTGAGAGGATTAGAGATCTGTCTGCAGCCCTGAGGAAAGTAGAAGATAAGGGGGATCTAATGGCATGGGGTGGGGGCTGGGCCTTCAGAATGAGGGAGAAGGAAGCCAGGCTTCCTGTTCCCCACCCCCAGGCCCGAGATGTTGGTGTCTGAGGCTGGCGGTCAGCACACCCACCCTTCCAGCCAGCCCTGCTCAGCAGCTGACAGGGCCATTCTGAAAACTGGCTGCTGCTTCTGAAAACCAGCCACTGGCCTTCCCCGAAGTGACGCTTTCTGAATGGCGAAGGGACAGAGTGTCTCGGGAGTGAGTGTGGGGACACAGTCAGCCCCTGGGGGCCTTGACCCTGAGTCAAGTACTGCTTTCTGAGCCACCACACTGGGACTAGCTGCCTGGGCCCTGCTTCCCCAGAGCAGAGATCTGGGGGAGGGGCGCCAGCCCCCACTCCCTGCAGGCTTCTGAGGCTAGAGGGTGTGAGGTACCCCAGGCATAGGCTGGTGAGAAAGACAAGAGAGAAACCTTTGGGGAAACACAGCCAGGGCTCAGCTCCCTCGCAGCAGGGAGTGATCCCAGCTGTTGCAGCCCCTTCCCAATTAGATGCCCTACAGATCCAGAGAGACGCCCGCCACTGTGTGCCAGGAACACAGCGAGGGTCTCCCTGTCATGCTGGACCAGCAACTCTTGCAAACCCCCCCACACACACACCAGCAGCCTGACCAGGTTGCTACTCGTGCCCCTGGCCTTACTTTCCCATCCGCAGTTTTGGGGACAGCAGGAGTACCTCCTGGACACTTGGCAAGTGCCACAAACTGTTCGTTAGCAGGAGCTGTTCTGGGTGGAATGTGAAGGTATTTTTAGTTTATTTTTTGAACGTCCTCAAGTTAAAAAAAAAAAGTTTTCAAAATTGCTGTTATAATCAGAGAAAAGGCCACCAGTGTGGTTTTAAGTTGGAGGGAAGAGCCCTGGGATGGGGGAAGGGGTGGGGCTGGGCCTCCCCGTGATTTGTCCATTCATTCTGCTGAGGCTTTGGGAAGTGTGTGGGTGGTGTTTCCACATGGCTGTTTTTTTCCGAAAGCTAACCAGCTCCAGATCGGGGGCTGGGCCACCCCAGGGCTGAGGTGGGGGCACTGTGGGAGAGGTACCAGACCAGACAGGTGAGGGAGACCTCCACTCCTGAGGGTGTGGCAGGGAGGGCGCAGCCTGCTACTCGGCTTCCTCATCAAAAATCCTACGACAGAGGCAGACAGGAAAACTCCTGACTCACTCCCAAGGTCACCTGAGTAGGGGGTCAAAGTCCATGTAAGGAGGAAAGACTCTGGCATGTTGCTGAGGAGTTGCCCAAGCAGCAGCTAAGGCCTCATTGTTAAGGCCAAGGTCAGACACAATGGCCGTTTTTCTTCACCAAAAGACCCCTGCCCCAGGGCCCACGATGGCCCAGCATGAGGCCCTCACTGGTCCATGAGGAAGACAGATGATTGATTGATTACCAGGAACCAGGCCCACTCCTGGAGTGGAGCACCTACCAGCAAAAGCTAAGGAAGTCCCAGAACCATCCTGTGAGGTTTCCAACCCCATTATAACTATATAAACAAGGGGACCGAGGATCACATCAAGTCAAGGGCAGAGCTAGGATCGGAGAGCAATTCTGCCCATCCCCCAAGCTTCTGCCCTTGACCCCAGCATGTGTCTTCAGCACATCCAGCCCAAAAGAGGCTGTGAGCTGGGTCAGGACTGGCTCTGCAGAGCCCTGGAGACTGGCTGCTGGAATTATAAGGACCCGAAGGGAGCAGCATAGATGTGCCCAATGCACAGATGGAGACATGGAGGGCTCAGGAGAGCAGGGTCTGCCCAGCTTCACGTGGGGAATGCCTGAGCTGGGACCAGGACCTGAGACTCCTGGCTCCCACTCCAGTCCTCCTTTCCCTCCCACCAAAGCTCATGAGGGCGCAAACCCTAGGCTCTGGCTGGCAGAGGATGCCTGGCTGAGGGATCCATGACTGACAGGCAACAGGGGCTGTATCCAGCAAGTGTCTGGTGGTAGCTGCCTCTGAGGGGCTTCTGGCTTCATGGGACAGGTAGGGAAGCAGAGTTCCTTATCTTCTCGGAGACCACGGGGCCGAGCGGACCTCTGAGACCCAAGGGACATGGAGACCTCCAAAGGCCACTTTCTGTTATAGGTTTATTTGATATTTGAACCGAGTCCACAAGTTCAGACCCACGTGTAACGGATTGCTTCATGGTTGTCAGAGGCTAGTGTACATTATTTTGAGGATTACATCTGATGACATGGCGCAGAAAACACAAATGGACAAATGGACATAATCGTGAAGACGAGAGACGCTAGAACGTGCCTTAGTGTCCAAGTGATCGATTGAAGGTGCGGGGACCCCAGAGACTGATCTCAGCCACTGCGTGGGCTGGGCGCCTGGGACAGAAACCGTAACCAGAACCTGGAAAGCCCATCTACCCCGGTGGTGAGCCCGCCTCCAGGTGTCCTGTGCTGAAGGACCGGGTGGCACATCACCAGGTGAGGACAGGGCTGACGTCATCAGCTGAGGCTAGTGGTGGCACTGGGCTGACTCATGACACATGAGGTGGGAAAGCAGAGTCCGGGTGAGGTGGCTCCTCTGGGCTCCTTAACACTGTGACAAAGTTGGCGCGGGGGAGGGGGGCAGGGGGGAGGGGAGCCGCAGCGGGGAGGGGGGCGGGGGCGGAGCACCGTTCATCCGGGGATTGGCTAACCCGAGTCCCCTCCCTTCTTGGCAGCTCCGGAACATTCCCTTTGGCCAACAGCCACAGAAACGAGAGCCTGCCAAGATACATGGAGGAGAAAGAAAACAAAGACACCAAAAAAACAAAACAAAATAATCCCCGCTCTAGGAGGGGAGAGGAACAAACAAGATTCCTGGACCAAGGTCACCGTGGACTGGAGGCATCGTGCAGCCTGCACCCCAGGGGGAGGAAACGTAATTCAGTGTCCTGCTGCTCTGCTCAGGGAGGACGGCTGTCCTGCCCCGAGACTCCAACTCACTGGCCTTTAGTGTCCTTTTTTTTTTTTAAGTATTTTTTTTTTTGATACCCAAACCATCAATTTTCAAATCTTTAAAAAAAAAATTCTTCCTCCTTTAAAAAAACAAAATCTCAACTGTGGCAGCAAACCCCAGGCCTGGCTTCTCCGCCTGGTGGCCTGCTTTCCCATGGGCCGTGCCCCCAGAGCCCAGCCTGGCACCTCCGGGGTGACCGTCCCACAGCTAGTTCACCCTGGACTGCTCTGCTCACATCTGGGTGGGCGCTAAATGCTGGCGGCACCACCAAGAAAAGAAAAACAGAAACATGGCTACCCTTCCTCAAACACCCCCCTCCCCATCTGAGCTGGCCTTTCCTGGGAATGTATAAGTTATCTGGAGGGAGGGGGCGGGAGGTGGAGAAAATAAATACCAAGAACTAAGAAGGTGTCCCTGGACCTCTGGAGTCGGCTCAGCCTCTGGGGCAGTGATGGCCTCCAGGGAGCAGGCCCTGATTGTCCAAATACTGTGCTCGCTGGGAGACGGACTGCAGGTCTCTGATCTCCCCCTCAGGCGCCCGCCCTGGGGGGCACGAGTCTCAAGGAGAAAAGGGGCCAGCCCCTCAGGTGCGGTCCTGTCGCCAGGCCCGGCTCCAGCGCCCCTGCTGACAGGCTGGGCTGGTGGTCCGTCCGGGGCTCCTGGGTTCCTGGGCCTGAGGCCTCCCCGGAGGTCCAGCTGCAGGCCGCCCGCTCCAAGCCACCAGTGCTCCACACCCATGGGTGCTCAGGCCTGCTCCTTGTCGGCCCTCCAGAGCCGCTCCTTCACCTCAGGGGGCAGGGTGTTGAACAGGTCCTCCTCTACCACCAGGCCGCTGCGCTTGAGCAGCGGGCACTCGCCCAGCTCCACGGGCAGGCACTCCAGCCGGTTGCCACGCAGCTCAATCTGGGTCAGGCTGGTCAGCTCGCCCACCCGCGAGGGCAGCGACTGTAGCACGTTGTTGCCCAGGTGCAGGGCTCGCAGCTTCCGGCACTGGAAGAGCTCGGGGGGCAGTGCCTCGATCTAGAGGGAAGGAGAAAAGGGCAAAGTGAGGCAGGCACAGCTAGGACCTGGGCCTCGGGGCCCCCAGCTTCCCTCCCCCGGGCATTGGCACCTTCTCTGATGCCCATTTCAGCTACCCCGGACCTCAGGGACCAGCACAAGCTGGGCCCGAGTCTGGCTAACTCCCCCCTGTTCTGCAGATCTTGGCTTTGCCATCACTTCCTCCAGGAAGCCTTCCTTGACCTCCTGGTAACCTAAGGCACCCATGTCCCCCCAGCAGCACTGATCCCTCTGTGTGGTAAAACTGCTTGATTTCCTGTCACCAGCAGACCCAGGGACTCTGAGAGGGCAGGGCTGGGTGTGCCATGCTCCCCACTGTCTCCCAGCACCTGGCACTCCCCCACCCCGCCAAAGCAAATCACAGGAGCCAGCTGCTACCAGCTCCATCCCCTCCTCCACCACCCAGGGCTCACCAGGAGCCAGGCTGGGGGTCCTGCTGGGTTTAAGAATGATTTATGAAAGCACAGCAGCCTGCTGAGAAAACTCTATACCTTCAGCTGTTGCTGAGAACTAGGGAGAGCTCACCAACAGGGTCAGCATCCCAGCTGTGTCACTTCCCCTTCCTGGGCCTCAGTTTCCTTATCTGTCAAGTCACAGGCTGATGGTGGGTGTGGGGAGCCCAGTCTTGGCCATTCAGGGCCCTCTCCTGATTCTGCAGTTTGAATAAGAGGCAACACCCACTTGCCACTTACTACAGGACAGGTTCACTCTGAGCACTGATGCTAGTATTAGCTGAACTCTCAGAACTACCTCTAAGTACTTTGGAAACACTCGTTCCACTTTATAGATGGGAAAACTGAGGCCCTGAAGGATCCAGCCTGCCGAGAGTTTCACAGCTGGAAAGCGGTGGAGCCAAGACGTGAATCTGGCTCAAGAGTCCGTGCTCTAACTGTCCACTCTGTTTGTGGAACAAGGAGAAAACAGTGCAGCTGGGTGGGGACACACGGGAAGAGCCCCCATAAAGGCTGGCTTCCTCCCCGCCCTCCTGTGAGCAATCAGCTACAGACATGAGCACTTCCTCAGCCTGTTCTTCTACAACCAGCTCCTTCAGATAAGGTGGGCAGGAGGGACCCCTCCAGCAGAGCAGGAGCCAGGGGATGGTCACCGAGCCTACAGAAGGGTGACGGGCAGCTTGCTCTGTCACCATCTCTGTTTTCCTGCTGAGGACGCTGAGGCTGGGCAGAGGCCATGCTGAGAGGGGCACTGTGGATGTTTTAAAGGGGACTCCTGACCTGGGCCTGCAAACCCGCCACTCCTGAGCCAATGGTCAGGAATCGGGCAGGAGTGGCTTCCAGGCGGGCAGGGACTCCTGGAAGGCCAGAGGACAGATGAGGAGTGGGTTCCGGCAGGACCAGAGCCTCCCAGAGACCCCACTGCGCCCAAAACTGGCCTCCTCTGGTGACACAGACAGTGGCCCGGGAGTGGGAAGGACGGGACCAGCAGGTGGCAGAACTGGGGTTCACATCAGGGCTCTCCCCCGACACACCCCCTCCCTGGGGCACCCCCGGCTCTGCAGGCCCCACAGAGGGAGGGGAAGGTGCCTCTGATGGCTTGGTCCCCAACCCTGGCCACTCCTGTCCTTCCTCCTGAGGTGTGCTTGTGCACTGAAGGCATGAAGTCGACTCCCATCACCCCAATCCTGCCCTCTCCACCTCCTCAGGGACCTCGACATCTCCCCCATCAGCACTGGCTACCCCTCAAGTCCACCTGGTCCTTGGAAAAAACAAGACAACCCTCCCAGGAGCCTCTGCGACCTTCCCAACAAAACACCTGGAAAGACGCCATCTCTCTTGGCCCGCCAGGAGCCGGCTTCTACCCCTGCCTGTCATGGAAACTACCCAGCCAGAGCCACCCGCGGCCACTCCTCATCCACTGGACCTGCATGTGCTCTCCTGTCACCACCCGACTCCCGCACAGGCTGTGTGCCCACCTGCCTGGCCCTGCTCTCCACTGTCCCTCCCAAAGGCTCGAGCCACACTCTCCTTGCCCCCACCCTCTAGCCCACCCCCCCACCCCTCCCAGACTCAGGAAGGACCGATCTTCACCTGGGAGCCGGGGAGATGACTCCCTGAGCTTCAGGTTCAGGCTGACTTAACCTGTCCCCTGGATGTCCCAACAAGGGCCCTACCCTCTCCTCTCTGAAAACCCGTGCCTCGTCCCGCCTCAAGGACCCTCCAGCCACCCAGGCAGCCACGTGAGAACAGGTCGCCCCCAAATCCACAGGCCTCACCCGCTCTTGACAGCTGCACATGGATTATTTTTTTAAGATTTTTTTTGATGCAGACCGTTTGTAAAGTCTTTACTGAGTTCGTTACAATATTGTTTCTGTTTTAAGTTTGGGTTTTTTTTGGCTCTAGGGCATGTGGGACCTTAGCTCTCCAACCAGGGATGGAACCTGTACCCTCTGTGTTGGAAGGCGAAGTCTTAACCACTGGACCACCAGGGAAGACCCTGCACGTGGGTTGCTATAGCTCTGGACCTCTGTCCTGGCCTGCCCGCGCCTCCCCGGAGCTCCAGGGAGGGCCAGCTCTCTGCATTCCAAGGCAGACCCTTCCTCCCTCAATCAGTCAGTGGGAATTTGGTGGACAGTTTGCCCCAAGTCAGGCACTGGACTGAAGAGCCAAGATCCAGGTCGTCAGAGCACAGAGGGAAGGAAGGGACAGGTAATCTGCAACCAAGTGGGAAAAACAAGATGCCTTCAGCCCTGGCCTGGGGGTGTGTGGGTGCGGGGCGGGGGGAGTCCAAATTCCAGAGGCTCAGCTCACCGCTCTGCCCCTGGCTTTCAGTTCCCTGTGGACAGAACCTGCTAGAAGTTCCCTCTCCTCTTTGCCTGGCTGACTCGTCCTCATCCCTCAGGGCCAGGTGAGACATCCCTTCCTCCAAGAGACCTGCAAGCCCAGGGCTGAGCCCAGCCCCCAGCACAGTCCAGGGTGCTAACTTCGAGTCACCTGTCTGTCCCTGTAAGCAGTGAGGTCAGGATGGCGGGGGGGTCTGGGTGGGGGGGCCTTGTTGGTTCATGGGGACCCCCGGCTCCTAGCTTCCCACTAGGAGTGCACAGAGAACACTTGCCAAATCAATGAATGAATATTCGAATATCCACACAAGAAATATGTCCCCTTAACAAGGTATTCGTCAGCATGACTTGAAACCTGAGAAAACCGTGGTGAGGACCTGAGTCGACCCACACTCGCCCCGCCCTGTCCACTTCACAGGTAGTAGCCCGGGGATGGGGGAGTCGGGGGGTGGCTCAAGAGGAACCAAGGAACCGCCAGGCCCAGAGGGAGGCAGGAAGGGGGGAAGGCTGCCGCAGAAAAGGAGGAGGAGCCCGACCAAGTCTGGCTGGAAGGAACTTCCCCTACAGAGGCCTCTGGGATTCCAGGGGGTGGGGACAGGACGTGATGAAGCACCACGGTGAACTGGGGGCCAGAGGGTCTCCTTCCTCAGGGACTGCATGCCTCGCCGCCACCGCTTCCTGAAGGGTGACCTCAGTCAACGCGTCACCCTGACAGCTGCGCCTGGAGAGAAAAGCTGGGGGGGGGCCGGCCACACCCTCCTCTACCCTCCACATGCTGAAGGAAGGGTTGTGGTTGTGCCCTCCTCCCCAAATGGCGCTGCTCCCAGGAGTCCAATTTTCCTGACCGGTGGGCGCTGGGCCTGCCCTGGGCCCCGGGGGCGGATTCTCTAGAGTGAAGCAGCCTGGGATCCGACCTTCACCCCGTACGCTCTCATATGTGCCCATGTGTATAATATGGGGGGAAAGGGAGGATTTGTCATAATCTCTGGTTTCCAAGGAGAGAGGCTTGGGGAAGAGCGGAGGGGTTCTAGCTGTCAGAGGTCTGGGGTGCCTGATCCTCCTACGTGAGTGATGCTGGACAGGGCATGTCCTTCCCTGGAATGGGGGCATTTCAGGGGCTGCTGCCTCCCAACTGCTGGAGCAAGCCCCCTCTGTCCTCCCTGAAACCACCCGTCTCCCTTCGAGAGGGTTTCCACCCAGAGTAGGAACTAGGAAGACTTCCTTCCAGCAGCAGGTCCCCAGCAGGAGTGGACAGGACAAGGGGAAGGTTCCCCCAGCAGCTGTGGTAGAGGCCAGGCCACAAAGCCACAGGACCACCTGCCCTCAACCTCTACCCGCCTGCTTCCACAAAGGGGTCCTTGGGTGGGGGCTGGGGGCTTCCCCGGACAGGCGAGGGGTGAGTGCGGAGGAACCGAAAAAGGTCTCGATCGCCGCCAGGGTGTGGCCTTCGGCTCTGCAGGCCCACGATGGTTTGCACAATTTCCTCTCCAGAAAGACAGGTGGTGACAAGCCAGCCCCAGCGGAGCCCAACTCTGCCCTTCGCCACCCTCAACAGGCAGAGAGGGGAGAGGGCGTGAGTGGCTCTGGGAGGTGCACCAGCCGCCCACACAGTTTCCGTCCTGGGTGGGCCCATCCTGGGCTCCAAGTCTGGTCCAGGACAAGCTTAGGAAAACACCACAAACCCTAGGCCAAGTCCCGCCTCCCACGACCAAGCCCTGACAGAGAAGACTCCTACCTGTGGACATCCCCATCTCCAAGGAACCGCCCAAAGCCACCTTGGGGACCGGCTCACCATCCCTCCTAGCAGAACTCAGCCGCATCCGGCAGCTGAGACAGGCTCCCCAGCCCACGGATCCTGATTCAGCCGGTCTGGGCCGAGTGCGGGGCGGGGGGAAGCCGCCTGGGAATCTGGATTTTCATCCAGCTCCTCCCCCAGGTGCTTCTGGGAACCACAGCTGCAGACCCCAGACTTAGGAGCGCCAGACTGTCCTGAGACACACCCCCCACCCTGCCAAGGGCCACTCACCCTGTTGGCTGTGATGGCCAGGTTCTGGAGGCTCTGCAGGAGGCCGATGTCGGCCGGGAGGAAGGTCAGGTTGTTGTGGCTGAGGTCCAGGTAGCGCAGCTTGCGGCAGTAGAAGAGCTGGGTGGGGATCTTCTCGATCTTGTTGCGGTTCAGGTAGAGGCGCTCAAGGTTGGTGAGGTTGCCGATCTGGATGGGGATGTAGGCGATGTGGTTGTACCACAGCTTAAGGCAGGTGAGGCGGTGCAGGTGCTGGAAGCTGATGATCTCCTCGATGGTCTTGAGGTTGTTGTCCTTGAGGTCGATCTCCTGCAGGTTGTGGAGGCTGAAGATGGAGTGGGGGATGCGCTCCAGGTCGCAGCGAATGAGCTCCAACTCCGTCAGGTTGGCCATTTTCTTGAGGCTGTTGAGCACAATGAGCTTGGTGCCCTCGTTGTTGATGGACAGCTTCTGCAGGTGCACGCCCACGTCCGTGACCACCTGCGGCAGCTTGCTCAGGTTGCTCTTGAGCCGCAGCACCTTGAGCCGCTTGAGCTCGCGGAGCCCGTCGATGACGATGAAACGGTTGTTCTCAGCGCTCAGGTTGCCCGTCAGGTGCAGCTCCTCCAGCGTCTTCAGGCTGTAGATCCACAGCGGGATCTCCTTGATGTCCGTGAACTTGATGTGCAGTGCCCGCAGGTTCTCGCGCAGGAAGGCCAGGGCAGGCGCCTCGATCTTGGCGGCCGTGTGGTACAGCCACAGCTCCTTGAGGCCCGTGAGCTGCGCGATGCTGGGCGGGATGGTCACGTCGGGGATCAGCTCCAGCTTCAGCACCTCCAGCTCCGCCAGGTCGAACACCGTGTCGGGGATGCCGCTGAGCATGAACAGGTGCAGCTCCAGCTTGTCCTGTGCGTTCCTGGTGAGGCGCTGGCGCAGCTTGTCCAGCGTCCACTCGTTGTTGAGATTCAGCTGCCGCAGCTTGTTCTCACTCACCTCCGACAGGAAGACGGCGAAGCGCTTCGAGTAGAGCGGGTCATACTGGTCGATGAGGTGCAGCATGAAGGCAAAGTCGTTCTTGACATCAGGGATGTCGCTGTAGCTGCTCTCCTCGCGGATGGACTCGAACGAGTACTTCTTCAGGGAGCGCCGCAGCATCCACCAGAGCGTGTACATGCAGATGAGGCCATAGAAGATGACCAGGCTGATGTAGAAGGACGCCAGGATCTTGAAGAGCGTGGCCAGCGGGTGGGCGCAGCGGTAAGTGCGGTAGCCCGTCAGGCTCTCGATGTCCACCGTACAGTCCACGTCGAACTTGATGTTGTGCACGTAGTAGACGGTGTAGCAGATGATGAGGATGAACTTGATCACCTTGATGATGGTCTGCCGCATGTACAGGCGGTACACGATGTCCCCCTCCTCCACATGGGTCCGGAACTTCTTCACCTTCTCGAACAGCGCCTTGGCCTGCTCGCCCTCCTTCTTGTCCAGCACGCCCGTCTCCGAGCGGTCCACGATGCCCTGCTCAATCCGAGACTTGGTCCGCTGCAGCATGGGCACGGTGGCCTCCACGTCCTCGCTGACCGTTGACGACTTCTTGTCCATGGAGCCGTTCATCTTGCTGAAGGCCGGCTTCGGGTCGCTCTCCTCCACCACTGTCTCCGACAGGGCTCGGGTGGTCCAGGGCGAGTCGAAGCACTTGAGCAGGATGGACACGAAGTGCTCCAGCTTGGAGCTGGTGCGCGGGAACTTGAACCAGAAGTTGCTGCAGGCCAGGAAGATGAGCGTGTGCAGGAGCACCAGGTAGGGGAAATACTTGGCGAACCAGTGCAGACGGTTCTCGTAGCACACGGCATCCACGTAGTTGTACTGGTGCCGGTCCAGGTCATACTTGATGCCGGTGGGGCCAGTGTCGGGGGTCGGCCCGACGGTGGAGTTGGGGTAGGGGGGCTCTGGGCCGGGGGCCGCCCAGCCCCGGAACGAGTCGTTGCAGGAGTCCCTGGTGACCCACTTACAGGGCAGGCAGATCATCTTGTCCTGGGTGACCTGCAGCGTGCCCCCGAAGACCGCGATCATCAGCATGACGATGGAGATGTAGTCGGTGAACACGTCCCACCACGGCTTCAGGATCCGGTACGCTGGCTGCGTGTCCGCAAAGTAGCGGAGCTCTGTCACTGGAATCATGGTTCAACCTGAAAGGGACCACGGGAGGGGGTTATTGAGGGGTAGCCGGGCTTTCTGAGACCCGGGGGGCAGGGGCCGGAAACTAGACCCATTGTCCAAAATTCCACCTCGAGGCGAGCTGTGAGTCACACTAGCTGGGCAACACTCACAGGGCAGCCCACGGAGTGGCCTTGGTCCAGAAACCAGACGGTCACTGGGTGGCTGGAGAGAAACCACCGCAGGGAAGGTGGGCAGCCTCCCCATTCCACAGACAGGAAGGCTGAGGCATAAAGTCCAGGCCATGCTGACAGATCACTGAAGAGCCTCATAGAGACCCCGCCTTCCAGCAGGAGCAGTCCAGAAGTCCTGTCTAGACCCCATCCTGTTAAGACCAACCAGAGAGACCAGCTGAAAACTTACAGTTCCTTCAGAACCAGGTGCCACGAAGCCACGCCAGTGATCTTAAGAGTGGTCGTGCAGCTTGCGGGATCATAATTCCCTGACCAGGGATTGAACCCTGGCCGTCTGCAATAGAGCTCAGAGTCCTAACCGCTGGACCACCAGGAGATTAATTCAAAGTCCCTGAAGAGATTTATTCAAAGTGTGAGAAGTGTAGAAGAGGGAGTGGACTATGAACTAGCTTCTGTAGAACAAATAAGGAAGCTTAAAACATTCCACGTGTGTGTGTCTGTGTGTAAATATGGCCACACAGGATTCTGGGCGTGTGGGGAGAGTGGCAGGAAGGACAAACATGCAGCAGGTTGTAATGACAGGTGCCTGGAGGAGGGGCTGGGCATTTACGTCAGACCGTTTCCGGCTGTGAGCATCCACGTGTGTTTGTAGAGAAATTTAGAACAGCGGCAGATTCTCCCCCTGCAGAGTCCCACTCAGCAGGTCCTGGGTAGAGCCTGGGAGTCTGGTTTTTTAACGCTTGACTTCGAGGACAGGAGTGCTTGGATAAGAGGCCACATTCAGGAAGCGCAGCCAGGAGGGAGGTGTGCAACAAAAGGAACCTGCGAAGAAACCCTGAATCCCTGGGCCGGCAGGGAGGACCCTGCTGGGACACGTCACTCTTACAATGCTGCTGGGGCCAAGAGGCTGTAACAGACAAGAAAGGGACTGGGTGTTCACCGGAGAACAGTCAGGAAAATGTACAAAGCATTATGGACAGAATAAAAAAACCCAAAAACCCTGTAAGAACACGCCCAGAGTCACCCACCCCTGTTAACTTGTCACTGAGTGGTAACCTTCCAGTCCTTTCGCAAATAAAATTATGATTTTGGGGACTTCCCTGGTGGTCCACCGGCTAAGACTCTGTACACCCAACATAGGGGGCCCGGGTTCAATCCCTGGTTAGGGAACTAGATCCCACAAGCCACAACTAATACCCGGTGCAGCCAAATAAATACAACTTTTAAAAAAGAACATTCCCTGAAAAAAAAAATTGTGATTTTTACATTTTACTGTTTTCTAATCCAGAGTCTAGATTTTAAACCAAGATTTAAGTACCTGTGTTTTGACAAATGGGTCTGTGGGGAGAGGCACAAAGGTCCCAGGTTATGGGACTGGGGCCCTTATTTTGATTACTGATAGTATTAATAGTGACAAACACTTCATAGGACATGGCCTCCCTGCAAACACCAGATGCTTATATCATCTTGGGCATGCCAGGACGGGCAAGGGCAGGAGGAAGGCAACCATGGACCCCTTGAGGGAATCAGGGTGCTCAACAGATGGACATGTGCCAGGTACCAGGCGAAGCCCTTACCATGGGGTCCACCTCGTGGAGTCGCTTTGATGTCCAGATGCAGGGCCCTATCTCACAGATGGGGACAACTGAGGCTCAGCAGCATCACCTGCCCAATGTCACTCTACAATCAGGGCAAAGCCAAGACCAAACTGAAGCCTCCCAACTCGAGTCCTCACCAGGGCTCAGGCTCATTGTCCCCCACCCTGCTCAAGGCCCCACACAGGGCAGTGCCTAGAGGTGGAGCCCAGGAGTCCAGCTTCCTGTCCCCCTCCTGCCAGGATTCCCAGAGCTCAGGTCACCATGGGGCCAGCAGACACCACCACCCGCCCTGGGCCCTCCTGGTTAAGTGCCCGCCCCGCAGGAAGGCCCTCTAATGACCATCTGGCTCCTCGTGCCACCCACACTCCTGGGCGAGTGGGCATCCAGGGGAGGGCCTGCTGAATCACGCAGCCGGGCCCCCCCACCAGCTGAACGACACCCCGACAACTCCTTCCTCCCTTCCTGGCTCCCCAAGTCCACATACAGGCAGGCGCCCAAAGACTGGGGACCGGAAGGGAGGAGGGGACAGGCCCGAGGGCATGCGAGAGCCTGCCCCTGGAAAGTCCGGGGCTGGGACCGCCGAGGCAGGATGCCAGGCGCTGGGGGTGGGTGCAGTCTGTGACCAGGCAGGATGTGGTTGCAGCTTCGCTGCTTTGGAGGGGGGTGTGTGTCACGCAACGGAGAACAGCCTGCCTCTTGCACCAGGAGGACCAGGCCCTGCTGTCCTGGGGCTTTGCTTACGTTGTTTTGGGTCTGAGGTGGGAGGTCCACTCTCCGTCACAGGTGAGGGACCTGGAGGCTCCGAGGGGGAGACCGTCCCACCTACCCAGTGTGTCTGGCTCCTCCTGCCCCCCCAACACTTTCATTCTGAACTCTCTGTAAACCATGGCTACACCTCCCTGCTGAGAAAGGCATCGTGGAGGGGACAGTCCTGTGATGGTCCCGGGGGTGCCCCTCAGGCCAGGGAGAAGACACAGGGCCTGAGAGGGGTCAGGCCAGGGGCCCAGGCCACACAGTTGAGAAGGGCAGGCCTGGCCTCGTGGCGGAGGGGACCTGGGGAGGTGGGGGGTCACCCTCTAGCTGCACCACGTTTTGGCCTCTGCCACCAACGCGCCATGGGATTCTGGACAAGTCCCCGCCCCTCTCTGATGGCGTTATGGGGGAAATCCGGAAAGGCGGCACAGGTGCCAAAGCCCAGGCTTCCGTCCCCAGGGGGCCAGGGATGTGGCGCCTTCCCCTCGATGAGTCCCCAAGAGGAGACGGCTGGGTGGTCAGGGCAGCTTGCTTGCAGGGCTTTGGGAAGGGCCCAGGGAATCCCAAGCTTCTAAAGCACTTTGTGCAGAGAGGGCAGCGGGCAGCCTGGGCTGGTGTCATCTATCCTCAACCTCCGCCCAGATGCTGCTGGAGGGTAAGGGTCTGCCACACACAGCAGGCGCTCAATAAAGGGCCTGAGAAGGCAAGGGGAGGAAGTGGGGTGGGGAAGGGCATGGCCTGGGGGTGGTGGGCTGGCCTGGCAGAGCTGGGGTGGGGGCCAGGGAGGAAGCTAAGGCAATTGTGGGCACCCCTCCCTCCCGGTTCCTGCCCAGCCCTCCCCAGGGGAAGGAGCGGAGCCCCCTCAGGCAGGGAGGGCCAGCGCAGGGACCTGCCCCGGGAGCTGGTGACTCAAGGTGAAGAGACACCCACAGCTGGAGCCACTCCCTGTTCTGAGAATGAGGGCCCAGCCCAGAACCCTCAGAGCCCAGGAGTGCGCTCTGCTGGCACCCGCCCTGATTTTCTCAAAACTGTTTTATTGTTGTAAAATACACGTAACGTATTTGAATGAAGGACGTTCGTTCTGTTGCGCGGCCATCACCAACCACCCATCTCCAGAACTCTTCTCGTCTTGTAAAACTGAAACTGTCTCCACTGAGCACTGACTCCCCCTCCTCCCACCCCAGCCCCTGAGCACCTCCATTCTTTCTGGCAGTATGAATCTGACTACTCCAGGGACCTCGCATAAGTAGATCATACGCTATTCGTCCTTTGGGGACTGGTTTCGTCCACCTAACATAATGTCCTCCAGGTGCATCCACGCTGTAAAAGTGGAAGTCGCTGTCTTGTCTGACTCCTTGCGACCCCGTGGACTGTAGCCTGCCGGGCTCCTCTGTCTATGGGGTTTCTCCAGGCAGGAATACTGGAGTGGGTTGCCATGCCCTCCTCCAGGGGATCTTCTTGACCCAGGGATCGAAATTGGGTCTCTCGCATTACAGGCAGATTCTTTACCATCTGAGTAGCAGATGCCAGGAAAAGGAAGCAATTTCCTTCTTTTTCCAGGCTAATATTCCGCATACCCATTTTACAAATAGGGAAACTGAGACTCGGGGAGAGAGGTCATGTGCCCAGAGTCACACTGCCTGTCACTTTCAACCCAGATCTGGGGTGGAGCCCTGACAAACAGCACTTCCAGGGAGCAGCTCCCAGCCAACAGCTACCCTGGGCCTACCTGGGGATGGTCAGGGAAGCACTATAAGGTGAAGGGGGCAGATTAAAGGGAGTGGGGACCTTTTCTCCCAGTTACAGAAAACGTCCTTTTCAGGAAGTTTCCTGCAGGCAGTGCATTCATCCCCTTCCTGCACTGAGGCCTCTGCAGCCAGGACTGCCCCCAGCAGAGGTGTGCAACAGCTTCTCTCTGGGGCCTGTTTCCCCGTCAGGAGAGGAATACAGAATCTGTCAAGGGTGTGCCCATGTTTTACATAAGGCAGTCAAGGATCATGGGGTGTGTGATCCAGGCTTCGGCTCACTCCAACACCTCCCTGCCCACTGGCATCACCCAGACACTCACTCACTGTCCTGGCCACCCCTGCCTAAAGCCAGCAGGCAGGGGGAGGCGCCTCCAGCAGCCCGGACTTGGTCTCTCTGTGATAAAATGCCCGTGGTAACAGATGCCCGACCAAACTCTCAGGACTATCAGGGAGTCACAGGAGTGAGGTTTCCCAGACAACCTGTGTGGGGGACCTCAGGCAGGTGGAGAGAAGGATACTGGTGATGGGGGCTTAGAGGGAGGGCTAGGTGGGCTCTGCCACTCAGCAGTGGAGTGACGCTGGGCAGGGGACTTCACCCCCCTGAGCCTTGGTCCCCCCACCTGTGGAATGAGGCTGAGACAGGCACAGACCTGGCCCCTGACGGCAATCCTGACTCTAGCAGACAGCTGATGGGTGGATGAAAAGAGTACAGAGCCAGAGCGCGATGGAAGGAACCAGAAGAAGGAGAAGCGCCCGCAACACCGGCCCTGACACCTGGCACCGGGACGCAGTTAGATGAGGCCGGCACACAAGAGGCAGGCGGTAAGCAGATCCTGGTCCCTTCAAGAGCCCGCTAGAGTACAACCGGGCCTTTTCAGCAGAATAAAGGAGCTCTGTATGTAACGCCATTTTGAAAATAAAGCGAGACTCAGAACAATAAATAAATACATTGCCATGTTGATAAACCCTGACCCACTTGGGGAATGGCTCCCTGTTAACAGTGGGAACAGGAGGCAGGATGAAAGGAAACTGTAATGTTTCTACCAGCAGGCATTACCTTTGTGATTGAAAAGTAGCATAGAATTTAAAATAAATAGAGCCTAGAAAAGAAAGAAAACTGAGCCCTCAGGTGGAGAGTTCAGGTGTTCTTTTGTGGTTCTCAGAGGGCAATCTTGGGAGGGTGATGGGGAGTCTGGTTGGGTCAGGTCTCAGCCCCAAGAGATGGAGAATTTGGAGAGGATCCTGAATAGAAGGCAAAGATTAAAGGGCTGAAATCCAGGCAGCTGAGAAAGACAAAAAGGCCGAATGCCCTGCTGTCCTCTGCTCTAACCCTTCTTCCAGAATAGAGGCATCACTTAAAGCTACTCACTGTGCCCTCCTGGAGGTCAGCAAGCTGGGATTCACCCCCGCTGCACCACATAAAGCTCATGGGCAACAGATTAGCCACAGAGAGGTAGGCAAGGTAGGCTGGGAGCCCTGCAGGACAGGGACGCCTCCAGATTCATCCCAGTCCCCCTGCAGGGTCCAGAACACAGAAAGTAGAATAAAGGTTTGCTGAACTGGGCTGAGCTGAGACGGGGAGGCGATGGGAAGGAGGTGGGCAATCGTTAGGGCAAGGTTCTAGGACACAGGTTTAGTTACAGGAACATTCATTGTGGTGTTATTTATACCCCAGGAGAACTGGAAACCATCCAGATGCCTGTTACTGGGTGATCGGTTAAATACCTATTTAATGATCTGATGATGGAATATTATAAAACAAAGAAAACATGTTAGAGCAAAACACTTGATGACCCGATGACAGGACAAAGTATCTGCAATGCAGAAAGGAGGCAACGAGACTCTGATAGAGTAATAAGCCTTCTGCAATAACTTAGATGTATATTTTAAAGACACTGACAGTGACATTAGACTGATATTTATAATCTTTTTAAAACCCCAAACTCACCTCTGTTTTCTGTTATAAGAATACATTACTCAGGGAATTAAGAAAAAAAGATTTTTAAAACTCAAGATTCCCAAGGATCAAGAACAGCTACGACACCCGGGATGAATAACATGGGAGGAAACCTACTATAAGGGTCTCGGAATTTGACCAATTCGGCATTGATGTGGGGATGGTTGGATGGACCAGGGGACTAGAAGAGCAAGCCTAAAAGAGACCCCGAAATTTCTGGAAACGAAGACATGACAGGGTCGACTTTGCAGGCTGGGGGGAAAGAACGGGTGTCCATAAGTGGAGCTGGCTTAGTTACCCACAGGAGAAAAGCACAGCTCCAGCTATCGAGGTGCAGGAAGATAAATTCCAGTGAATTCAAGACCTAAGGCAAAACTTGCAAATGTCTAAAGAAAAATCTAACAAACCACCTTCATGTCTTTAAGACAGGGAAAGATCTCTTATCCCAAATGAGGACAAATCCTTACAGGAAGAGGCTCATCTACCTATCACATTACAGTTAAAATGGACCCACATCAAAGGACCTAGTAAGTGAAATGCACCCACAGACCTGGAGGAGATACTTGCAGTGGGTTTACCTACCAAAGGATTAATACCCAGAACAAAGACAGAACTCCTCCAGATACACAGAAAAGACAAACCACTAGGAAAAATAATGGCAAAACATGAATAGACAATTCATAGGAAAAAAAACACACAAATGGAAATTCATGTATGAAATAATTCTTAATCTCATTGAATGCAAATTGAGACAATCGCCAGCCATTTCACTCCCCTGGGACTGGCAAAAAATGTTGAATTCTTAGATGAGAAGATAGAATGCATACATCCTCCGACCCAGCAATTTCGCTCTGAGAGTTGCCTTACACGTATGCGTGAAGCCATGGACAAAAATGATCACTCCAGAGTTGTTCCTGATAGCAAAAAGTCAAAAACCTAGATATCCAACAACAGGAGAAAGGATGAATTACTCTGAGAATATAGTGAAATGCTGAAGCAATAAAAGTATCGACATGTATCAACATGAAAAAGAAGTGAAAGTGAAGTCGCTTAGTCCAGGCCAACTCTTTGTGACCCTATGGACTGTAGCTCACAAGTCTCCTCCGTGCATGGGATTTTCCAGGCAAGAATACTGGAGTGAGTTGTCACTTCCTTCCCAAAACAATGTTGAACCCCAAAACAAGCTATAGAATACACACACTATCTAAGGGTTTCTGCAATGTATATACCCAAGTGCAGCAAAGGTATTAGAAACACGTGTGTTGTTGTTTAGTCAGTAAGTCATGCTCAGCTCTTTGCGACCCCATGGACTACAGCCCTCTAAGGCTCCTCTGCCCATGGGATTTCCCAGGCAAGAATCCTGGGGTGAGTTGCCATTTCCTCCTCCAGAGGGTTTCCTGACCTAGGGTTCGAACCTGCTTCTCCTAAAGCTCCTGCATTGCAGGCAGATTCTTTACCAAGTGCAAGGAGAGCCCCAAAATCAAGCTGATAATTTCACCTAAAGAGGGAAGAAAATGGGATTGGGGAAGAGGCTTCAACTGCACCTGAAATGATCTGAGAGAGAGAGAGTGTGTGTGTATCTCTATGTATATGTGTGTCTCTTTACGTATGTGTGTGTGTATCTCTATGTATATGTGTGTGTGTGTGTCTCTATGTGTGTGTGTGTATCTGTATATGTGTATGTGTACGCATCTGTGTGTGTGTGTATCTGATGCAATTACAAAACGTTAAGATCTGGCAAAGCTAAGTCCTGGGTACAAAGATAGCTGTTCTAGTTTCATAACTTTCGCAGGTGCTTAAACTGTCTCATACAGAATTTACCACAATAACCATCTGTTTCTCCCCCTCCAGACTGGTCTGCTCTCTGGTCTTTACACCTGCGGGGCTCAGCTGGAGGCAGCAGCTACTAGGCCATCGCCAGGGCAGCAGACTCCACTCTCTCCAGCTGCCCTGATCCTGGCCAGCGCAGCGGCACCTGTGGCCTCTGATGATACTGCAAAACGCAGCATCACCACTGCCTGGTACTCCCTGCCCCAGGGAGACGCCGAAGTGAGTAGGATGCAGCCAGACCCTTTCCACTGGGCAGACCTGCAGGTGGAGAGAAGTGAGACTGGGTTCCTGAGGCAGGGCTGGAGCATCCCTGTCCCCGAATGCTCAGAAAGGCAACCCAGAGGGCCCCTCTCCTGCCTCTGGCAGCAGACAGATCCCAGGGAGTGTGAAGAGCAATAGCTCTGGAATTGGGGAGACGCGGGTTCAAATCCAGCTGTAGCATGCGACAATTCATGACTCTAGGCGAATCAGTGAATCTCTGGAGGGTCAGTGGTAAAGAATCTGCTTCCCAATACAGGAGATGCTGGTTCCATCCCCAGGTGGGGAAGAGCCCCTGGAGAAGGGAAATGTCAGCCCACTCCAGTATTCTTGCCTGGGAAATCCCACGGACAGAGGAGCCTGGCGGGCTCTAGTCCATGGGGTCACGAAAGAGTTGGATACAAGTTAGCAACTAAACGACAACACACCAGGCAAATTATTTAGCCCAAGGCTTGGGGTTTGGAACTTTAAAATAAAAACAATGCTACCTACCTCTTATCTGTATCAGTTCAGTTTAGTTCAGTCGCTCAGTCATGTCCGACTCTCTGCGACCCCATGAATCACAGCACACCAGGCCTCCCTGTCTATCACCAACTCCCGGGGTTTACCCAAACTCATGTCCATAGAGTCAGTGATGCCATCCAGCCATCGCATTCTCTGTCGTCCCCTTCTCCTCCCGCCCCCAACCTTTCCCAGCATCAGTCTTTTCCAGTGAGTCAACTCGTCGCATGAGGTGGCCAAAGTATTGCAGTTTCAGCTTTAGCATCAGTCCCTCCAATGAACACATATCTGTATACAGTGACCCAAAAGATGTCCAAGAAATATTAAGAAATAATAAAAGATGCTGGGTGTTCCCTGGTGGCCTAGTGGTTAGGATTCCAAGCTTTTACTGTGGTGACCTGGGTTCAATCCCTGATCAGGGACCTGATATCCCACAAGCCACCAGCCACAGTCAAAAAAAAAAAAAAAATGCTGACCAGTCTTTAAGATACACGGTGTATCATGTATTATAAAGTGATATAAAACATCACAAAATGGACAAATACTTTATGATTTCCATTTTGGTACTCAAATCTGGTACTTTTGTAAGTAGAAAAAAATAACTGGGAAAAGAGACAAAAGACCTGACCCCCAAGCATAATCCCCTCCAAACACAGACCAGGCATCCCCGAGCCCCCAGGACCTCCCAGGACTCAGACGTCACGCGCCAGGGCCTTGCACTCCTGCAGTCACCGGCTCAGGACTCCAGGACCGGACAGAGAGCTGGCGAGCCTGAGGGGTCAGAACCACCCTGAGGGGTCAAGCCCGCTCCACCTTGTTGATGCCCTCGCAGGGCCTCTCGTAGATGGGGAAAGAAGTTCAAGAAATGACATGCCACCCCGCCATCCGGAGGGTGGCCAAGCACGCAGGCTCCAACCACCCCCACGCTGGCCCGCAGCACTTGGCTTTTACACCTGAGCCATGGCAGGCCGGCCAGGCTGTGGGTAAACAGGGCACAGAGAGCCCTTTGTTAAAACCCAAATTGAGAGGCTGGGAATACTTCCCAGGCGGGAGGGAGGGGAGGCTGGCCCCCCTTGCCCCTCCTTGTACCATACTTGGGGAGGCTGACCCTCCAAGGCTCTCCCAGGGAAGGGGGAAGGGCCTTTCCCAAGAGGTCCAAGGAAGACACTGGGTCACTGGCCCTGCCCTGGGAGCACTATGGGCCTGTGAATCTGCTCCTCGGTCAGCACCCTGGGGCCTCCTCTGCTCCCAGAGCAGGGGCCGGAGGTGGGGGGGATGGCAGGGGGCGGGGGCGGGGAGGAGAGGGCCCACCCATCATCTGGGACACCCAGCCCCCACCCGCCCCAGAGCCGGTGCTGCCCTTGAGGCCCCCACACCCACCAGGGTGAGTCAGCAGCTGTGGGCTGGGGGTGCCGCCTGGCTCCATGCGCCCTGTGTCAAAGGGCACGCCCTGCGTCAAAGGGCACACCCTCACTTTCGGGGAAAGAAGAGGGGAGGCAGTCCAGAGCAGGGAGGAAACAAGTTTCAGTTCCAAACTGCTCTCCATGTGGGCCGGGCCTCCCAAACAGGTTGGTCCTCCTGCGCTCCTGCAAGGGTGCAGTGGCCTTCCGGGGGAAGGGTGACCGGTGAAGGACACCCACCTTGGTTCCCTGAGCCAAGCACACAGAGGCCGCAGGCCGGGTGTGAGGCTCAGGCCAGCCCCCTCGCCCCACCAGGCGGGTATGTTACTGCCACGGGCTCCGGGTCACTGACGTGGACTGCGTGTCAGCACCGGGCCTGGCACGTCCAGGGCCTCGGCTCCCAACCTCCAGGATCCTGGTACAGCTCCCCGCTTAACCAGCACATGACCCTGGGAGTCACTTCCCTCCCGGGTTCCTGGTTTCCTCATCTAGGAAATGGTATTCCTGGTCAGGGCGGCGGTGAAAACTGACGAGGCGGTCCATAGAAAGCTTTTGGCTTAGGGCCTGCCTCACAGAAAGACTGTAATGTTAGCTGCTGCTTTTTTTTTACAGGAGGTTTCATCAGTCCCTTTAGGGATGTTAAGTCGGGCCCAGAGAGGTTAACTGACCTGCCCGAGGCCACACAGCTAGAAGATGGTAGGAAAGATAGCCTCCCGACTGGTCTGCCTTTCCCTTGCATGCCTGCCTGTCTCGAAGGCCAGCAGGTCTCCTGGGCCTACCTGGGCACCCAGAACCCTGCAAATGCTTCCTGCGACAAGATCCCTGTTTCCAGAGGGGTACCTGGAATCGAGGTCTCTCAGGGAACCCTAGAAGGCCATCCTCAGATATCTCTGGTCTCTCAGGCACAGCTTTAAGGAAACTCTGGGAGGGAGCCCAGCTCTGGGTTTCGCTCCACGCGGGGCAGAAGGGCCTTGAAGACAGGTCTTGATCTCCTTTGAACACCAGCATCGCCTTCCCAGATGGGGTACGAAAAGTGGTCAGAAGCCCCAAAGAGAGGTCACAGACGCATCTTCCAAGGTCCCAGGGGACTGCGAATGAGGGGGGCCTGGCCAAGGGTAAGCCACCTGTTGCCCAGCTCTCCGGACTGGAAAGGGCTGCCCCCAGGTATCCAGTCAGCAGACGTGACGGCGGGACTTCCGCACAGCCCTACCCGGTTGGCACGTCCGTCCACAGGCCGACTCTGCCAGGGGTATGAGGTTGGTGGAGGTGCCTCTGGGGTGCCCAGGTGGAATGTGAGAACCGTGGAATTTTACAGCTGCTTCTCCAGTGGAACACGGCTCCAGACCTGAGGCTGTATTTCAGTGTCCATTTAATTTGGAGGTTTTAAGTCCTCAAGAGACGGTTAAACATAGAACTTCCTACGAGATGTGAAATGCAGTAGAAACGCATCAGGGAGGAGAGTAGGAAGATGTTTGTGGCTGGGAGGAAAAGTCATTCTAGAAACCTCAGCCTTCCCACCCTACACACGCTAGGAAGTCACTAAGATCCGGGGCCCAAGGGAGCCCAGCTCTGATTCCACGCCAAGGGTGCCTGGTGGCAGATGGCGGTTGAGACCAGGGCCAATGGAGAAGCCCTGGTCAGTGTTCACCAGCGTGGTCAGCAGGTCCTCAGCCCCACGACGGCTTGGGGAGCTTCTTCAAAATACAGATTCCTGGGCTCACCCCCTACTCTCGCTGCAGGCCTGTGGTGATGGGTCCAGAGGAATCAGCATTTTGAACAAGCTCCCAAACAACTCTGAAGTACCTGCAAGCCTGAGAACCTAGAGAAAAAGACAAACAAGAGGTGGGCTAGAAAGAACACAGGCTGGGACTGCCCTGGTGGTCCAGTAGCTAAGACTCTGCTCCCAGAGCAGGGGACCCGGGTCCAATCCCTGGTCAGGGAACTAGATCTTACATGCTGCAACTAAGACCTGGTGTAGCCAAATAAAAAAATAATGGAAAGAAAAATTAAAAAAAAAAAAAAAACAGGTGGATCAGGAAAAAAAAAAAAAAGCACAGCTGCCCAGACACACAGACCCAGGTCCACGTCCTGGCTCCACCACCTGAACTGTACAACCTCCAGCAAGGACCTTCACACCTCCAGCCCTGGTCTCCTCACCTGGAAAAGTAATGTGCCCTCACCCAGGAGACTGTGGCAGGTCAGATGGCAAACTTCATGGTGACCAGCCCACCACCTGGGCTCGCACCACAGCCACCGTGGACATGAAGGTTCTGAGGCTAGAAGGAAGGCGAGCAGAGCGTTGTCCACCAGGAGGCCAGGTCCGGGGCCACCGCCAGAGGTGGCCCAAAGAGGCCCGTGCCAGAAGGAAAAAGACTCCAGGAAAGACTGGGAATAAGAAACGGGAGAGGCAGACGGACTGGACAGAGAGCCAAGCTCCACCAGCGGAGGGACGCATCTCTGCACAGACCTGATTCCCAGGGAGGTGCTGCCCACCAGGCTACCCAGGGGTCCCTCCTGCCAGAAAAAAAAAACCCAGCCAGAGGTATCTACGCCCCAGCGGGGCATCCTGAGATCCTGGCCCCAGGGCAGCGCCCCACCTTCGCTTCGCCTGCCCACCCTCAAAGCTAAAACCTAAGAGGAGTGCTCGGGGGACCAAGACCGAACCATCCATCAGGACGGCCTGGCGAACCGAGTCAGGGCCAGGCTCGGGCCAACGCCACACTGTGGTCCAGCCTCAGGCAGACAGAGGAGGGCCAAGACCCGGAGGCCAAAATCTCTCGGGTGGGCCCAGGCCGTTCCTCCCCGGCATGGAGGAGGAGTTCTGATCTCAGACAAGTAGGATGTGCTGCTTCCTGCTCATCGCTGGCTAGAGACCTCGGCTCAGGCCTCTGCTACTGGGGCAGGGGGTGCTGGCAGAGTTCCCTCAAAACCAACAGGAAACTCCTATGGGGCAGGCCTGGGGTTTGCTGACCTTGTCCCAATAAACAGGACAGTCAACAGAATCGCACACCAGGCATTTCCCACCGCCCTCTGCTGCTGTAAATGTCCCAACAAACAGCTCAGAAACCCCAGGATGGGGAGGCAGGGGAGCACTGCGGGTGGGAGGAACGGGAGTGGGTAGGGACCTTCTGACGGGACTCACCCACAGCTCAAACCTCATCGGGAAAGAGGTCCAGGGAGGACTGTGAAATGAGACAAGAGCAAGCGGCAAACCAGCGGCTCTAACAGGACTGACTTGATTTTAGGAAAAAAAGGCAAATGCTAACAATGCAAGTGGGCAAATCCAGCCCTCCTCACTCATGTCTCTGGAGACAGGGATCACGGGAGACTCTAGCTTTCACAAAGCAGTAAAATCAAAACAAAACAAACAAAAAAACACATAACAACTTTGCTGGTAATTACAAAAATAAAGCAAAACAAACAAAAAACATCGGAGATACCATTTCTTCTAAAATCCAGGCTGGGGAGGGCCAGGCCTGCCTTAACAAAAAACCACGGTGGGAGGTGAAGGCATGGAGAATAAAGAACCCCAGCCTGGGATTCCAGGACCTGGCTTCAGACCCACACCCCTGCCTTCCGACCCAATGAGTTGCTTCCTTCCACTGAGCCCCAGTTTCCATGTCTATAAACAGCAGGGGTGGGGAGGATCAAGGCCACTGCCTGAGCTTCCACAAATGACCAAAGAAATCATTGATTAGGTTTGTTTTACAAATTATTAAGCAGGTTATACCCACACCCACTATGCTCAGAGAACACGTTTGAGGACACCCTGAGCCACCTTCCCTGTATCAACATATTTAATTTTCAAGATACCCTCAAGGGAGGCAAGGAGCTAATATTACCCTCTTTTCATAGATGAGGAAACTGAGGCTCAGAGTGGCACAGCGACTAGTCCACAGTCACTTATCGAGCTTGTGACAGCTGGGACTCACACCCAGGTCCAACCACAAAGTCTGAATTCTAACTGGTGCATGCTCCTGCCTTTGGGAACTGTTCTCCAAAGTGGAGGCCCATTTGATAGTGTGAGGGAAAAACAGCTCGCTGGCTCCCTCACAGAGACTCATGCTCTCAGTCAGTTCTGAGACACCCATCAAGGCTCTGAGAGGTCCTGCAGCCCGGACCATGACAGGTTACTGTTCCTGGAGTCACCTGACAACTGTGCCCAGAGAAACAGTGTCCCACGGAACACACCTTGGGTAACATGATCACGAGACAGCATGAACCACCACCCAAGACTGACAAAAACCAGGGGTTTACAATACAGGTTCACACCTGCTGGGTATAGCGTGCGTATATGTGCTAAGTCGCTTCAGTCGTGTCCGACTCTTTGCGATTCCGTGGATGAGAGCCTGCCAGATGCCTCTGTTCATGGGATTCTCCAGGCAAGAATACTGGAGTGGGTTGCTATGCCCTCCTCCAGGGGATCTTCCTGACCCAGGGATCGAACCCACATCTGCTGCAATGGCAGGCAGGTTCTTTACCATGAGCACCACCTGGGAAGCCCCAGTGCTACTCAGCTGACCACTGAGTTGGGAGAAGGAAGAGGAGTTTTGTCTTCTGCACCCCTGTCCTAGAAGCCCTGGCCCTACAGCAAGAAGGGCAAAGGGCTGTGGGGACAGGGACACTGCCCTCTGCCCCCTGCCTGGGGCCCGAGGATGGCCTGAAGGGAGGGGGCCCAGTCCTTACCCTGAGGACGGCTCTGCTATCTGAGAGCTAGCTGATGGTGCTGAGGCTGGCCCATGTCTGTCTGGGCAGGGTCCTGGCATTCCTTTCGCTCCATGGAAGCCGCCTGCCTACGAGGAAGCAAGAACTACTGTGAGCAGGGAGGTGTGAGACAATCAGTGTTACCTGCTGGGCTGCCGACAGTTTCGGAGCCCCTGCTCGCTGTCCACCCTGGACCGGGGCGACGCCAGAGAATCGGACAGTCTACCGGGGAGACGCCAAGGCAAAAGTTACCACTGGCTCTTGAGTGCCTGGGGCTCTGCTGGGGGAACCCGGGCCCTCTGGGAACGGAGAAGAAGCACTAGACCCAGACGAGCTGGGTCAGGGAAGGCTCCCTGGAGAGGGTGTTGCCTAAGCTGACCTCCTGGGAAAGAGTGGGAGTTGGAAAGAGAGCATTCCAGGCAGAAGGGACAGCACATGTTTGCCTGGAGGGAAGACAACATGACATCTAGAGCACGCTGAGCGGTTCAGCCTGGCTGGATCTAGGGCTGGAGGTGGAAAGTGGCAAGAGGTGAGCTGCAGCGGGGTGAGCCAGATCCAGGCAGAGACACGCCCTCAGCCCAGACACGTGATTTCGACTCGAAAACAAAATCCAACCATCGTCCACAGTCGAGGAGCGCTTAGTGAGCATCTACTCCATGCCAGGCACTCTGCTCAGAACTGTTCCCAAGTCAGGAGGGCGGGGAGAGAAGTGTGATCAGACCACGATAGGCTTGTTGCTGTTGTCGCTCAGTCGTGTCCGACTCTTTGCGACCCCCGTGGACTGCAGCACACCGAGCTTCCCTGTCCTTCGCTATCTCCCAGAGTCCGTTTAGACTCATGTCCATTGAGTCAGTGATGCCCTCCAACCATCTCATCCTCTGCCAGGTAGGGGGAGCATTTAAACCAGCCAGGCGCTGGGAGTGTGGCCCAGCCATTAGTGAAGGGGGAAACGACAAGGAGTCAGCAGGAAGGGGAAAGGGGCGGGCGGTGGTGGGGTGGGGGGGTAGGTGGTTACACAGACAAAGGGGTCAGGGAGCCTTTCAGCTGCTTATACCATGGAATGTTTCTCACAGCCGCTCAATGCCCAGGCTCCGTGCTGAGAGGAAAGAAGCAAGAGATGATTTCTAGCCTCTCAGAGAACCCCATGCAGAGTGACGGTGGCTGGGCAGAGAAGCACCTGGGTCCATGAAGGCATGGAAGCCACGGAGGCCAGGCTCCCCCCTCACCCCCGTCCTCCTTGGCAAGGAGAGGGATTTAC
Organism: Moschus berezovskii; assembly: GCF_049115385.1. NCBI lineage: Eukaryota > Metazoa > Chordata > Mammalia > Artiodactyla > Moschidae > Moschus > Moschus berezovskii. Next base: position 7,500,352 of record NC_142470.1, read on the forward strand.
ACCGAGGCTGGGAAAGCCAGTCACTTGCCCATGGCAGAGGCCGGCCCAGAACCCAGGCCACAGGACTCACTGGCACGGATTCTCCTTACCCTTCCTCTTCTGGGAAACACGCACAGACCACCCCCCTGCACACTCAGCCACAGCTAATGCCTCTTTCCTCTGGGCTGCCTCTGAGACATTTCTAGCATTACGCTGGCTGCTATGTCAACGTTTTCCTGTCCGCCTCTCTTCCTCGCACCGTTCCTGGCCCAGGCCGGCACTTACCAAAGGACGGCTGAATGAGTGAATGAGTCAAGGCACGAGAGGAGGTGTGCGGGCTCCAGAGCCCCACATCTAACCCATGTGACTCCCCATGAGGTCTTACACCATCAGCATATGAACACCAGAGTCATCTCCACTCTCAAGAGAGCAAGGTAAGCGGGTTGATCCCTTCCCTTCAACTCTACAACCGAGGTCCAGGCCAAGCCAGCTCCCTGAGTTCTGACCCACTGGGACAATCCTCATGAGTGCCCACTGTCCAGAGGACCACTTGGAGTCTGCAGAGGAAACAAGTTCCTAGTGGGTGTGCCCAAGAGATGGAGGATCTGGGTGAGTTACAGGGGGAAGTCACAAACGTTCCTCAGGCCCTTGCTGTGTGCCCCACAGCCCCTGGAAGGCCCAGGGGGCATGGGAGGTAACCCCAAAGAATCTCTAAAACTGGGAAGACAGGGCAGCAGGGCCAGTCATTCATGCCCCAGCACCTCTCCAAAAGCCAGTCCTCCAGCACAAGTCATCTGTCCTTGCCTCCTCCTCCCCTCCAGCCAAACTTGACCTTCACAAAGGCGCTGCCCAGTCCCTCTGAACAATCTCTCACTCCCCCATCCCCTCCACAAGAAGAGTCACCAACATCAGACCTCCTCCTCCTGCCTCCAGTCTGTCTGTCTGCCCGTCTGTCTACGCAGACGGCAGGATACACAGTTCGTCAGGGGAATAAGGTAACTCCTAATGGAAAAGGTAGGAAAGGCCCTTGGAAGCTTTTAAGCTCCACCAAATCCTTCCTTTACAATTTAGGCCCAAATTCCCTTTCCCTCACACCTCATCCCAGAAAGGCTTCAGGGGGGTAAGGCAGGGAAAGAGCCCTTAGGGAAGAGACGGCCCCACCCTTCCAGCCAAGTCCCCATCAGGAGGAGGTTGCTGCCAGAAACACCCCCAACCATCTCTCTTCCTTCCCAAAAAAGGCAGCAGTGGCACCGGCAGAGAACCAGCCCAATCTCAGTTTCACTCCAGTCCAGACCAGGGGAAAGAAGCGGTCAACACAAGCAGCAGAATCATCAGGCAGCCTTAAGAACCCGCGGCTATGCTGCTTCAGCTCGGCAGCCAACTTTGCAAGGTCTCCAGCCCTCACCTCATCAGATCTGGCTCTCAGGCCCATCTGGATGCACAAGACACCGGCAGGGTTCGGAACCTCAGACCCCTGAACTGGGCTTCCCAGGAACCCCAGCCCAGACAGGCCCCCAAGAGCCTAGCCAGGGATCTGCCCTCCCCCACAAGTCAGGGCACAGTTCCCGCCCGATCAAGAGGGAGGGCTCCAAGGGAAGAGGAACGGGCCAGGAGCCCAGGAGAGCCTTTGAAAAAGGGGGGAAGAAAAGGTCCCAAAGAGAGAGGTGGAACCTCCAGTAAGTGGGGGAGTGTGTGTTTGTGTGTGTGTGTGTGTGTGTGTGTGTGTGTGTGTGTGGAGGGGTGGGGATCTGGGGGAACCCAGGGGATGACAAGGGGACCTGGGGGAGCCGAGGCGGAAACTCCCGGTATGTAGAGCGCAGGGAGGCACTAGGGTGCCTGGGAGGGGGCTCGCGCGCCGCGGCGCCGGGGAGAGGCGGAGGGGACCCCTGTGACCCGGGGCGCGGGGAACCCGGAGGCAGGCCGAACCGAGCTGCCGCGGGAGGCCCCCAGTGAGCCAGCCCCCGCGGGCAGAGCCCGAGCTGCCCAAGGCGCCTGGGGCTGGGCAGCTGGCCGGGGACGTCCAGGAGTTGATTTCAAGAGATGACAGCTCGCGCCCCCTTCCCCTCCCCACCCGCTCACCTGGGCCTGCCGCGCCCGGCCGCCCAGCCGGCAGCGCCGAGCCCCTGCCGCTCTGTCCCGCTGCCGGCCACTGCGCCCCTCCGGCGCCTCCTTTTGTTTGTCCCTCACTGCACCACTCAGCCTCCTCCGCCCCGGAAGTGACGTCACCGTCGGGCGCGAACGCGGCGGCCAGGGTGTAGCCATCTTTTTGAGGGGCGCTCTTCTCCTCCCCTACACCCGCTCCGTTCCTGGTTGGCGCCATGTTGCTTTGGGGCGGAAGTGGCGGAGCCCGGGCTCCGCCCCTTTAAAGGGACAAGGATAGCTGTAACCTTCGGGGCGTAGGGACGAAGGGTGAAGCGGCGGAGGCGGGGGTGAGTAGCCGGTGCCGGAGCGTTGTTGCCCCGAGATCAGGTGCCGAGGCGGGAGGGCCTGACAGCTGGTTCCGAGCTTGATTGTGCCAGACTACTCGCTGCGTTTGGTGCTGCTGGTATAGCGGAGTGGCTACGCCGGAGAGGTTGACTTCAGTCCCTAGCTGTTGCGCGCGCTTCTCGCCGACCCGCACTCGGACACTGGGATCCGCCAGGCTGGTCCTCTCTGCATCCCCATCCCCCGCCCCACCCCCACTCGCGCGATCGTACCGTACGGGTGGGGAAGAGGGAGGCCAGGGCGACTGGGTGAATTCTGGGCGGAGCCGGGGCTGGAACCGGGTGCCAGACAGCTCTAAGTATCCCGAGTCCTCGGAGTTCCCAGATTTTTAATAGCAACGGCAACCGCGTTAAAAGAGAATCCGTACAATGGAATACTGTGCCACCGCTAAAAAAGAAAAATGTTCACCATGCACTAATAGGGGACCGCTTCCAAGATACCATAGATGGAAAAGTGAAGGGACGAAAAGAACAGCGTTGATCGCTGCTACCGTTTGTGTGAAAGAGAACGTGAGTGGGGGCGTGGGTGTCTGCCGTTGTGTGTTCATTCAGTTCAGTTCAGTCGTTCAGTCGTGTCCGACTCTTTGCGACCCCATGGACTGCAGCACGCCAGGCTTCCCTGTCCATCACCAACTCCCGGAGCTTACTCCAACTCATGTCCATTGAGTCAGTGATGCCATCCAACCATCTCGTCTTATGTCGTCCCCTACTCCTCCCGCCTTCAATCTGTCCCAGCATCAGGGTCTTTGCCAATAAGTCAGTTCTTCGCATCAGGTGGCCAAAGTATTGGAGTTTCAGCCTCAGCATCAGTCCTTCCAATGAACATTCAGGACTGATTTCCTTTAGGATAGACTGGTTGGATCTCCTTGCTGTCCAAGGGACTCTCAAGAGTCTTCTCCAACGCCACAGTTCAAAAGCATCAATTCTTCAGCGCTCAGTTTTCTTTATAGTCCAACTCTCACATCCATACATGACTACTGGAAAAACCATAGCTTTGACTAGACGGACCTTTGGTTTTAATATGCTGTCTAGGTTGGTCATAACTTTTTTCCAAGGAGCAAGCGTCTTTTAATATTGGCTGCAGTCACCATTTGCAGTGATTTTGGAGCCCAGAAAAATAAAGTCTGTCACTGTTTCCACTGTTTCCCCATCTATTTGCCATGAAGTGATGGGACCAGATGTCATGATCTTAGTTTTCTGAATGTTGAGTTTTAAGCCAACTTTTTCACTCTCCTCTTTCACTTTCATCAAGAGGCTATTTAGTTCTTCTTCACTTTCTGCCATAAGGGTGGTGTCATCTGTATATCTGAGGTTATTGATATTTCTCCTGGCAATCTTGATTCCAGCTTGTGCTTCATCCAGCCCAGTGTTTCTCATGATGTACTCTGCCTATGTTAAATAAGCAGGGTGACAATAAACAGCATTGACATACTCCTTTCCTGATTTAGAACCAGTTTGTTGTTCCATGTCCGGTTGTATGCAAGTCAGGTGGTCTGGTATTCCCATCTCTTTAAGAATTTTCCACAGTTTGTTGTGATCCACACAGTCAAAGGCTTTGGCATAGTCAATAAAGCAGAAGTAGACGCTTTTCTGGAACTCTCTTGCTTCTTCGATGATCAACGGACGTTGGTAATTTGATCTCTGGTTCCTCTGGTGTGTGTATCAGCCGGCTAGTGAGATGCATGGGTAATTAACTGTGGTGGCTTGGGACAGAGAACCGGGTCCTGGGTGCCTGGACAAGAGGGAAGAATTAACTACCATGCGCACAGGTTGGTTAAAAATAAAATGGGATGATGAGGATGTTAATAATAACTGGCTTCCATTTATATCCAGTGCTGGCCAGGTTGCAGCTCTCCTGCTGGGAAGTCTTGTATTTCCCCATTATTAAAGGAGAAAACAGGCTCAGAGATCAGGGACCTTAGTAATATCTTACAGCCAGGACGTGGAAAAGCTGGAACTTGAGCCTGGGAGCATTTTACACTAATGCCATTCTTGCGCATCCCACCGCCTCCTGAAAAGCATCTTTTGTTGTCAGCCTTACAGCTCTCAGCTTGGGACCTGGCACCCAGCAGGCATCCAGTAGCTGTTTATTGGCTGTCTATTGACTGAGGAAGTGAAACATACAGGCATCAACCAGCAGTGTAGAATGAAGAGAGGCACAGATTGGCGGCGAGAACCCAGAAGGGAGTACAAGGCTTGCCTTTTCTAGCCTAGAGTCTGGACCTGGCACATACCTCCCTGAGCCTCCATGTCCCCTCCTTCAGAACTAACTATGATCGCTGACACTGAGTGCTCCCTCATGTCCTACTTTATGCCTTACACACAGATTAGTCCCATTTTACAGATTCAGAAGTGAAGTACAGAGAAGTTAAGAAAGTTGCCCATCGCAGCATTGTAAATCAAGTATACTTAAAAAAAAAAAAAGGTTGCCCGAAGGGGGTCCTCACTCCCCGACTTCTGGCAAGGTTGTTGAGCTCCTCAGTCTCTCCCTCAGCCTCCTGGGACCATCAGCACTAATTCTTTGAGACACCTCAGGTCTGTTAGTTGAGCTGCCAGAGGCTGAGGAGCTGATGGAGAACAGGACAGACACACAGTTCCTGTCCTTAGAGTCTGGTGAGGGCAACAGACAACCTAGCTGTTGGCATCCATGGTGAGTGCTGTGGTGGGCGGGCAAGCTCAGGCCTTGGGAGCACAGAGGAGGTGGCATCTAGTTCAGCCCCAGGGGAGTCACAGAAGGCTTCTCAAAGGAGGTGACATTTAATCTGACTGAAAGATGCATAAGCGACTTCCCTGGTGGTACAGTGGTTAGGAATCCACTTTCTAATGCAGAGGACATGAGTTCCATCCCTGGCCAGAGAACTTAGATCCCTTATACCTAAGGGCAACTAAGCCCATGCTCCACAACTAGAAGAAAAAAAGCCCACGCCTTGCAACAAAGACCCAGCATAGCCAAAAAAAGACAGAAAGAGAGAAAGATGCATAAGGTATCTAGGAGGAGAAATCATGAAGCTGGGGTCTGGAGCAGAGACGCATTCATACCTGAAAATAATTGACATGATCAGAGACTGTGCAGGTTAGAAATGATCTGTCTGGTTTCTGCCTGAATCGGCTTTTTCCTCCTAGACAGTGCCTCCTCATGGCAACATGAGTGCCTCCAACATGGCATCCCACTCTCCACACCGCACTTAACCTTCCACATCTCCAAAGCGGAGGACTCCCTAATGTCATAATCCAGATTGGGGCAACAAAGGAATACAGGAGGGTTAGCAGTGAGACCTGGATTAGGGCATGGCAACCCACTCCAGTATTCTTGTCTAGAGAATCCCCGTAGAGGAGACTGGTGGGCTACAGTCCATGGTATTGCAAAGAGTTGGACACGACTGAGCAATTAAGCACAGCAATGAGAAAGTCCTTCATACTGATGCCCATCCCCCCCATTCATTAGGTCCCCAGAGTGGCAGCCAACTTGCTGACGTAGAAACTCTGCCCATGTGAACAAAGCTGTCAGCACAGAAATGTTCCTCCTGTCTTCCTGTCCATTCGTGTTCACCTGGGTTGTCAGGTCTCCCATGTGCTGGGACATTTAGCTGGGCACACCCGCTCCCCGCCTTCTGTAGCCAGCAAGCCAAAGTCACTCCAGCTTCAGGAAGAGATGAATCACCGTTACTCTTGCCCTAATAGACATGGGGCCACTTCCCACTCAGATGGCACTGCCTGCTCCCTGAAATATTTTCCGAACACTCATCCCACTTCCTCATTCTTGTGCAGTGATAGCTTTGGATTCATAGCTGAGGCCCTTCTGTGCTTTCCCAGGACTTTCACTTTGGGTAAGTCATTTCCCCACTCTGACAGTTTCTCCATCTGTACAACTGATATGACTCTTTAGTCTTTCTGCCAGCACTAAATATAGACACATATATTGTTTTCTCCTCCGTGTGTAAAAACTGCCCCAAAGAGTGAGATTTCAATTTTTGGATCTGGATCCTATGCCAGGAGGGAAAAGGAATGGCCTTCCTACTGTGTAACTCACTCAGGCTCCCCACCCACCAGCCCCTCTGGCCTGGGAGCCTACAGTCTCCAGAAACCATTTCTCTCTCTTTTGCCAATTCCAAAGCCAAGGGGCAAGCGTGCGTGCTAAGTCGCTTCAGTCATGTCCAACTCTTTGCAACCCTATGGACTGTAGCCCACCAGGCTCCTCTGTCCATGGGATTCTCTAGGCAAAAATACTAGAGCAGGTTGATGTGCCCTCCTCCAGGGGATCTTCCCAACCCAGGAATCAATCCTGCGTCTCTTATGTCTCCTACGTTGGCAGGCAGATTATTTACACTGGTGCCACCTAGGAAACCCAAAGCTAAGGGGGAACTGTGTCTGAGTCAGTGTACTTGTTAGAGCTCTCCAGACAGATGTCACCTCCCTTGGGGCAGAACCATTGACTCAACAAGTTTTCATCAGACAGTTGTCTTGGAGGGACTCTACATCTAAGACAAACCAAAAGATAAATGATTCATTATCCTCAAGAGATTTTATTGTCCTACTTGGTTAACTAATTTTTACGGAAAGTCTTAGAGGTTTAAATGTTAACAGTTTATTGTCATTGACAGGTTAAGTGGATCAGGTTAAGTGTGCTAAATGCTTTCTGAGGGATTGCATTATTATTTATTATTGTCCCATTGCACAGATGAGGAAGCTGAGTCTGGTTGTGGTAGGACTAAGGTCCTATAGCCCATTCAGAGTGGAGCCAGGACCATTTTATCCAAGTTCAAGTTCTAAATCCAAGCTTTCATCTTCTGTGGTTGTTGGTATAATAGACTGGTCTTGCCTGGACATGGTACCCAGGCCTCTCCTCCAGAGGTGCCATGGTTTGTGTTTTCTCAGTAACTGGACAGGGGAGGGGAGGAGGGGGATCTTCTGACATCTTTAGGCCAAGGATGGTAAACATCCTTCTAGGCACTATGGGAAGATGTAGATCTTCCCGGTAAAGAACCGACTCAGCCCAAACACCAAGTGTGCCACTATTGAGAAACACTAAAACCTGACATCCTTGCTCCACGCAATTGGCGTAGGTGATGTGCAGCCAGGCTGTAAAGCCAAAGCCACCTTTCCTGTCCTTGCAAGCTGCCATGCAGGGTGAAGCTGGATAAGGCATGGCTCATGTCCCCAGCGGCTGATGATCTCCTAGATGCAGGGGAGCTGGTAGAGGCAGAGGCGCCCACCTCCCGAGAGGATTTTTTGGGGGGACAAGTTTTTACTTTGGAAACAGGTAAACCAGGGGTTGAATCCCACCCAGCTCAGGCTCTCTCAGCTGACTGAGCTTTGTTCATTCTCCTCTTGAGCCAAACAGGGACGATGACGCCTTCCTGAAGGCTGTTGTGAAGATGAGCGCTTGGCACAGGAGTCAGGCACATCATAGGTGATCTGAGTTCTGGGGAGGGCCCAGACTGACCCGGAAGACTTCAGAGCTGGGGTTCAGCCCTGCCGGGGGGTCAGATTAAAGAGCCTGTTAGACAGGATATAGCTTGAGCAAAGGTGGGCAATATCTATTCAGAAGCAAATATTTGGGAGTGGAGAGAATACAGAAGCTGCAGAGTCTGGAATTAGGCCTGCTCCAGAGGCCAGGTTAGGAGGCTTTGGACTTTATCCGGTCTCCCTCCAGGCTGCATCCAGCAGGAGGTGTAGCTGACATCAGCAGCCAGAGGATTGGTCACTGAGGCCTGTCCCGAGGGGTCATCCACCTGCTGTTCACAAGTCCTGGTGACATCTGGCTGAGAAAGTGGCCAATAGTTGCTTAGACTGATGGAGGCGTGTATTGGGGGAGGCACTGACTGCTGGGCACCAGCCCCTTGCCTGGCAGCCAGGAAGTCTGAGATCTTAGATGCCTTGGAGGCTGCCCAGAAAGGCGTTCTGAAGGTCACCTGGTGCATTTAAGCTCCCTTCTCCAGGCAGGGTTGGCCTCCCTAGAGCTGCCGGCACTGCAGCACTTCTCAGACTAAATTTTAATAATAAAAACAACAATGATACATTTTTGAAACACTGACTCCTTGCCTGGCACCAGACTAAGTGGTTTTCGTGTGTTAACTCATTGACTTCTCACTACAACCCATGGACCAGGAACTATCATTATTTTCATTTCAGAAATGATACTTAGAAAGGTTTAGTAACTTGCCAGAAGTCACACAGCTAGTAAATGGTTTCAGTCCAAGGTGTGATTCCAGAATTTCACCGCCTCAAAAAAAAAAAACAAACAGTTTTTTCCCCAGGTGGTGCCATGGTAAAGAAATCTGCCTGCCAATGCAGGAGACACAGGTTCAATCCCTGGGTCAGGAAGATCCCATGCAGTAGGAAATGGCTATCCACTTCAGTATTCTTACCCTGAAAATTCCATGGACAAAGGATCCTGGCGGGCTGCAGTTCATGGAGTCACAAACAGTTGGACTAGGCACGCCTGCCCGCACACACACATGGAAGTTTATAAGACCCTCCCCAATCCAATCCCAGGGAAAGTCACTGTTAATAATTTACACACAAGCATATGAGGCAGTCCTTGCTTTCCAGTATAGTTAAATAACACCAGTCCCTCAATGAAAGTATTAGTCGCTCAGTCGTGTCCAACTCTTTACGACCCCATAGGCTGTAGCCTTCTTGGCTTCGCCATTCTTGAGAATTTCCAGGCAAGAATACTGGAGTGGGTTGCCATTTCCTTCTCCAGGGGATCTTCCTGACCCAGGGATCAAACCGAGGTCTTCCGCTGTGCAGGGAGACTGTTTACCGTCTGAGCCACCAGGGAAGTCCTCAATAACACAGTTCAAATTTCATTTGCCATATTATGTTACTTATGAGTAATTGCACCAAATGTGAACTTTGCTACTACTTCTTCCATTCACAAATCACTGCGGAAATGACAGATGCACAATGGTGAGTGACCAATCACATCACTTCTTTCAAAGTTGTTGATTGGTCAGTTCAGTTGGTTCAGCCGCTCAGTCGGGTCCGACTGTTTGCGACCACGTGGACTGCAACGCAGCCAGGCCTCTCTGTCCATCACCAGCTCCCAAAGTTTACTCAAACTCATGTCCATCGAGTTTGGATGCCATCCAACCATCTCATCCTCTGTCGTCCCCTTCTCCTCCCACCGTCAATCTTTCCCAGCCTCAGGGTGTTTTCCAACGGGTCAGCTCTTCGCATCAGGTGGCCAAAGTATTGGAGTTTCAGCTTCAGCATCAGTCCTTCCAGTGAACACCCAGGACTGATTTCCTTTAGGATTGGTCACCATGCGTGTTATTCAGTTCCTACACAGACAGCAAAGGCATGTGGTTTGTGTTGCCTCCTGTCTCCTAGTGATAAACCCATGTGACATTTTACAAAAATGTGTGAGCAAAAGAATAGGAGATAGCTGCCCAAAAGAGGGACTTGGGCCGCACACGTGAAAGCGCAGCACAGAAATGCAGAATGGTCAGACTGAAAGTGCAGTCTGAATTGAAGATAAGTAGAATGATTTTTTTAAATAGCTGGCAAGGACTTCTCAGGAGGTCCTGCAGTTAAGATTCAGAACTTCCAATGTAGGGGGCATGAGTTCAATCCCTGATCCAGGATCTAGGATCCGATAAATTGTGTGACACAGCCAAAAAAAAAAAAAAAGTAGCTGGCTCTAGGAATGTTGAACCTGCCGCTGTTTGCTGTTCCAGAAGCTCTAACTATGCAGCCAGGGAAACTTAGTGAAGGCACATCATATCAACATACGAATGAAAGCGGTTCTGACAAAAAGCATGATGTTGTCCCAAGGAAATGATGCCAGCAAAACCACCACATCAAAGGAACTGCCAGATATATTTCATAGCATTGAAAGTACAAAGGATAAAGTATTTTAAGTTGATCTGAACTTAGAAAGGAGTGTGATGATTCACCAGTGCATAGAGAAGATGTTGGTTCTGTATCTTAAGCTACACAACTGGAAGGCAAGCACTGTTTAAACGACTCTTGATGATTTCCCCCAGATTTATTGAAGTATAATTTCAGATAAAATTGTAATATAAAGTACACAACGTGATGATTTACTCTGTACGTACTTGGTGAGATGACTCCCACGAGCAAGCTAATGATGCGTCCATTCCCTCATGTAGCTACCCTTTTTAAGGGAGAGGATCTACTCTCTCAGCAGATTTCAACTGTACAACAGTAAAATATTGTCTACTGTCGCCACCAGGCCATGCATTAGATCCTCAGGATCATTCACCTTATACCTGAAAGTTTGTACTCTTTAATCGACCTCTTCCTGTTTCCTCCATTCCCAAGCCCCGGGCAACCACCACTGCACCCTCTGCTTCCATGAGTTCGATTTTTCTCTTTTTTTTTTTCAAATTCCACATATAAGTGATATTGTGCAATATTTATCTCTTTTCTTGCTGGCTTATTTTTGCTTACCATAACGTATTTCAGTTTCATCCATGTTGTCACAAATAGCAGGATTTCCTTCTTTTTAAAGACTGAATAATACTCCATTGTATATACACCCATACCATATTTTTCTTTATCCATTCACCCATCAACAGACACGTAGGTTGTTACCAAATGTCGACTCATGAATAATGTGGCAATGACCATGGAAGTGCAGATGTCTTCTTGAGATAGGACTTTCTTCCTTTGGATGTATACTCAGACGTGGGATTGCTGTGTCATCCTTGATACATTTTTACAATGAAAGAAAATACTTGAACTCTCAATGTTTTAATTTAAATTACCCTAGCAACTTAATAAGTATTGAATGTATTATTATTAGTTTCACTACTTTTTCACTTCTCTCTACATTTATGACAGACCATCAAGAGGTTTTTTTAAAAAAAAAATCTTTATTTCATGTCTATGATGCGTGTATGAGTGCTAAGTCACCTTATTCATGTCTGACTCTTTGTGACCCTATGGACTATAGCCTGCCAGGCTCATCTGTCCATGGGATTCTCCAGACAAGAATATTGGAGTGAGTTGCCATGCCCTCCTCCAGGAGATCTTCCCAACCCAGGGATTAAACCTGTGTCTCCTGTGGCCCCTGCATCATCAAGAGGTTTCAATGCTTTGACAGCACCTTTGAAAGGTCACTGAACAATCATAATTTTCCCCACTATTCAGTTTTCTCTGTGCAATGTCAGCTTGCATGGTCATTTTCACGGTCTCACAGTACAGTGCGAAGCGAGAACTCTGTGTGTGTATGCGTATGTCTGCACCACCGCATCTGTATCTATCTGTATAATTTAAAAATGCAACTGGAGGGTATTGTCTTCACCATGCCTCTGTTTTCGTACCATATATTTTGCATTGGGTCTTTTTTTTATTGGAGGCTAATTACAATAATATATTGGTTGGTTTTGCCATACGTTGACATGAATCCACCCCAGGTGTACATGTGTTCCCCTTCTTGAACCCCCCTCCCACCTCCCCACTGGGTCTTAAGTTGCGGCATGCGGGATCCTTTGCTGTGGGGCCTGGATTCTCTAGTAGCACGTAGGCTTCGTTGTGTGTGGGATGTCAGTTCCTCAACCAGGAATCAAACCTACTTTCCCAGCAATGGAAGGGCATAGTCGTAACAACTGAATCACCAGGGAAGTCCCCATACATTTTTACAATTGAGGTAGAATGCACAGAACACACAGTTAACCATTTAAAGTGTACAAGTCAGTGGCATTTAGTGTATTCACAATGTTGTGTGACCACCACCTCCCTCTAGTTTCAAAATATTTCTATTACCCCAGAAACTCACCCTGTGTCTATTGAATAATCACTCCACATTCCCTTCTCCATACCCTGGTAACTACTAATTTGCTTTCTGACACCACAGATCTGTCTATTCTGGACACATTCTGTGAAAGCAATCACATAAGAAGTGACCTTTTGTGTCTGACTTCTTAGGATGCTTTTGAGGTTTATCCGAGTTGTACCATGTATCAATGTGTCTGTTGTTCCTTCTTATGGCTAAACAGTATTCCATTGTATGAATATACCCCAATTTACCATTCATCTGTTGAAGGACATTTGAATTGTTTCCACCTTTTGGCTATTATGAATAATGCTGCCATTAACATTCATGTATAAGTTTCTGTGTGGACATTTGTTTTGTTTTTCCAGTATGAACCTAGGATTGGTGTTGCTGGGTCATAATCTAATTCTATGTTTGGACTTCATAAAAATGTAAAACTTTTGTGCATCAAAGGACACTATCAAGAATGTGATCAAAGTCATTGATTCATTTTGAGTTAAATTTTGTAGATGGAGTGAGATAGAGGTTCAACTTTATTCTTTTGTAAGGGGCTGCCCAGTTGTCCTAGCACCATTTGTTGAAGAAATTATTTTACCCCTACTGAAAGGTCTTGACACTTTGTCAAATATCATCTGGGCACAGATGTTTGAGTTTGTTTCTGGGCTCTCAATTCTGGTCCATTGGTCTGTCTATCCAATGCCAGTGCCACACTGTTTCAACTACTGTAACTTTGTACTATGTTTTGAAATCAACATGCATTTTTCATGTAACCTGAATATCATTTCACATCAGAATGCTAGGGGTGATCTCATTCCTTTTGGTGGCTGTATAGCGTTCCATTGTATGGATAAATCAAAACAAATTGAATCAGCCTCCAACTGATAGACATTGAATCGTCTTGTTTTTTTCTCACACACAATACTGCAATTATCATCCAGGTTTATGTATATGTATGAACATCCCTATAAGATAAACATCTAGAAGACAGAGTGTTTAAGTCAAAGAATAATATAAGTCACTAACATTAAGTTCCCTCCAGAAGTTATACCAGTTACTTTTAGTGCATCATAGTATTGACTTGGTGGATCTCAATCTTATTATTCTCTGCCTGAGACACAGAAAATAGTGTTTCATTGTAGTTTGCATTTTGTCAGTTATGACAAGGTTCAGCATCTCTTCAAGTTTACATGCTGTTTTCTTTTTGTGTGTGAATTTATATCTTTTGCCCACTTTTTTTTTCTATTGAAATGTTGGTCTTTTGTTATTGATTTACAAGAATCCTTTGCATATTAAGGCTCACACTGTTCTAGAATGGTCTGATTACTCATTTGTCTCCCTCATTCTGTGTGCACACCTTAAAGGGAAGGGAGGTATCCTATTCTCCCTTGTGTGCCTGGTGGCTAGCCTAGGGCATAACACATAATGGAAGTTCCATAAATACTTGCTGAAGTGATAAAAGGTGTGCACCTAAGTTCCCGCACCAGTTGTTGATAGTAAAAAGATGAACAAAGAAGAGTCCTGGTTCTAACGGAGCTCACAGTCTGATTGGAGAGATAAACATTCATTCTGTCACTTAGTGGAAGTTTATTGAGCATCTTCCTCTGAAACACATGCATAATAATGTCCCAGGCACCTGCTAGGATGAGAAAAATGCCAGGATTATGACTCAGGTGATATGGTCCCCCTGGAATCTGGGCTGGTTGGTGCCCCTCCCTGCTCATCACTATCCCCATCCATAAAATGTAAGCAACTAGATCAAATTCTCTCATTTCCCACTGAGCTTCTCTCAGTCTGTGCTTCATCGATTCTTTCTGGAAATAGTGAGTCAGTAGCCCAAGGGGCCGTGGGGTCACTGCTCAGCCTCCCCTTGCTCCACAGTGGCAGTGAGTACAGGCTTTGAAGTCTGTGTCCTGAGTTCAAATTCCAGCTCTGCTCCTTGCTAGCTGTGGCCTTGGATCTGTTACTTCGCCTCTTGATGGCACCTTTCTCATGGGATTAAAAGTGATGGAGCCTGTAAAGTGCTGGGCAGGCAGCCTGGCACAGAGAAAGTGTGCAGTAAATAAAAGGCTATGTTCATTACCCTTAAGCTAGTCATCAGGGCTGTGGAGGAGTTGTCCAGGGAAGACTTTCTTCCTGGAAGATGAGAGGTGAGGCACATGGGGAGTTGGAAATAGGTGTGGCTTGGGAAAGGCTGCCCCAGTGTGTTCCTGGTGTCTCTGCATGAGGCAATGGTGAGGGCTCCCAGGTGTCTGTGAATGAGCCCCGGTAGAGATACCTCGGTCAGCCCAGTTAGTGAAGAACTCTGGTCTGGGAGGCCAGCAGTCACACCTCGGGGTGGGCCTGGACCAGCACACTCCCCACCGATGGTCTCCTCTATAAAGTGAGGCCACACTCCCCTCTGAGACACAAAGTTGTCCTCTGTCCTAATGTATCGTATGACTTAATGTCTAGGGCCAGCTAGCCAGAAGTCTAGACAGGGCTGGCTCTGCATGTCCCCTGTTGGTGGCCTCGGGGACAACAAGCACCCATTTCCCCACAGGGCAATGCCTTGCAGGACTTCCCAGGTGGCTCAATGATCAAGAATCCGCCTACCAATGCAGGAGATGCAAGAGACCTAGGTTCGATTCCTGGGTCAGGAAGATCCCCTGGAGGAGGAAATGGCAACCCACTCCAATATTCTCGCCAGGAAAATTCCATGGACAGAGGAGCCTTGCAGGCTTGCAGTTCAGAGGTTGCAAAGAGTCGGACATGCAACACGCAAGCAGCATGCAACGCCTTAACACCTCGCAGTGTTGCTGGTGAGGGCAGCCCAGGCCACCTGTGCCCTTCCCACCCTCGGCTCAGACCCCCAGTGGCTTTCCCTTCCCTTCAAGTTCCTGGAAACTGTCCCCATGACACCCACGGGCTCAAAGGAAAGAGACATGTGCAAGTACTCAAGGGCAAACACTCTTATTTCCACAAGTAGTCACAACCACACACGGATTTACCCACATTCAAGGTCACATTAAAACTTTCAGGGACCCTATTCACTTCTACTTCATGGGACCCTTTCTCCATTAAAAAAATAATAACGAAGGAGAACTCCCTGGTGGTCCAGTGGTTTGGACTTCACACTCTCACTGCCAAGAGCCCTGGTTCAATCCCTGGTAAGGGAACTAAGATCCCATAAGCCACACAGCTTGGCCAATATATATATATATATACTTTATAACTATGTTGGTATAAAGAACAAATATCATCCAGGCTAGATTCATTATTATATTATATTTCCTTGTGAATGCGTGCTGTCGCCTCAGTCGTGTCTGACTCTTTGTGATCCCATGGACTGTAGCCCCCGGGCTCCTCTGTCTGTGGGATTCTCCAGGCAAGAATACTGGAGTGGGTTGCCATGCCCTTCTCCCAGGGATCTTCCGACCCAGGGACTGAATGCATGTCTCATGTCTCCTGCATTGGCAGGCAGGTTCTTTACCACTAGCACTTGTGTTCTTATTTTAAAATAAATTAAAATGAAAACACTTTCAAAGGCCCTTCAAACTATCACAGGCCCTCAGCACTAAGCCTCCTGAGATCTGATGAAGTCAGTCCCACTGACATAGGTCACATTGTATGAATTCAATGGGTATTCATAAAGCGCCCACTGTATTATTAACATTTGTCATTTACAGTCACCTTTTATGTGCCAGGCATTCAGTGAAGGGCTTTCCATGAACTCCCTTATTTTCATTTATCTTATGGATAGGGAAACTGACATTGAGAGAGGTGAAGTGACTTGCCCTGAGTCACACAGCCAAGGTGTGCAGGACCCCACAGCCTGTGTTCTGACCTTCTCCCCCGGTGTCTGCTTGGCACCCAGTCCCAGGCGGGCATCAAAGGTTTGGCAGGACAGACCTGCCCCACAAAGGGTGCAGTATGATACTCACTCCTGTGCCCACAGACTCACCCAGACACGCACACCAGTCGCTGCCCTGGCAGTCCCCTGCAGCAGAAGCCGGATCCTGGTTTCCAGCCCCAGCCCTGAGGTAGCATGAGTGGTTAAGCGTGTCCTCATCCTGCACAGGCTCTCCCCCGCTCCATGGAGCCAGGCGGCCCAGGCCACCCCCAGCCCCAAGGTACCACCTTTCCTGAGAGCTGGCAGTGAGAGTGAAGGGCCAAGACTGGCAGAGGAGAGGCAAGGGCCACACCTGGGATCTTAAACTGCGGGCATCCCGTGACTCGAACCCTCCCCTGACCTGCCGGAGCCCGTTTGAGTGTTTGTTGTTTTTCTGTCGCTCAGCTGTATCCCACTCTTTCCGACCCCAAGGACTGCAGCACACCAGGCTCCCCTGTCCTTCAGTGTCTCCCTGAGTTTGCTCAAATTCATGTCCAGTGAGTCGGTGATGCCATCCAGCCGTCTTGTCCTCTGTCATCCCCTTCTCCTCCTGCCCTCAATCTTTCCCAGCATCGGGGTCTTTTCCAGTGAGTCAGTTCTCCGCATCAGGTGGACAAAGTATTTGAACTTCAGCATCAGTCCTTCCAGCGAATATTCAGGGTTGATTTCCTTGGATTGACTGGTTTTTGTTGTTATATTATCGTTCTTACAAGTTTCCTTGCCTTTTTTGTTTTGCTTTTAACTTTTATTTATTTTTGGCTGCACTGGGTCTTTGCTGGTGCACTCGCACAGGCTTCACTATTTGTGGCACACGAGTTTTTTTACTCCGAAGCATGTGAAATCTTCCCAGATCAAGGATCGAACCCGTGTCCCCTGTATTGGCAGCCGGATTCTACCCTGTCACCCGGGAAGTCCCTTCCTTGCCTATTAAGGGGGGCAGGGGAGGGGTTGAGGATAGCACCTGCTTTCCAGGGCTGTTGAAAGGGCCTGATGACATCAGTAGAGTCCTTATCACAGTGCCTGGTGCCAAGTGAGCAAATTAAAACTGATTGTATTAATATTATTCCTACCTCTGTGATCAGGTGTGATTTGGGGCAGGGGAGTGCAGCCCCCTTAGGAGAAAGGCCAGAATTGATAGACATAAAGGGATGTGGGCAACCATGTCAGAAAGAGGATCAGCCTACCAGGCACCCACAGAGTTTGAACCAAGTGGTCAGGAGGTGGTCAAGGTGGGGGGTCCCCTAAGATTAAGTCCATCGGGGGAGTCAACAGGGTTTCAGGCACAGGACAGAAGCAGGCACCCCTGCACTCGGCCCATCTAAGGGGACCACCCATCCCTGTTCGCTCAGGATGGTGCTAGTTTTAGCACTGGAAGTCCAGTGTCCTGAGAAACCCCTCAATCCCGGGCAAGCGGGATGGTTGGTCCCCCCAGAACAGGCACGGCTTTGCACTCCAAGGCCAGCTCTGGGCTCACACCAGGCCATGAGCCTCCCATCCTCCGCTGAGGGGTTTGAAGCAGGCCGGCAGTTTCCCCCAGACACAGGGTGGAATGTCCTCCTCAGATAGTAATCGCACTGCCCTTTGTTGCTCCAAGCTCTGGTTCTTAGCCTCAGGGAGTAAATCAGAGGGTGAACTCTGACTGACTTCCCAGCCCCTGGAATCTCCCAGCTCGCCCCCACGGGCCTTTGCACCGCCTGGCACCCTTTCCCTTCCTCTGGGACTGGGCTTGAAGGCCGCGCCCTCCAAGGAGCCCGCCGGAACTCCTGCCGCAGGGTCCGTGCCCCCAGCGCCCTCTAGTGTCCGGTTGTATTAGTTTCCTGGGCGTCTGTACCAAAGTACCACACACACCGGGTGGTTTTAAGTAAAGAGAAATTTTTTCTCTTCACCGTCCTGGAGGCTGGAAGTCCAAAGTCAAGGTGTCATTGGGGCCATGCTTTCTCTGTCGGCTCCAGAGGAGGATCTGGTCCATGCTTTTCTCTTAGCTTCTGTGCTGTCAGGAGTCCTCGGAGTTCCTTGGCTCGTACACCCATTAATCTCTGCCTCACCCTCTCCCGTGTTCTTGTCTGGAGAATCCCAGGGACAGGGGAGCCTGGTGGGCGGCCGTCTATGGGGTCGCACAGAGCCGGACACAACTGAAGCGACTGAGCAGCAGCAGCAGCAGCTGTCTTCACATGACCTTTCTCCTGTGTGTCTGTGTTCTTTTCTCCTCTTCTTACAAGGAAACAAACTGTACTGGCAATGGTCCACTCTGATCCAATGAGACCTCGTCTTAAATTTTTTGAATATTCATTTATTTACTATTATTACTATTTTTTGGAGAGGGAATGCAACCCACTCCAGTATTCTTCCCTGGAGAATCCCATGGACAGAGGAGCCTGGTGGGCTACAGTACATGGGGTCACAAAGAGTCAGACATGGCTGAAGTGACTTAGCATGAATGCATTGCTATTTTTGTCTGGGCCAGTATTAGTTGCAGCACGTGGGACCTTTAGTTGCTGCATGTGGGATCTAGTTCCCTGCCTGCCTGCCTGCCAAGTCGCTTCAGTTGTGTCCGACTCTGTGCGACCCCATGGACAGCAGCCCACCAGGCTCCTCCGTCCATGGGATTCTCCAGGCAAGAATACTGGAGTGGGTTGCCATTTCTGTCTCCTAGTTCCCTGACCAGGGATCAAACCTGGGCTGCCTGCAGCCCAGAATCTTAGCCACTGGACCTCCAGGGGAAGTCCCCCATCTTAAATGGGTTACACCTTCAAAGGTCCTGTTTCTAAATAAGGCCACATTCACAGGTTGTTGTTTAGTCACTCAGTCATGTCTAACTCTCTGCGACCCCATGGACTGACCCCAAGAGCCCCAGGGGATCTTCCCGACCCAGGGATTGAACTTGCGTCTCCAGCATGTCTCCTGCATTGCAGGCAAGTTCTTTACCCCCGAGCCGCTGGGGAAATATTCACAGGTTACCAGAAGTTAGGACTTGGACATATCCTTTTGGAAGACATGATTCGAGCCATAACACACACCTTCGTGTTGGTCAGGAAATCCTTGCTGGATAGTAATGGAAACAGTGTTTGTGGGCATCTCTTGCCGGGCCTGGTCCATGCTGTGGTCTCAGCGCTTTGCCAGAACCTGGCCAGAGAACATGCTCTGGAGAAGCTGATGATTGAGTGAGGAGCAGAGGAGGAAGTGCCCCACCTTGGGACACATGACTAGTTTTCTGGGCTCTGAGATGCTTTGAAAGACCTTGGAGGAACAGGCTGGGTTGGGAGCAGAGTTTAGAAGGGACTAGGCTAGGGAGTTGCCTAGTTTAGGCCAGACTTATTTCTTTTCTTCCTTTCCCTCTTTCTCTTTTTCGGCTGTGCTGGATCTTAGTTGCGGCACGTGGGAAAAGATCCGTGTGGCATGTGGGATCTAGGTCCTTGACCAGGATCAAACCCAGGCCCCCTGCATTGGGAGCGGGGAGTCTTAGCCACTGGACCACCAGGAACGTCCCATAGGCCAGATTTATTTCTTATAAGCAAGGGCCAACAACTATCCACCTCCTAGAATCTTCTAGTGTGGGCAAGCCTGAGCATTTGCATCCATGACTGGGTTATAAATTACTCTCCTTTTATTTCTCCTCTATAGTAAAGTTAAAGGGTCACACTGATAGTTATGAAATGTTGTGAACAGATAGATTATATTGGACTTCCAGTTTCCAGCCCTGTGTGCAAGGAGCTTGGAAGTCATCACACTGTCCTTGTGAATAAAAAGCTGAGCCAAGGAAAAAATTAACACCTTTTCTTAGATTCATCAGAGAAGCGAGGCCACAGCGCAAACCGCCGCCCCCGGTTTGTGTATGTGTCCTCTCAGGCTGCTTTCCCAAAGCAGCAGACGACTTGAGGAGCTGTGACAAAGACTGTCTGCCCCGCAAAACCTAAAATATTTGCCCTGACCCAAGGCAGAAAATGTTTGCTGGCGCGGATATAAGATAGTTCAGTTCAGTTCAGTCGCTCAGTCGTGTCCGACTCTCCACGACCCCATGAATCACAGCACGCCAGGCCTCCCTGTCCATCACCAACTCCCGGAGTTCACTCAAACTCATGTCCACAGAGTCGGTGATGCCATCCAGCCATCTCATTCTCCGTCGTCCCCTTCTCCTCCCGCCCCCAACCTTTCCCAGCATCAGAGTCTTTTCCAGTGAGTCAACTCGTCGCATGAGGTGGCCAAAGTATTGCAGTTTCAGCTTTAGCATCAGTCCCTCCAATGAACATCCAGGATTGATCTCCTCTAGAATGGACTGGTTGGATCTCCTTGCAGTATAAGGGACTCTCAAGAGTCTTCTCCAACACCACAGTTCAAAAGCATCGATTCTTTGGCGGTCAGCCTTCTTCACAGTCCAACTCTCACATCCATACATGACCACGGGAAAAACCATTGCCTTGACTAGACGGACCTTGGTTGGCAAAGTAATGTCTCTGCTTTTTAATATATTATCAAGGTTGGTCATAACTTTCCTTCCAAGGAGCAAGCGTCTTTTAATTTCATGGCTGCAATCAGCATCTGCAGTGATTTTGGAGCCCAAAAAAACAAAGTCTGACACTGTTTCCACTGTTTTTCCATCTATTTCCCATGAAGTGATGGGACCAGATGCCATGATCTTTGTTTTCTGAATGTTGAGCTTCAAGCCAACCTTTTCACTCTCCTCTTTCACTTTCATCAAGAGGCTTTTGAGTTCCTCTTCACTTTCTGCCATAAGGGTAGTGTCATCTGCATATCTGAGGTTATTGATATTTCTCCCGGAAATCTTGATTCCAGCTTGTGCTTCTTCCAGCCCAGCGTTCCTCATGATGTACTCTGCATATAAGTTAAATAAGCAAGGTGACAATATACAACCTTGACGTACTCCTTTTCCTATTTGGAACCAGTCTGTTGTTCCATGTCCAGTTCGAACAGTTGCTTCCTGACCTGCATACAGGTTTCTCAAGAGGCAGGTCAGGTGGTCTGGGATTCCCATCTCTTTCAGAATGTTCCACAGTTTATTGTGATCGACACAGTCAAAGGCTTTGGCATAGTCAATAAAGCAGAAATAGATGTTTTTCTGAAACTCTCTTGCTTTCTCCATGATCCAGCGGATGTTGGCAATTTGATCTCTGGTTCCTCTGCCTTTTCTAAAACCTGCTTGAACATCTGGGAGTTCACGGTTTACATACTGCTGAAGCCTGGCTTGGAGAATTTTGAGCATGACTTTACTAGCGTGTGAGATGAGTGCAATTGTGCGGTAGTTTGAGCATTCTTTGGCATTGCCTTTCTTTGGGATTGGAATGAAGACTGACCTCTTCCAGTCCTGTGGCCACTGCTGAGTTTTCCAAATCTGCTGGCATATTGAGTGCAGCACTTTCACAGCATCATTTTTCAAGACTTGAAATAGCTCAACTGGAATTCCATCACCTCCACTAGCTTTGTTCGTAGTGATGCTTTCTAAGGCCCACTTGACTTCACATTCCAAGATGTCTGGCTCTAGGTCAGTGATCACGTTATCATGACTATCTTGGTCGTGAAGATCTTTTTTGTACAGTTCTTCTGTGTATTCTTGCCACCTCTTCTTAATATCTTCTGCTTCAGTTAGGTCCATACCATTTCTGTCCTTTATCGAGCCCATCTTTGCATGAAATGTTCCCTTGGAATCTCTAATTTTCTTGAAGAGCTCTCTTGTTTTTCCTATTCTGTTGTTTTCCTCTATTTCTTTACATTTATCACTGAGGAAGTCTTTCTTATCTCTCCTTGCTATTCTTTGGAACTCTGCATTCAGATGCTTATATCTTTCCTTTTCTCCTTTGCTTTTCGCCTCTCTTCTTTTCACAGCTATTTGTAAGGCCTCCTCAGACAGCCATTTCGCTCTTTTGCATTTCTTTTCCATGGGGATGGTCTTGGTCCCTGTCTCCTGTACAATGTCACGAACCTCCGTCCAGAGTTCATCAGGCACTCTATCAATCAGATCTAGTCCCTTAAATCTATTTCTCACTTCCACTGTATAATCATAAGGGATTTGATTGAGGTCATATCTGAATGGTCTAGTGGTTTTCCCTACTTTCTTCAATTTCAGTCTGAACTTCGCAATAAGGAGTTCATGATCTGAGCCACAGTCAGCTCCTGGTCTTGTTTTCGCTAACTGTATACAGCTTCTCCATCTTTGGTTGCAAAGAATATAATCAATCTGATTTCGGTGTTGACCATCTGGTGATGTCCATGTGTAGAGTCTTCTCTTGTGCTGTTGGAAGAGGGTGTTTGCTATGACCAGTGCATTCTCTTGACAAAACTCTATTAGCCTTTGCCCTGCTTCATTCCGTGCTCCAAGGCCAAATTTGCCAGTTACTCCAGGTGTTTCTTGACTTCCTACTTTTGTATTCCAGTCCCCTATAATGAAAAGGACATCTTTTTTGGGTGTTAGTTCTAAAAGGTCTTGTAGGTCTTCATAGAATCGATTAACTTCGGCTTCTTCAGCATTACTCGTTGGGACATAGGCCTGGATTACTGTAATATTGAATGGTTTGCCTTCGAAACGAACAGAAATCATCCTGTCATTTTTAAGATTGCATCCAAGTACTGCATTTGGGACTCTTTTGTTGACCATGATGGCTACTCCATTTCTTCTAAGGGATTCCTGCCCACAGTAGTAGATATAATGGTCGTCTGAGTTAAATTCACCCATTCCAGTCCATTTTAATTCACTGATTCCTAGAATGTCGACGTTCACTCTTGCCATCTCCTGTTTGACCACTTCCAATTTGCCTTGATTCATGGACCTAACATTCCAGGTTCCTATGCAATACTGCTCTTTACAGCACCGGACCTTGCTTCTATCGCTGGTCACATCCACAACTGGGTATTGGTTTTGCTTTTGCTCCATCCCTTTATTCCTTCTAGAGTTATTTCTCCACTGAGCTCCAGTAGCCACGACCAAGGTAAGAGAAACCCAAATAAGACGGTAGGTATTGCTAGGGGGCACCAGAGGGCGGACAGACTGATATCATAATCACAGGAAACTAGCCAATCTGATCATATGGACCACAGCCGAATGTGGTCCACTGGAGAAGGGAATGGCAAACCACTTCAGTATACTTGCCTTGAGAACCCCATGAACAGTAACAAAGGGCAAAATGATAGGATACTGAATGAGGAATTCCGCAGGTCAGTAGGTGCCCAGTATGCTACTGGAGCTCAGTGGAGAAATAACTCTAGAAGGAATAAAGGGATGGAGCAAAAGCAAAACCAATACCCAGTTGTGGATATAAGATAAGGAGGGTGAAAATAGGGAAACAGTTAACAGACAGGAATGGTGGGTGTGGCTGGGAGAGAGCAAGCAAGAGAAACAGTGGCAGGAAACGACCTGGGGGCTCATCTCTGATCTAATATGGCCTCGTAGTATATGGTAGAAACTTTGGGTTTTATTCTTACTATGAGGATTTTTAAAAGAAAGTGAAGTCACTCAGTCATGTCTGACTCTTTGTGACCCCATGGACTGTAGTCTACCAGGTTCCTCCATCCATGGGATTTTCCAGGCAAGAATACTGGAGTGAGTTGCCATTTCCTTCTCCAGGAGATCTTCCTGACCCAGGGACTGAACCAGAGTCTCCCACACTGTAGGCAGACGCTTTACCATCTGAGTCACCAGGGAATTCCAGGTCTTAGTTGTGGCATAAGGGTCTAGTTCTCTGACCAGGGATGGAACTCTGGTCCCCTGCATTGGGAGCGTGAAGTCTTAGCCACTGGACCACCAGGAAAATCCTCAACGTACAAGTTTTTGTGTGGATATATTTCTGTTTTTCATTTCTCTTGGGTATACACCTAGGAGCGGAATTGCTAGGTCATATGATAACTCTATATTTAACATTTTGAGAAACTTCTAGACTGTTTTCCACATCCGCTGCAGCATTTTACATTCCCAGAAGCAATATACAAGGCTTCCCATTTCCCACCATCCTTGAAACACTTGTAATTATATGTCCTGTTATAGCCATTCTAGTGGGTGTGAAGTTGTGTCTTAGTGTAGCATTTACCTAATGACTAATGACCTTGAGGATCTTTTCATGTGCTTGCTAGCAATTTATACCTCTTTGGAGAGATTCAGATTTATAATTTGCAAATACCTTCTCCTATACCATGGGTTTTTTCATTTTCTTGATGGTATCTGTTGAGACACAAAAATTTTTAATTTTGATGAAGTCTAAATCCATTTTTTCTTTCATTGCTTGTGTTGTTATATACAAAAGCTGCTAAATATAGTGTTAAATATTAAAAAAAAAATCTTAATGCAAGGTCAAAAACTTTACTCCTGTTTTCTTCAAGGAGTATTATAGTTTTAACCCCGACTTTTAGGTCTATGGTCCACTTTTTTTTAATCAGGTAGTAGTCCAGTTTCAGGGAGAAGGCAATGGCAAGCCAATCCAGTACAGAGGAGCCTGGTGGGCTGCAGTCCATGGGGTCGCTACTAGTCGGACACGACTGAGCGACTTCACTTTCACTTTTCACTTTCACACATTGGAGAAGGAAATAGCAGCCCACTCCAGTGTTCTTGCCTGGAGAATCCCAGGGACGGCGGAGCCTGGTCGGCTGCCATCTATGGGGTCACACCAAGTCGGACACAACTGAAGTGAGGCAGCAGCAGCAGTCCAGTTTCATTCTTCTGTATGGGGATATCCAGATGTTTCAGCACCAGTTTGTTGAAAGGATTGTTCTGTCTTCATTGAATTTTCTTTTCTTTTTTTGCTTGCGAGTCGCATAACTAGTTAGCATGCCAAAGTCTCCTTCATTATCGGAATTAACCAGACAAATCACTTTACCAGCTAAGAACGGCCATGCACCACCACCCACCACCCACAGAATCGAGAAAGAGCTGTCAGTCTGTCAGTCCTGACCCTCGTTGAATTTTCTTGGCACCCTTGTCAAACTGCAGTTGATCAAATAGCAGTTTACTTCTGGGCTCTCAGTTCTATTCCCGTGATTTATGTCTATCCTTATGCCAGTACCACACTGTTTTTTGGTTCCTTTAGCTTTTTAGTAAGTTTTGAAATTGTGCAGTGTGTCCTTCAGTGATTTGCTTTTTTAAGCATTCACTTTTTAATTTATGTTTGTTGAATCTTTTTTTCTTCTTGGCAGCACTGCAAGGCTTGTGGGTTCTTAGTTCCCTGACCAGGGATGGAACCTGGGCCCTGGCAGTGAAAGCACCCAGTCCTAACCACTGGGTCGCCAGGGAATTCCTGAGTCTCTTTTAAGGCTTGATCAGCTTTAGATTTGGTTTTAGCACAGAAATAATCTGCAGTTGGTATGTGTGTTTACAGAGTCAGGAGGTGATATAGGCTTGGCTCTGTCTGTGATGTTAGAAGCCATCCATAATCTTCACCTGGATCATTTTTAATTAGAGGTGATTTACATTTTGAGGAGGGCTTCCTGCGTAGCTCAGTCAGTAAAGCATCTGCCTGCAATGCGGGAGACCTGGGATCAATTCCTGGGTCGGGAAGATCCCCTGGCGAAGGAAATGGCAACCCATTCCAATATTCTTGCCTGGAGAAACTCAAGGACAGAGGAGGCTGCAGTTCATGGGATCGAAAGAGTTGGACACAACTTAGCAATATCTTTTTCTTAACATTTTGAAAGGGTTACTGTGGTTGCTGGGATGGGGAGTGGTCCCAGGGTTTCAAAGACTGAAGGATAGTCATGTGACAAAATACTTGTTGCCATGCCTGGTACAGAGCGACCACTTGATAAATACCAGCCCTTATTGTTCTTGTTATTAGAGCTGTGTGGGGGGGACCGAGTCCTGGGCCCAGAGCCATTTTTCTGGCCAGGGTGTTCTACCTTTTCCTCTGCCCTTGGAGGGGACGTCGCCCCACGGCTCTGGGAGGCATGTTCAGGAATGCGTCGGCCGTCTGTTTGCACCTGGTGGGGCCCCTCCGGGGAAAGAAGCCTGGAGCTTCGCTCGCCAGGTGTTTGCACCAGACTGTAAGTGTTCTCACCCCTTGAGCTCTGCTGCTGGCATGACCCGGGGCTCCTGGGGTCTCGCTTGGTCCTGGCTTCAAAACTGTGCATGAGCCTCCTCTTTCAGAAAGCCTTCTCTGACTGTAGCCTGGGTGCAGGCCCCTCCCCTGCCCCTGCTTCTGATCTAGCTTAGAGCTCTGCATCCTTGGTGCTGCAGCCTCCCCATTGGCCCCTAGTCAAGCACGGTGTTTGGTACACAGCAGGTGCTTCATAAATGTTGGCTTAATAAATACATTGTGCATAAACTCAAGAACAGGCACTGGTTCCTCCCTTATCCAAGCAGTGTGTGATGTACGCAAAGGTCACTCCACTGAGCACCTCGAGTCTCTGGCGTCCCCCCTTTTTCCTCTCTTCCCTGAGCTCATTCGGCTCGGTGCATCTTTGCTCTCCCTGTGCCCCTGCGCCCCTCTGCTCCTTCACCCGTCTCAGCCCTCCCCACACTCCCTCACTCCAGCCTCTGCTCACCTCTCCCCACCGCCCCGACTCATCCTCGCTTTATTTCCTTAACGTGTTGCATGTCCAGTTCAAAAGCAAGTCCTTATATCATTGAACCCATAATGACATCAGTATTAAGATACGTTGTTATTTTACAGACTAGTAAGGGAGGAGGAAATTGCCTATTAAATTCATTCTATCGGAGAAGGCAATGGCAAGCCACTCCAGTACTCTTGCCTAGAAAATCCCATGGATGGAGCAGCCTGGTAGGCTGCAGTCTGTGGGGTCGCTAAGGGTCGGACACGACTGAGCGACTTCACTTTCACTTTCACACATTGGAGAAGGAAATGGCAACCCACTCCAGTGTTCTTGCCTGGAGAATCCCAGGGACGGGGGAGCCTGGTGGGCTTCCGTCTATGGGGTCACACAGAGTCGGACACGACTGAAGCGACTTAGCAGCAGCAGCAGCAGCATAGGTTCTAAGATGCATCTGAAAGTGCAGTGTGCAAAAATACACATATCAGAATCAAATACGGTATGATCTCCATACAAAAAAACTTGGAAACATAGAAAAGCACACCCATAATTCAGTCACCTACAATTCCACCACTCAGAGGGAACCTTTGTTAACATGTTACTACGTTTCCTTCTAAACATTTTTTCCAGTCACATATGATCATAAAAAATGTATATATACAAGCATAGACAAGGGTATTTTTCAAGATGATCATACCATACATGCTATTTTGTCGCCTGTCATATTGATGTCAGTACAGCACATTTGTAAACATTCCTCTAAAATGTAATTTTCTCCCATAGTTTTAATCATAAAAATAAAACACTTATTTTAGAAAATGTGAAAAAAAGAAAATTATTAAAGAAGAGAAGAAAAAATGTCTGTTAACTAACCAAAGATAATCACTGCTGTCTAATATTTTGGGGATCACACCATTTCCCTGGCAAAGATTATGCTATCGTTTTTTACTATTTCGATACATGCTGAGTGCCAGGCCTGGTGAGAGGTATTAGGGCCTGGTGAAAGCACAGGGCCGCCAATGTTAGCAAAGTACCCACTAGGTGCCAGGCTCCACACTGGGCTGTCTCTGAACCGTTCACATCACCAGGACTCCCAGACAATGTAAAAACCTGGCCAGTGTACAGATGGTCCCCACACCCTTCTCCAGGCCCAGGTCCAGGTGCTAGGAGCCCTGTCGTCCTGACCCAGAGCCCTGTGCAGCTCCTCTTCTGACCTTGGGCAAGTCCCCAGATCTCTTTGAGCCTCAATGCCCTCATCTTTGGAGAAGGCAATGGCACCCCACTCCAGTACTCTTGCCTGGAAAACCCCATGGACGGAGGAGCCTGGCAGGCTGCAGTCCATGGGGTCACTAAGAGTCGGACACGACTGAGTGACTTCACTTTCACTTTTCACTTTCCTGCATTGGAGAAGGAAATGGCAACCCACTCCAGTGTTCTTGCCTGGAGAATCCCAGGGACAGGAAACCCTGGCAGGCTGCCGTCTATGGGGTTGCACAGAGTTGGACACGACTGAAGCGACTTAGCAGCAGCAGCAGCCCTCATCTTTAGATGAGGATTATCCTGACCCCTCTGATAAGCATGCTGTAAGGACTCGGACTGTGAAGAACATTGAGGGTTCACCATGAGCTACAGCTGGTGGCTTCACCACCTGCCAGCCCCTCTGAGACTCCAACCCACAGGGACCAGGAGGCTCTGAGGGACCACGAAACCCATGCCCCTATTACACTGATGGGGAGACTGAGGCCAGGAGGAGCTAACGCACTTGTGCAATATCACCCAGCCATGACAGACTGAGGACCTGAGCCTGATGGTCCCCAGGCCAGGCCAGTGTCTGCACACCTATGGGTGAGGGGGAAGCTGACCTGGAAGGAACCCAGGGAAGGGGAGGTGTGGTCCCCTGAGCCCTGAGAGACTGAGCAAGTGGCCCCTTTGCCCGAGTCCGAACATGGCCTCATCTCAAACAGGCCTGAGTCTGTCTGTCGTGTGACCTTGAACACAGCTGTCTCCCATTCCTCCCTGCATTTTCTCATCTGTAAAATGGGTCAAGTCGGGGGTTCCAGGAAGTTCACAGAAGAGTTTAGCAAGAAGCCGCTGCCATCACTGTCACCCTATTCCACTTTCCTGCTTCCTGCTGCTCCTCCTCCCCAGCCCCTCCTGGGTCAAATTTTAACCTGATGGAATCCAGTCTGTGTCCTGGGACGTGCAGAGTCCGGGCTGGCAGGTGGACAAGTCCAGGCTGGTGGCGCGGGGAGGAGCCAGGCGCGGGAAGGCTGGAGGAGCCCTGCTCTCCGCCTCCTCCCGGAGGGGCGGACACGGAAGCTGTGGTCACAGGGCAGTTGCTTCCCCGGGGCGAGCCCAGGCTGACCCTCTACTTGCTCTGTCTCCAGCTGACTCTCTGTTTGCTCTGTTGTCTCCAGCTCACCATGGCTAAACGGCTGAGGGCTCGAAGGCTGGACGGGATCGACCACAACCCATGGTGAGCCAGGCAGGACTGGGGAGGATGGTGGTGGGGGTCCCCTGGCTCGAGGATAGCAGGGCTTGCGGCCCTGGGTTGGCAGGGACTCAGTGGTACCCAAGACGGCTGCATACTCGGACCGGGAGGTTTGCAGCCTCAGCCCTTGAGAGGTGAGAACCCCCCAGCCACCAGCTTGGGTTTGGGTCTCAGCCTCACCCTGCTTGGCTGTGGCATTTGGGGCCGGTGACTCACCTGCTCTGAGCCTCCGGTTCCGGCTAGGAAATGGAGATACTTCTGTCTCCCCTGAAAGGCTTTGGGAGGATGAGATGAAATACTGTGTGAGCCATGGCCACTACCCAGGTGCCGGGCTGAGGGCTTTCCCTGGGCGGGGTGGGGTCTTTCATTTCACACTTGGTAGAGAACAAGATAAAGTATATAAGAAGGTAAGACATGGGCAGCTCCTCTGAGCATCTTTTCTTTATTGACTCATGTGGAAGACATACGTGCCCACTGTTGCTAGTTGCCATGGAGGCATCACCAGATGCAGTGGATGCAACTGAGGATGCGTAAGAAAGACTGAACGACCTTCCTTCTTCCCCTTCTCCAACCCCTGCTCCCAGCCCACTCCCCCCAAGAGCACAGAGCCACCGCTGTACATAAAAAAAGATATCATTGGCTGTTGTTTTTATCCAAAAGAGGACCATCTTTTTCCTTCAAACTCCCTTCCTGAACAGCATTTTGTGTTTTGCAAAAATCTTCCACCTCCATCTTGTCCTCTGATGCTCCCTGGTGTTTGGGATAGGGGAGCCAGGCCCAAAGACCCTATGGTGTCTGGCTGCCCTCCAGGTTGAGCCCCCAGGGTCCTGCTCCCCAGGCTGCCCCTTCTGTCCTCTCCATGAGGCAGGTGGGCAGGCCTGTGGCCCATTTTGCAGATAAGGTAAAGTCCAGCCCAGAGGGAGGAAATGACTGACTGGGAGAGGCAGCTAGAGTCTTTCCTGACTCACAGAGCCAGCAGACTCTTGAACCTGTCATACCCATTCTACAGACGGGAGGACTGAGGCCAGGAGAAGCCAAGTCTCAGGCAGAGTCAGGGCAGAGCTGGCCTGGGAGGACTGCACAGAGCAGGGGATGAGTGCTAGGAGGGATGAGGGCCATGAGAGGCCCCAGGTTCCTGCGGATCCCAGGGTGATGGCCTGAGGATCTGGCTCCATTGTCCCAGCCACCATAGAACACCCACCATCTGACTTTGCAACTCAGCTCTGCTTTAGCCACTAATGTGGCTCTGGACAGGTCATGGGCCTCTCTGAGCCTCAGCAACTTCATGTCTTCAGAGACCTTGTGGAGCTCTGGAGAGAAGAATAACCAATTTTAGACACATTTATTGTTAGGCAAATTCATTGCCACCACACCTGACTCCTCTGCCCCCTGCCAACCTGGAGCCGTGTGCCAGACTTTTTATCCAGCTTCTCAATCTCTTTGCCAGCTTCCCTAAAGAGATGGCCAGCAGTCAGGCCCGGAAGAAATGTGATAGGGGGCCGGAGGCAGCAGTTGGCAGGGCTGGTGGGACTACAGTCTGTTCAGAGTAATTCTCCAGGGCCCGACTGTTGCTTCAGACAGAGGTGGACCCAAAAGCCAACTGGGAAAAGCTAATTGGGAGCCATCGGGCAAGTCCCCTGAATCCCACCTTCTCCATCCCCATTGCGACCGAGGAGCAGAACTTGCCTCATAGACTAACAGAGGCGATATAAGCAAATGTTTCAAAGTGTGGCGTTGACAGATGCATGAATGGGTCATGAAGTCCATTTAGGGGCGCTCAGCAAGTATTTGTAAAGACCAGAGAAGGACAGGGTGGGAAAGACTGCTGTGGATCCCACTGGAAGGAGAACGTGGAGTCCCTGTTTCTCTCCAGAGTTTGGGATGTAAAAGTGATTTCTTACTGTGGATTGTGATGGAAAGTTGCAGAGCCCCTGGGCTGAGACATGTGACCAGCATGCGACCAGTTATGACTGTAAACAGATCAGGATTGGTGCTAATTGTCCAGTTTTTCTAGAGCAAGCCCAACTGCCTTGCTCACCCTGCCCTGGAATAGAGCAGAAATCCAGGTTGGGGTGGAGGGTTCTGCTACCCACTCTCTGTTTGTTGCCCAGGGTGGAATTTGTCAAACTGACCAGCGAGGAGGCTGATGTTGTAAATTTGGGCCAAGGCTTCCCAGACTTCTCACCCCCAGAGTTCGCTGTAGAAGCCTTTCAGCACGCCGTCAGCGGGGACTTCATGCTTAACCAGTACACAAAGGCATTTGTGAGTCTCCCAGTCCCTCTGGGGACCCCCAGACATGGGCCTCTGCAGAGGTCTCAGGGGAGGAAGGGGCAGCTCTTTCTGGAGAACAGGCCAATCTAGATGTTAGGATTCATGGGGCAGAGCCCTTGAAATTCAGTCCAGCCACGGTTCAGTGTTCACTGACTGTCTCCTTTGTTACAGGCCCTGGGACAGTTCATGGCCTGGGGGGAAGACAGGTTTAAAAATCAAAACAAAACATGAGCTGGGAGATCATGGTCTGGTGGGAAAAGCAGACCAAACAACAGAAGCAGAAATCAAAGGTAGTTGATATGCTGTGATAGAGGAGCTTGGGGTCCTTGGGAGCATAAAGGAGGGAATGAAACCCGGGAGATCAGGAAAGGCTTCCTGAAGGAGGCGACACATAAAGCTGATGACAAATAGTTGATTTTTTTCTTTTTTTGACTCTAAATCCAAAGTCTGTCTGTGAAGAACCACAGAATAAATATTTGCCAGCCCTGGAGCAGGTTCTTAAACGTCGATGTGCATCTCACGGCCTGGGGGAAGATTTCTTCTGATCCCACCACCCAAAGTCTAGCACTGCCAACAGTGTGCTACTTCGCTGAGTGTTTAGGCTTTTGAGCTTTTAACTTTTAAAAATATTTATGTAAACACACACATGTGTGGATACCCACATGTGAGATTTGTGTGGCTTTCTGTTTTGTTTTCTTATTGAAATATAAAGTTGACTCTCTGCATCATGTGGCCAAAGTATTGGAGCTTCAGCTTGATTTACAACATTGTGTTAACTTCTGGTGCTCAGCAAGTGATTCATTTATAATATTCATATATCCCCATTTAAAAATATCATTTTCCATTAAAGTTTATCACAGGATATTGAATATAGTTCTCTGTGCTATATAGTAGAACCTTGTTTCTTTGTTTTTTTGGGTTTTTTGGCTGTGCCTCTCAGTAGGTGGGATCTTAGTTTGCCTACAGTGAAAGCACAGTGTCCTAACCACTGGATCTTAAGGGAAGGCCAACATTGTTTATAGTATGAGTCCATTTGTGTTAAAAATCACAAATCTTTTTCTAGAAACATACGACTGACCAAAATTGAATCAAGAACAAACAGATAATTTGAACAGATCGATCACTACAAGTCAAACAGAGTCTGTAATTTAAAAACTCCCTGCAAATGAAAGTCTGAGACCAGATGGCTTCACAGACTAGTTCTGCCAAATATACAAAGAAGAACTTATATCGATTGTTCCCAAACTCTTCCAAAAAATTGAAGAGGAAACACTCCCAAAGACTTTCTATGAAACCATCATCATCCTGATACCAAAACTGCTGCTGCTACTGCTGCTGCTAAGTCACTTCAGTCGTGTCCGACTCTGTGAGACCCCATAGACGGCAGCTGACCAGGCTCCGCCGTCCCTGGGATTCTCCAGGCAAGAACACTGGAGTGGGCTGCCATTTCCTTCTCCAATGTGTGAAAGTGAAAAGTGAAAGTGAAGTCGCTCAATCGTGTCCAACTAGTAGTGACCCCATGGACTGCAGCCTACCAGGCTCCCCTGTCCATGCGATTTTCTAGGCAAGAGTACTGGAGTGGCTTGCCATTGCCTTCTCTGAAACTAGACAGCACCAAATAAGAAAATTACAGGGCAATATCTTTGATGAATATAGATGCAACAATTTTCAACAAAATATTAGCAAACCAAATCCAACAGCATGTGAAAAAGATCATACACCACATCCCAAGTTCACAAGGATCATTCAGCATATGCAGATCTGTGTGATTCACCACATAAACAAAAGAAGAAACAGAAACCACAGGCTACCTCAGTAGATGTGAACAAGCATTTGATGAAACTCAACATCCACTCATGATAAAAACTCTTAACCCAAGTGGTAATAGAGGACACATATCTCAACATAACAAAAGCTACCTGTGACAAACCCACAGCCAATATAATACTCAATGCTGAAAAGCTGAAAGCCTTCCCACTAAAATCTGAAACGAGACAAGGATGCCCACTCTCACCTCTTCTACTCAAGATAGTATCAGAAGTCCTACCCTCAGCAATCAGATAAGAAAAAGAAACAAAAAGGTATCCAAATTGGAAGGAAAGAGACAAAACTGTCGCTATATGCAGAGGATACAATACTGTATGTAGAAAACCCTACAGACTCCACACAAAACTACTAGGACTGATAAGCAAATTCAACATTATATATACAGTGTTATGGAACGTGTTTATTTCACTAAATAGTATGACGGGGCATCTTTCCATGTCAAAATAGCCTCATTCTTTTTGATGACTGCATAGTATTCCACCGACTAGATGTGCCATAATTTATTGACCCAGCCCTGCACTGATGATCTGGTTTGGCTATCTCACTATTAAGCAATGCCACAGTGAATATTTTGTGCGTACGCATAGGTGAGCATTTATCTCAGATCACGAGAAGTAAAACCCGAGAATCAAAGGGTGTAAGCATTTTAGCCTATGATGGATATCATCAAATTGCCCTCCAGTAAGACTTTACATTCCCATCAACAGTCTGGTCTCAGTGCTGGCAGGATAGTTCATTCTTTTCCTATCAATATTGAACATCAGCAATTTTTCTTTCTTGACTGCCCTCATTACTTCATTTGGCTATGTGTATTTGTTTTATTGCTTCACAAGAGCTCTTTATGTTGCAATGTTTCTCTCTTAGTTTTCAAACTTTGCTCATGGAATATTTTGATGTATAGAAATTTTTCTTTTTCATGTGGTCAAATCTGGTTTGGTAAATCATTTAATTAAGTTCCAGACCTTAGGCTTCAGTCCCTTGGCTTACTCTGGAATGTTTTATAAGTGTCCTCAGCAAACAAGCGTATAGATCCAATATGCCTCTCAAAGTGAGGGGTTTCCAAAGCTGCAACATAAACTCTTAGTCCTGCACTTCAACAGCCATGACCTTGGGCAAGTCATTTCCTTTCTCTGGGTCTCTCTGTCCACCTGTTAAATGATGCGAATCAAGTAATGTCTCTCTTGCAAGGCTGCCAAGAGGATCAGATGGCACAAAAGTCCTTCTTAAACTTAAAGAAAGTGAAAGTGGCTCAGTAGTGTCTGACTCTTTGCGACCCCATGGACTGTACAGTCCATGGAATTCTCCAGGCCAGAATACCGGAGTGGGTAACCTTTCCCTTCTCCAGGGGATCTTCCCAACCCAGGAATGGAACCCAGGTCTCCCACATTGCAGGTGGTTTCTTTATCAGCTGAGCCTCAAGGGAAGTCCCTTAAACTCTCTTAAACTTAAAGGGAGGTGTTTGAAGCTTGGAGTTATTGCTATTTTGAGGGTTCCATTGGACTGTCATTCATGAAGATATACATTCTGTCTGGTTCCCCACCAATCCTAGCCCTGGGTCGTGGGCCTGGCACAGAGCAGGCTTCATGGCAAGGGGTGGTGGCAGAAATGAAAGAACCCACCCCACAGAAGCTGACTTGACCCCCAGGTTTGCGGCTGAAAGATGCTAGAATTTCAGAGAGTGTCTGAACCAGGAGGGTGGGCCCAAGCTGAGCCAGACACCTGACCCATGTTGTCCTGGCAGGGTTACCCACCCCTGACGAAGATTCTGGCCAGTTTCTTTGGGAAGTTGCTGGGACAGGAGATAGACCCACTCAAGAATGTGCTGGTAACCGTGGGTGCCTACGGGGCCCTGTTCACAGCCTTCCAGGCCCTGGTGGATGAAGGCGATGAGGTGAATGGGCAAAGCCCGGGCTGGGTAGGGGTGAAGGGTCCGGGTGGTGCCAGCCCCAGCTCATCTGACCTTTGTCCTAGGTTATTATCATCGAGCCTTTTTTTGACTGTTATGAACCCATGACATTGATGGCAGGGGGTCGCCCTGTGTTTGTGTCCCTGAAGCTGGTGAGGATGATGGCTGGGGTGTGGGTGGGCAGAGGGGTCCCAGGAGTGTGCTGGGTTGAACCCCGGGAGGTGGGAAAGAAGGAAGGAAGTGGGGGAGGCCAGTTTCCCCAGGATGGGGGGAGGGGTGTCCAGAGCCCCAGAGGAGAGACGGGGGAGACAGATGCCTGCGGGTAGGAGCCGAATTCCTAGAGATGAAAGTCAGGGGGTAAGTATTGCCACCCCCGTGCCCCTCCTCTTGCAGAGCTCCACCCAGAAGGGAGAACCGAATTCCAGCAGCAACTGGCAGCTGGATCCCACAGAGCTGGCCAGCAAGTTCACATCTCGCACTAAAGCCTTAATCCTCAACACACCCAACAACCCCCTGGGAAAGGTACCTGAGAGACCTCCTCCCCCGGGCACCCCTCCAGATTGGCTTGCGTCCCTGTTCTGTTACTCGTGTGCTGCCATGGGGGCCTCAGTTTTCTTATCTGTGAAGTGGGAGAGCTAACTGCGATGAGCTCTGAGGATCGAGGCTCCTAGGGGTCCCAGGGCCTGGGGCAGGAATCCCCAGGGAAGGTGTCAGCAGTAGTGGGCTGGGCTGGAAGCCTCTATTACTTCCCCATAGACCTGGACCGATGACTTCACCACTCCAGTTTTTCTCATCTGTAAAATGGGAACATGACCAAACTGATGTCAAGGAAGACCCAGTCTTCCACCTGTGTTTCTCCTTTACTGTCATACCATTATCACACTCACAAAGCTTCTGACAGCAGATATGAGGGGTTCTTTTTTTCCCCACACTAAGCAATTCTGTGAGACCAGCTGGGTGTCCCACAAAATTCAATTCAATTTAATTCAGTCCTGACACCGTCTACCTGGAGATGGTATCAGCTCCCACCAGTGAAGGGCTCAGTCTGACAAGGTTGCCCCCCACCCCACTTCAGATGCCAATCACAAGTCAGTTTGTCATCTGTGCTTCTGACCTGTGGCTGTAAATCTGAGATGTCCACAACCCCCTCTTCAGGTTCAATTCATCTGAGTGGCTCACAGGACTCAGGGACACACCTACTAACAGTTATCAGTTTGTTAAAGGAGATGATAAAGGATACAGATGAACAACCTGATGAAGAGACAAGTGTGGCGAGGTCTGGGAGGTGCCTGAGAACAGGTGCTTGCTTCTGTCCCTGTGGAGTTGGGGTGCGTCAGCCTCCTGGTGCCCTCGTGAGCTCACCCACCTCTGCAAGCTCCCCAAACCCCACCTATCGGGATTTTGATGGAGGCATCAATTATCAACTCCATTTCCAACCCCTCTCCCTTCTCTGGGGAAGTGGCAGGAAGTGGGATATGGGAGGGGGCTGAAAATTTCAGGCTTCTAATCATGGCTTGTGTGGTCTTTCTGGTGACCAGCCTCGATCCAGGAGCCCACTTAGAGTCACCTCACTAGAACGAAAATGCTCCTAGTGCTCTATCTCTTAGGAGTGTACAGGGGCTTCCATTGCCTGTGTCAAGGTCAGGAGCAAAGACCACACATTAGAGCAAAAGATGCTTCTAGTGCTCTTGTGCACGCATGCTCAGTCGCTTGAGTTGTGTCCAGCTCTTTGCCACCCCTTGGACTATAGACCACCAGACTTCTCTGTCCATGGGATTCTCCAGACAAGAATACTGGAATGGGTTGCCATGCCCTCCTCCAGGGGATCTTCCTGACCCAGGGATCGAACCCGCATCTCTTATGTCTCCTGCATTGGCAGGCGGGTTCTTTACCACTAGCACCACCAGGGAAACCCTCCAGTGCTTTTACCACTTGGTAGTTACAAGGGTTTTAGGAGTTCTGTGCCAGAAACCAGGGCAGAGACCAATAGAGTTATTTTCTGTTATCTCACAACTGACCTCACAGGGTCACTGTTGCAGGGATAGGAGAGGGCAGAGAAGCCCTTGGCACCGGCTCTGGCTGTGTGCTCGCATCACTCTGAGCTGGCCTCTCTGGTGGGGGACGGTCCCTGCAGGTGTTCTCCAGGGAAGAGCTGGAGCTGGTGGCCAGCCTGTGCCAGCAGCATGACGTGGTGTGCATCACGGACGAGGTGTACCAGTGGCTGGTCTTCGATGGGTTCCAGCACATCAGCATCGGTGAGCCAAGCCGGCCAGGGCGCCCCCGTACCCCTGGACCTCTGCGGCAGGGCCTTGAGCCCAGTCCAGGGTCAGCGCAGGTCTGGTGATTAGGACTGAGGGTTCTGGACCCACACAGGTCAGGTCTCTCGGAACAGGGGACTTCACCTCTCTCGGAACAGGGGAACACAGTGGCACCTACCTCCCGAGGTTGTCATGAGGAGGGGCTCAAATAAGTCTTGGAAATAGCTTAACACAGGGTGGAGTCTGCCGCGCTGAGAGCCTTTGTCCCTGCTGGGACCCAGCCCCCACTCCGTGCCCCCACCCCCGTCTCAGCAGCCGTTCTCTTTGATCTTGGGCAGCCAGCCTCCCTGGCATGTGGGAACGCACCCTGACCATCGGTAGCGCTGGCAAGACCTTCAGTGTCACAGGCTGGAAGGTGAGGCAACGAGAGTATGGGGGCGCCCCTGCCCTCCCTCTACAATCGTTGGTGGGAGAGGCTGGTCTGGGAATCCAGAAAGGGTTTGGCTGGGCCCCCAGGGGCCTCACCCTCTCCCTGTGTTCTTGGTCCAGGTGGGCTGGGTCCTGGGCCCGGACAGCCTCATGAAGCACCTGCGTACTGTCCACCAGAACTCCATCTATCACTGTGCCACGCAGGGCCAGGTGAGGGGGGCGTGACCCAGGAGGGCGGGGCAAGAGAGGGGTTTGGGCCAGCTCCAGGGTCGGGTCACACCTGACCTGCTCGCCACCCCCCCCCGACCCACCCCCACGCCCTCCCCAGGCCGCAGTGGCTCAGAGCTTCGAGCGGGAGCAGCTGCACTTCGGCCAACCCAGCAGCTACTTTGTGCAGCTCCCACAGTACATCCAGCGCTGCCGCGACCACATGATACAGAGCCTACAGTCCGTGGGCCTCCGGCCCGTGATCCCCCAGGGCAGCTACTTCCTCATCACAGACATCTCGGACTTCAGTAGGTGGGCCCGGCCGGGCAGGGTCGGGGCTGGGGCCCTGGAGGCTGCCCAGGACTCAGCACGTCCTCTGTCCCCCAGAAAACAAGATGCCTGACTTGCCCGGAGCGGCAGATGAGCCCTACGACAGACGCTTCGTCAAGTGGATGATCAAGAATAAGGTGGGCTGGGCCTCTGCCGGGGCACTGTGTGTGTTTTACAGGCTGTGCGCTGCTAAGGGTGCCTGACCCCCGAGCTGATGGGCCAAAATCCAGCCCGGCCTCTGCCCTGAGCCGTGGTTCAGGGTTGTATCCATTTCAAGGAAAGGGGAGCCTGTTTTTAATGTGCTCCAATAGGCCTTGTGGGCTGGCAGGAATTCCTGCCCTCTCAGGGCCTCAGTCTTCCCATCTGTACAGTGAGGAGTTGGCCCATGAACTCTGAGGTCCATCCAGCTCAGTGCTACGATTCTAAGACATTTCTTCTATGGCTCTGCCCTGACCTGTCAGGTGATCTTCCTCACTCTCAGCCTCCCTCTCTCCTCTGTACATAAGGAGGGACTTGGAATGGTGCTTTGGGATGTTTTACCTCTGCCCTTGACCCAGCACTGGGAGGTGCTGCATTGAAGCTTATTCTCTTTCTCCTTCCTTATCATGGAACCCCTCTGACACCCTGAGGCCCCCCAAAGGCCTGCCAGGCTGTGGGATGGTTGAGACGTAGGCTTCCTCCTCCTCAGGGCTTGGCAGCCATTCCAGTGTCCATCTTCTTCAGT
Source organism: Moschus berezovskii (assembly GCF_049115385.1). Taxonomy (NCBI): domain Eukaryota; kingdom Metazoa; phylum Chordata; class Mammalia; order Artiodactyla; family Moschidae; genus Moschus; species Moschus berezovskii. Next base: position 7,539,352 of record NC_142470.1, read on the forward strand.
GTGCCACACCGGAAGATCTTTGATCACTATATCCGCTTCTGTTTTGTGAAGGTAAAGAACAGGCCTGGGGAGGGCAGAGCTCCCCAAGCTTCCTCAGACATCCTGGGGAGAGGGGTAGGACTGATCTGTGTTGGTGCAGGATGAATCCACGCTCCGGGCCATGGACCAGAAGCTGCAGAAGTGGAAGGCTGAGCTCACGCCCTGAGGTCGTGACATCAACCCTGGGCCCTGCCTGGTGCCTGCACACTCTATGAGGCTCTGTCTTTGTCCAGCTCTCAGCCATCCCCAGGTGGCAGGTAGATGGTACTGGAGGAGCCCATCTCTGGAACACAGAATGATCCCAGGGAAGAGTCCTGCTTTTGGTCTTCAGGGGGTCAGGAGTACTTCCTCATGGTGCATGGCTCTGTTCCTGTCGCAGAAGTGAGGGAGGCCTGACTGGGGCCTCTCCCTGGTGCTCCCTGTGCTGGGCTGAATGGTCTTGGGTCCGCTCGCCCCTCCCCAGGCTCAGCTGGGACTCCGAGGGCAGACTTCAATAATGTACTGGTCTTGGTCCCAGTCCTGGCCCCAGCCAGGCCTCAGACATCCTTCCCTTTCCTTATCTACATTTGTTCTTGGGAAGTTGTATTTAGGCTTGAGTCCTCAAGCCAGTACTTTTTCCCATAATAAAGTTTTAAGCTATTCAGACTCTTACTGGCTGCTTCTCTCTGCTTCACACCCTGGTGCTGACTGCTGGCAGGGGCTCAGTCAGAACAGAAGGCACCTTCCACCTCCCTGAACCTTAGCTCCCAGACTCTCTTTCTACAAATGTTTTGGAGCCAAAGAAGGGCAAGGACTTGGGACTTGTCTGAGGTCACCTAGTTAATTAATGATAAAATCAGGGCTCAGGGCTCAGTGCTCAGATGGTATGTGTTACCATTGTTGGGTGTGTGTGTGTGTGTGTTGTGTGTGTTGGGGGCCTTAGTTGAGGGTCTAACAGGAAAGATACAGACAATCAAGTCCCACAAGGATCAGAGTCCAGGCCAGGAGTGCCAGGGATTACATAATTAGAACAAAAGGGGAGGAATTTCCCCGGTGGGCCAGTGGTTAAGAATCTGCCTGCCAGTGCAGGGGACACGGGTTCGATCCTTGGTCTGGGAAGATCCCACATGCTACAGGGCAACTAAGCCCATGTGCCACGAGCCCACGCGCTGCAGCTACTGAAGATCTCATGCTCTAGAGCCTGGGCTCTGCAACAAGAGAAACCACCACACAGAGAAGCCTGCAGGCCGCAGGGCAGAGCAGCCCCCTCTCAGCACAACGAGAGGAGGCCCGCACGCAGCAATGAGGACCGAGTGCAGCCAAAATTAAGTAACTAAAAAGCAAAAGAACAGAAGGGCAAAGGAATGTTTCCCCAAACATTTACTGTGCACCTCTGCTTGCGGGACAGCGGATGCTCATCATCTCATTAAACAGCCTCTGAGACAGGAGTTACTGTCTCATGTTACAAGTGAGGAAACCGATTTGGAGGTCGGGTGACTTGTCTGAGGCCCTCCTGCTGGCAAAAGGTAAAGGGAGGGATTTGATCCCAGGAGTGTGCCTCCCATTGGAAAGCAAGGCAACTTCTAAAATCCTTTTTGGAACGTGGTCCTGGGGACTTGTCTTGAAGTTGCATTTGTGTAACAAGCTCACGGGTTTTGCTCATATCATGGATTTAACTGGGGGAGGTGATGGGAACATACAGCATAATAAAATGTATTGGGTCTCTGTCTGTGGTTCCTGGCACAGAGCTCCTAAAACCCTTGGATTTCCTGAGTGACAGCAGTGTCTTTTGTTATTCCAGATGAATCCCTTCAACCATGGGTTTAATATATATATATATATAATTTTATTTACTTATTTTTTTATTTTTGGCTGTGCTGGTTCTTCATGCTGCTCAGACTTTTCTCTAGTTGCGGGGAGCAAGGGCTACTCTCTAGTTTCGGTGCTTGGACTTCCCATCGCAGTGACTTCTCTTGCTGCAGAGTATAGGCTCTAGGGATGCAGGCTGCAGTAGTCGTGGCTCCCAGGCTTACTGGTTCCTCAGCGTGAGGGATCTTCCTAGATCAGGAATTGAACCTGTGTCTCCTTCATCGGCCGGTGGATTCTTTACCACTGAGCCACCAGGGACGCCCTCAACCATATATTTAAAAGGTCAGAATTTTCAGCCCCAACCCCAGGCCCCAGGGAGGTAAAGGACTGGCCCTTGAGTTCAGTTACATGACTAATGATTTAATCAGTTGTGCATATGTAATAAAATCCCACATAAAAACCCTGAAGTGGGACTTCCCTGGTGGTCCAGTGGCTAAGACTCCGTACTCCCAGTGCAAAGGGCTCAGGTTCAGCCCCTCATCAAGGAACTAGACCCCACATGCTGCAACTAAGAGCCCAAAGGCCTCAACTAAAGACTTAGTTGCATGCGGCAACTAAGACCCGGCACAGCCAAATAATTTTTTTTTTAATTTGTAAAAATTAAAGAAAAGGGCTTCCTTGGTGGCTCAGTGGTGAAGAATCCATCTGCCAGCACAGGAGACCCAGTTTGGACCCCTGATCTGGGGATACGCCACACGCCACAGAGCAGCTAAGCCCCCGCACCACAACTGCTGAGCCTGTGCTCTAGAGCCCGGGAGCTGCAGCCCCTGAAGCCCTCGCACCCAGAGCATATGTTCTACAAAAGAAAAGCCGCCACAATGAGAAACCCGGGTACCACAATTACAGAGTAGTCTCCACTCACCAGAACCAGAGAAAGCCTGCGCGCCAACAAAGAGCCAGCACAGCTGAAAATAAACAGATAAAAAAATTTCTTTAAAGATAAGAAAGAAAAACCCTGAATCAATGAGGCTCAAGGAGTTTCTGGGCTGGTGAAAACCTCAGTGATCTGGTAGGGTGGCCCATCCAGAGAAGGGATGGAAATTCCATGCCCTCCTTTCTACCTTAGTCTATGTACGTCTTACATTGGGCTGTTCCCGAGTTGTATCTTCTAAAACAAAACTGTAATTGTAAGAATAGTGCTTGGGCTGTGAATCGTTTCAGCAAATTATTAAATCTGAATGGGGTCAAAACCACCACTCCCATGAGGTGGTCATGGGAATGCTGGAATTTGCAGTCAGCCAGGCAGAAGTTGTGGGTGACTGGGCACCCCACTTGCCACTGGCATCTGAAGTGGGAGGCAGTCTTGTGCGCTCCCTTAACTTATGAGATCTGTGCCAACTTGTCAGAATTGAATCGAAGCTTAGGACGCGCACTTGGTGTGAATTGCTATTTGGAACACATTGGTGTTGTGACATAGGACACTCCACGCTCTCCCTTTCCAAACAATGATTTTGTACTACTATCACTGTTCCAAAGTCAAGATTGTGAAACAATCCAATCCAGAGGCTCAGGCTTGGAGCCCCTTTGCCACACTGCACAGAGACTGATGAAAAGAAGGTCCTGTGGAGCCAGAGGAGAAATTATGCTAATAGTTTTGAGTACTGAGGTGTTTTTGTTTTTTTTCCATAAACGTCTCTCTCTAGTCATGATCCAGCTAATCATCATTACAGATGAATAAAGATGCCCATTTAAAAGAAAGAAAGGAAGCCAGACAGGCAGGAAGAAAGAAAGACAGAAAAAAAAGGATTTTTTGGATAGAACGGAGGCAGAAGGCACATGGGTCCCAGGCTAGGTATTTGCAATGAGGCTTCTGTTTACATTTCTTGGGGCAGGAAAAAAGTGGACTTCAGGCTGGACGTATACACGTACACCCCTCGTTTGCATTTTCAGAAACAGGAGATAGATGGGCTCCAGCTTAGATATTTACAACCAGTCTCCTGCATGCTTTCCAAAATGGGAGTAACCACTGAAACAGGACAGACAGCCAGGCCTTCTCTCCTGAGGACACCTTAAGACAGCAGTCATGGCAGGAACAGACAGTGGCTAAACCTCGTTTGACTAACGAATCAAGAGGCCAAATATTTCCCATCCTTGGGGCAAGGGAGACATTGCACATGGGCAGAAAGACTCCCAGGGGGTCAGAAGTCAGGGGATGCCAGGCCATAATAAGTAATGCTTCTTTACTCCCAAAAGCCTCTGCGTTGAAATCCATCTTGGAAAAGAGTCTAGGGCAGGTCAGGTGTGGAAAAATAAATCAGATTGTTGGCCAAAGGTAAACAAAGACCCAGAAGAACTGCCCTATATAAGTTTTTAACCACCTTTTTTCTGGTTCCTCCTCATTAGGGAAGATCCCCACACACTTTCTCTCCAGGTGCCCCTGTCTTGCTTCTTTCTTAACTAAACAAACGCTTTCTCTGTGTGTTCTCCCACTTGTTGTGCTCTGTCTCTAATAATAAACTTCGTACCCATTTTTACAGTTTTTGCCTCCAGTGAAATATTTCACTAGAGGCAAGAGCCAGGGAAAAATAGCCTCTAGCCCTTGATGGTCTGGTGGCAAGGATTCCTGGTAACCATCCAGGCCACCTGGATGGAAACACTTCTGCCTGACTGACGGCAAATTCCAGCATTCCCATGACCACCCCGCACCCCCCAGATTCAAAAAGTTCAATTCCTGGGCAGGGAATTAAGGTGTGGCTTCATGCCACCAGCTTACTCTGCTGCCGCTCCGAGATGAGAACCACTCTGACCAAAGGTTTCATAGCTCATGAACCAATCTAGAATCTTCTCTTAACTCAAATCTGTGACTCTACAAAGGTTTCAAGTCTTGGACTGAGTAACCTCAGCCAACTTGAGATGCGTAAATGAGTTTGCATTTCATTAAGACACGGGCGAGGGGGGAATGGTGAAGTAAACACAATAACCCCTGTAATGTTAACACAGTGAATTAGAAATTAATCTCTCTTCTACTAGGTTGTAAACTCCAGATCAATATTTGCTTTTGCTGACCATTATGTCCCTGGCAGTCAGCACTGCTAGGAGTTCCTGCCTCAAAATAGGCTCAGCTTGATAAATATTTGTTGACTGAATGAATATTGACTCAAATTTATCATTTAAAAAAGAAAGTGTATCTCATTCCTTGCTGGTAGGAATGAGATGTAACAAAATGGTATGTAACTACTTTGGAAGACAGTTTGGTGACTTCTTTCAAAGCTAAACATAGTCTAACAGTTGGATCCAGCAATCAGACTTCCAGCTGTTTATCCAAATGAGCTGAAAAGTTAGGTCCACACAAAAACCTGCACATTAATATTTATAGCAGTTTTATTTATAATTGCCAAATACTGGAAACAACCAAATTTTCCTTTGAAAGGTGAATGGATAGACATGCTGGCATATCCATACAATGAATAGTATCCAGCAATAAAAATAAATGAGATATCAAGCCACTAGAAACTAGGGAGGAACTTTAAATACATATTACTTAATAAAAGAAGGGAGTCTGAAAAGGCTGCATATTGTCTGATTCCAACTATATGACATTCTGGAAAAGGCTAAACTATAAGAACAGTTAGAAAAAAAATAGATCAGTGGTTATCAGGGGCTTGAGGAGTGGGGAAAGTAGGTGGAGCACAGATTTTTAGGGCAGTGAATCAATTTTGTATGATACTATAATGACTGGGGCTTCCTTGGTGGCTCAGACACTAAAGAATCTGCCTGCAATGCAGGAGACCCAGGTTTGATCCCTGGATCAAGAAGACGCCCTGGAGAAGGAAATGGCAACCCACTCCAGTATTCTTGCCTGGAGAATTCCATGGCAGAGATAGATATATGACGTGATGTATTTTGTCAAAAGCCACAGTATGTACAGCACAAAGAGAGAACGCAATGGTATGCTATGAACAAATCATCAATATTGGTTCATCAACTGTAACAAATGTACACCTAAGGCAACATGTTAATTACAAAAACTGAGGGGAAAGTCTGTGGAACTCTTTACTATCTGTTCAGATTTTTGGTAAACCCAAGTCTTCTCTTTGGCCACCTCATGCGAAGAACTGACTCATTTGAAAAGGCCCTGATGCTGGGAAAGATTGAAGGCGGGAGGAGAAAAGGGGGACAGAGAATGAGATGGTTGGATGGCATCACCGACTCAACGGACATGAGTTTGAGTGAACTCCGGGACTTGGTGATGGACAGGGAGGCCTGGCGTGCTGCATGCAGTCCACGGGGTTGCAAAGAGTCGGACACGACTGAGCGACTGAACTGAACTGTTCTCTAAAATAATAAAGTCTGATAATTAAAAGAGAGAGTAAATGAACGAATCTATAAAATAACTGGATTTAATTATTGCCAACTCTGAATCACACTCCAGCTCTGGGCCCCAAGATCTCCATGTAAAAAACCAAGCTGATGTTTGACTTCCGTGCTCGACCCGAGCCGGAGGGCGGCGCTCTGGAAGTCCAAGGTTTCTACGCACTGGGACACTCAGGCCTGCGATGAGCTCAACACCACCACCCACCCCCCTGCCCCTACGCCAGCGCCAGCTCCAGCTCACCGGTTGCCTCCCCCCATCCACCCCTAGGCAGCCCACCCGGCACCTCCAGCCATCCCCTGTCCACGTGCTCTCACCGTCCCGCACCTAGGCCACGCCCACGCGCGCCACTGGCTCTCAGATTGGACGGCTCGAAGGAGGTGTTGCCGGAAGGGGTGAGTCTGATTGGCCGGGCGGGGCCGACGGCGTGCGCGAACATGGCGGAGCGCGCGAGGAAGCGGCCCTGTGGTCCGGTAGGTGGAGGGATGTGAGAGCCCTGCGGCAGGGCGCGGGGCTGGGGTCAAGAGACAGAGCCGCGTGGGGCCCCGTGGCGGGGCCGAGTCGCCCCTCCAGCTCCAGGCTCGTCGCTCCTCCGCGGCCGGAGTCCCCGAGCTTGTTGCCTGTTTGTGATCTCAGTTACCCCTGTCCCGACAGCAGCGGAGGTGGGAACCGGGGTTTGAATCGGAGCCGGGACAGCGTCGGTAACTCATTACCTTACCCAAGTCCTTAGTGGCAACTCTGCCCGCGAATTCGGGAGGCGGGACCCGGCTCCTTCCCGAGCCCTTTCATGGCATATCTTATGATAACCAGGGCGGCAGTGGGCAGGTCCGGCCCCGCTGAACCTATTTCCTCTTCTTTCCAGTAGGAACTCATTTAACAATTTACCGAATGCTTACTATGTTCCAGCTATGGTCTCAGGCTCTGGGGGTACATGTCCCTGCCCTCCTGACGCTGTCTCTTGGGCAGTGTTGCGTGTGCGTGTGTGGGGGGGTTGTCCCTCGTTTCCTCACTACCCACATTTAAAGGGGCTTCCCTAGTGACTCAGACAGTAAAGAAACAGCCTGCCAATGCAGGAGACTCGGGTTCGATCACTGGGTCAGGAAGATCCCCTGGAGAAGGAAATGGCAACCCGCTTCAGTATTCTTGCCTGGAGAATCCTACAAACAGAGGAGCCTTGTGGGCTACAGTCCATGGGGCTGCAAAAGAGTTGGACACGACTGAGCGACTAACCAACAACAACTCATTTAAAGAGAGGGGACAGCTGGGGAGCAGCAGGTGTGACCCCCAGCTCAGGTGTGACCATTCAGCCTAACTCCTGTATCTCCCCCAACTCCTTCTCCAGGGTGAACATGGCCAAAGGGTGGAGTGGCGGAAGTGGAAGCGACAGAGTAAGTCAGGGACTGTGGGGCGGGGCCGCCCCTGGGAGGGGGACCCAATGGGGAGCTAAGTGTCTGTGCTCACCTCCCCCACTCCATCAGTGCAGAGCTGAACCTTGGGGAAAAGCCACTAGGTTTGTCCCCTCTAGGTCTCACTAGTACCCAAAATGGGGATGAGGAGGCCAGAAGCCCGGAAGTCTTCTCTGGCTGCTCTCTAGGCAGCATTGGAATCCCCAGGCTGACCTACTGAGAGGACAGCACCTCCTGGACTGTTCCAAGTCTTTCCCACCTCCAAGTCACTCTTCCCTCCACCAATTGGGATGTCTTCTTATCCAGAAAAAGAGGAGAAAAAGAAGTGGAAGGATCTCAAGATGACAAAGAAACTGGAGCGGCAGCGAGCGCAGGAGGAACAGGCAAAGCGCCAACAGGAGGAAGAGGCAGCTGCCCAGAGCGAGGATCGGGGTGAGCAAGCCGGGTCCTGGGCAGGGCAGAGAGAGGCAGAAGGGCCCTTAGGGGCCACTGGGCCCAGACATCTTGTCCTGATGGAGAAACTGAAGCTTGGAGAATGGGAGGGACCCAAAAAGCTGAGCCCTAACCTCCTACTTAGGTGGATTTCAGTTCTCTGTAGGGTAAGTGTCATATATCATAACTTCTAGAACCTCATCATTATAATGGCTGTTTTTATTATTTTTTTTAGCTCCTTTAGCCAGACTTTATTGTTTGAATATTTGCAACTGCTATTCTGTGCACAGATTTTAATTTTTTACAGAACTCTATATTCCATATTGCTGGGCCACTTCACTCTCCATTTTTATGCCACATTTCCATCCAGATCTATTTCGCCAAATCACAGTCTGCCTGTTGGTGTGTTGTTTTGTTCAGTTGCTAAGTTGTGTCCGACTCTTTGTGACCCCATGGCCTGTAGCCTACCAGGCTCCTCTGTCCATGGGATTCTCCGGACAAGAATACTGGAGTGGGTTGCCATTTCCTTCTGCAGGGGGTCTTCCCGATCCAGGTTTTGAACCTGGGTCTCTTGCATTACAGGCAGGTTCTTTACCACCTGAGCTTCCAGGGAAGCCTCCAGCTGTTAACACCCACTTCTATCCAGGTAAAGAGGTGTATAGAGACAAGTTTACAGGAGTGAGGCTGCCTAATCCATGCACTGCTGGACCTGGTGTTTCTGACCCCACATTGTGTCCTAGATATCCTTCCATACATCGTGTCCTTCTATACGTCTGCATCTGCCCTGACACATTCTATCTTTCCTCCTTGGTCAGACCCAAAATTCTGGAGTATTCAGTTCAGTCAGTTCAGTCGCTTAGTCGTGTCCGACTTTGTGACCCCATGAACCGCAGCACACCAGGCCTCCCTGTGCATCACCAACGCCCAGAGTCCACCCAAACCCATGTCCTTTGAGTCGGTGATGCCATCCAACCATCTCATCCTCTGTCATCCCCTTCTCCTCCAGCCCTCAATCTTTCCCAGCATCAGGGTCTTTTCAAATGAGTCAGCTCTTTGCATCAGGTGGCCAAAGTATTGGAGTTTCAGCTTCAATATCAGTCCTTCCAATGAACACCCAGGACTGATCTCCTTTAGGATGGACTGGTTGGATCTCCTTGCAGTCCAAGGGACTCTCCAGAGTCTTCTCCAGCACCACAGTTCAAAAGCATCAATTCTTCGGCACTCAGGTTTCTTTATAGTCCAACTCTCACATCCATACATTACCACTGCAAAAACCACAGCCTTGACTAGACGGACTTTGGTTGGCAAAGTAATGTCTCTGCTTTTTAATATGCTGTCCAGGTTGGTCATAACTTTCCTTCCAAGGAGTAAGCGTCTTTTAATTTCATGGCTGCGGTCACCATCTGCAGTGATTTTGGAGCCCAGAAAAATAAAGTCAGCCATTGTTTCCACTGTTTCCCCATTTATTTGCCATGAAATGATGGGACCAGATGCCATGATCTTAGTTTTCTGAATGTTGAGCTTTAAGCCAACTTTTTCACTCTCCTGTTTCATTTTCATCAAGAGGCTCTTTAGTTCTTCTTCACTTTCTGCCATAAGGGTGATGTCATCTGCATATCTGAGGTTATTGATTTTTCTCCTGGCAGTCTTGATTTCAGCTTATGCTTTCTCCAGCCCAGCATTCCTCATGATGTACTCTGCATATAAGTTAAATAAGCAGAGTGACAATATACAGCCTTGACGTACTCCTTTGCCTATATGGAACCAGTCTGTTGTTCCATGTCCAGTTCTAACTATTGCTTCCTGACCTGCATATAGGTTTCTCAGGAGGCAGATCAGGTGGTCTGGTATTCCCATCTCTTTCAGAATTTTCCACAGTTTATTGTGATTCACACAGTCAAAGGCTTTGGCATAGTCAATAAAGCAGAAACAGATGTTTTTTTGGAACTCTCTTGCTTTTTTGAGGATCCAGTGGATGTTGGCGGATCTTTGGTTCCTGTGCCTTTTCTAAAACCAGCTTGAACATCTGGAAGTTCACAGTTCATGTATTGCTGAAGCCTGGCTTGGAGAATTTTGAGCATGACTTTACTAGCGTGTGAGATGAGTGCAATTGTGCGGTAGTTTGAGCATTCTTTGGCACTGCCTTTCTTTGGGATTGGAATAAAACTGACCTTTTCCAGTCCTGTGGCCACTGCTGAGTTTTAGGGGTGTTTTTAGTCTGGAGTATTAGGGGGCCATATTTTATTCTGTAAGCCCAGTGGTTGTTAGTGATGATGGTGACAGTAGGGACAGAAGCTGAGCACGTCAGCTGTCTCAGACACCAGGAAAGCCCTTTATATCATGTGGCTCCCTTTGGACGACTCTGGGAGCAAAAGTGTGGTGGTTTTTCTGAAGTCAGCTGTTCTGCATTTTGTGTGACCTTGGGTCATGTATTTGACCTCTTTAAGCTAAAGGTTCCCCAACTGTCAGTGGGGATCAAGGTAGTACCTACTTCCTAGGGTTATTGGTTAAGTTTATACCCATAGAAGGCACTAAGAATTATTATTTTTTAATTTTGAGGAGGCTGCTCTGCAACATGTAGGATCTTAATTCCCCAACCAGGGATTGAACCCATGCCCCTTGCATTAGAAGCACAGAATTTTAACCACTGGACCACCAGCGGTGTCCAGTAAGAATAAATACTAACTCTCATTATGATCCCATTTTGATGCCTGGAGAACTGAGGCAGTAGGGGGCAGAGGATGTAATATAGGTCAATGCCTCTAACCAGTCCCTGCCATAGCTAGTCGTGCGTCCTGTTTATGGGAGCCCTCAAGACCCCCAAGTTCATTTTCTTCCTGGGGAGATAGAGATCTGGAGAGGGAATCTATGCTACTTATTTCAAAAATCTTCCCAGTAAGAAAACATTTTAACTCTCGGCCCTACGATTAGGAAGGGAGGGGAGAGATGGCCCTGGCTGCTCCAGCTGACCATGAACACCCTTGTCCTGCCCAGGGCGGCACTACACCCTGAGCGTGGCCCTGCCGGGCTCTATCCTGGACAATGCCCAGTCACCGGAGCTTCGCACCTACCTGGCCGGCCAGATTGCCAGAGCCTGCGCCATCTTCTGTGTGGATGAGATCGTGGTGTTCGATGAAGAAGGCCAAGAGGCCAAGTGAGGGGCCTCCAGCAGGGTCCCAGCGGGTGCAGGGAGAAGGGAGGGGCTGCCAGGATTGGCTGGGCTGCACTTCTTTCCCCGCCTTCTTGCCTGGGCCGAGAATCCTGTCTGAATGCCCCCACTGTCACCCTGGTGGGTCTAGTTGCAAAGCAGCGGTGCTGCTGAGGTCATACTGGGGGTGGGAGAGCTCTCAAAGAGAACCCGGTGGGCTGGACCCCTGTCTTTGTCCCCTAGGACTGTGGAGGGGGAATTCAGGGGAGTTGGCAAGAAGGGGCAGGCGTGCGTGCAGCTGGCCCGGATACTGCAATACCTGGAGTGTCCACAGTAAGGACAGACCTCCCAGACCAGGGCGGAGGGGCGGTCACGGTGCAGATTGGGCGGGACATGGCCCCCCTGGGAACTTCCTGAGCTCTGCGTTCTTTCCTAGGTACCTTAGAAAGGCCTTCTTCCCCAAGCATCAGGATCTGCAGTTTGCAGGTAAGGCTGGGGGAGGGGACCTGACCCCCATTTCCCATGGATCATCCTCCAGGCTCTGAGAACTCACGGTCCAGTTGGGAAAGCAAGACCTGTGCCTAATGGCACACAGCAGGTCTGTGGCCGAGCTGGATCCTGGACCGGGGTTCCCAGCCTCACCACCCAGCCACCCCCACCACCCCTGTGTGCCTCTGCACCTCCCAGACTCTTCCTGGCCCCTCTCCAACCGCAGGGCTCCTGAACCCCTTGGACAGCCCTCACCACATGCGTCAGGATGAGGAATCCGAGTTCCGAGAGGGTGTTGTGGTGGACCGGCCCACCCGGCCAGGCCAGGGCTCCTTTGTCAACTGTGGCATGAAGAAGGTAGGAACTGGAGGGGGCATCGAGACATGCTTCCCAGACACTCCCTGGGTTTGGAGGGCACGTAGGGGGAGCCCTGGCCCCGGGCCTCTCTGCCTGCCAGGCCCCCGCTGATGCAGATTTGAGCCAGAGAAGTGCCTAAAATAGGGCTCAACAGATAGAGCCAGGAGCAAAATTTACTGGTTTTTTTTTTTTTTTGAAAAGCATGTCAACACTAGAGAGCCATTGTGCTAAAAACAAACCAAAACAAAACCCTGCAAAATCAAGTTCAGAGTCTCTCTGGGGCTGCTCCAGTGTGATGCCAAGCTCTGGATTGGAGCATTCATTTGCCATCTATTAATCTCATGTCTCCTAGAGTCAGAGGCAGAAACATTTAAACGTATGGGGATCCCCTCCCATCAAAAAGAACAGACCTCAGAGAACTGGCCAAAAGCAGACCAGGATACCCAGACTCAGATGAAGGGAGAAATACATGTGAAACCCTCCAAGGAGAAAGCCATTCTAAATTAAAAATTGCGACAAGGGACGTCCCTGGTGGTCCCGTGTTAGGACTGAGCTTTCCCTGCCGAGGGCACTGGTTCAATCCCTGGTCAGGGAACTAAGATCCCAGATCCCACAAGCTGTGCATCGAGGCCAAAATAAATACATAAATTGGGACACAACACAGACATCAGGTGTCCTTCATCACAGCTCCCACGTGGTCAGCATTTACTTCATGCCAGACCCCGTGTCGTGTAACAATAGCTGTTATGGAAAGTCTTCTATTGACAGATGAGGAAACTAAGGCTCAGAGGAGTTAAGTGACCACTTAAGCTCCCCAGAATGTAGAAAACTGGGATTTCATCCCAGAAATACTTCCTACTTTGTGCCAGGCCTGGACTGATCCTTTTCACCCATGTCATGGGGTAGTCATTTTGCAAGAATGGTCTTTTGTGAGCAGGTCTGGCCCCAGGCGATGGGGAATAGGGCACAAAGTGTGACCTGGACCCCTGAGATCCCCCCGTGTCTGGGAGAGCAGTGACCCCTGCTGTCCTGCAGTGGGGGTGGGGGTGGAGCAGCAGGTTTTTTCTGGCTTCCTCCCAGGAGGTGAAGATTGACAAGAACTTGGAGCCTGGACTTCGGGTGACGGTGCGGCTCAACCAGAACCAGCTCCCAGGTATCCTAAGGTGTCCCCAGCCCAGCCAGCCTGCGGGCTCGGAGCCACCTCCTTCCACTTCCTTGTCCCCTCACCCCATCTTTACAGCGTGTCTGCTTCCTCTCCAGAAAGTAAGACCTACCGGGGGAAGGTCGTGTCGTCACAGGACCCTCGGACCAAAGCTGGTCTCTACTGGGGCTACACAGTCCGCCTGGCCTCCTGTCTCAGTAAGCACAGAGCCTCCTCCTATGAACATCTGTCTTCTCTCTGTCTGGGGAACCTCAGAGAGCCCTGCTTGACCCAAAAGTCAGACTGGGTCCTGCTAATATGCTGTGTGTCCTTGGGCAAGTGCCTTTCCCTCTCTGGGCCTCGAATGCACTGCCTGGGATGCTTTTAAGGACTCCTGAGGCAAAGCATCTTTAATGATGTCCGCCGTGGGGCTGGGAATGGGTCAAAAGGGCCAGAGGAGTAAAAGGTACGCCACTTGTTTTTGGAGTTCCTTCCTCCCCAGCCTCCACTGTTTCTCCAAGCTAGCTCAGGCACGGTCTCTGCCCACTCCATCTCTGACTTTCCAGCAGGAGTGCAGGCTGTGGCTCCCTTATCTCCACCACCACCACAGTACATACACGCAGCCAAGTGACAGTGGCTTGGGGGTAACAGGGTCCCCAGTGAGCTGGCCTCCCCGGCAGGTGCTGTGTTTGCAGAGGCCCCCTTCCAGGACGGCTATGATCTGACCATCGGGACGTCAGAGCGAGGCTCAGATGTGGCCTCCGCCCAGCTTCCCAACTTCAGGTGGGTCCAGCCAGAGGGAATGACACGGATCAGGGGACTGGACTGGTAGGGGCACAGCTGAACGGACTGGGCCCCTGCTACCCCCAGTATGGGGGATGCTGTGAACCTTGGGGGTGGCATTCAGAGGGCCGTGATGGGCAGTCAGTGATCCCCTCCTGTGGGCAGCAGGCACGCTCTCGTGGTGTTTGGGGGCCTCCAGGGGCTGGAAGCTGGAGTGGATGCCGACCCCAACCTGGAGGTGGCTGAACCCAGCGTCCTCTTCGACCTGTACGTCAACACCTGCCCTAACCAGGGCAGCCGCACCATCCGCACAGAGGTGAGCCCTCCCGGCCCCGCCTCTTCTGGCTAAGGGGGTTGCAGCTCTCTCCCTGTCCCTCATCCCATCTGGGGCTGCCCTGAGCCAGCCTTCTGGGCTGGTCCCCTTGTGCCCTCAGCCTCTCCCCACAGCAGAGCTACAGCAGGGACGAGCTGAGAGTGAGCTGGAAGCCAGGAGTCCTGGTTTTGGTGCCCATCCAGCTGCTTCCAGGCTGGCTGACCCAGGACACCCACCACCCCTGCTCGAGGCCTGTTTCCTTAGCTGTATGCCCCGTGTCCCACTCCCCGTCTCTGACCGTGATGGGCAAGGCAGCCCTCCTCGCCGGCACCTCTGTCCCCCAGGGAACAGGATGCAACCTTCTCTCAGAGCCTTCTACCTGGGCAGCACGGAACGCTGTGCCTGTGGGCACCTGCTGGGGGAAGGTGCCAGTGCCTCCACTGGTCTCAACGGTGGTGACCAAACAATGTGGACAGCCTGTCTCCCTGTCCCCAGGAGCCTGGCCAGGGCCGGGTGTTGTGTGCTTCCAGTCTCAGCCTCCTGGCAGGAACCCCTGCTCCCACACTTCCGAGGGCCCTCCTGACCATCACCTCCCCCTCTCTGGGCGACCCTGGGAGGCAGGTATTATGATCAGCCCCATTTTACAGAGGAGGAGACTGAGGAGCAGAGACGTGAGGCCCTCTCCTGACAGGGCCTGCAGGTGGCCAGTGACAGTAAGATGAAGCTGAACCTGCCTCCCCCCTCCCCATCCCCCTGCCCTGGACCTGCTGATGGCAGCATACCCCACAGGCTGGGGTCCTGGGGGGTGCCTCCCCACACCCCCCAGACCCTCCTGATGGCAGCATATGCCAAGGGTCGGGGTCCTGGTCAGTGGGGCCATAGCCTGTTGC
Source organism: Moschus berezovskii (assembly GCF_049115385.1). Lineage (NCBI taxonomy): Eukaryota > Metazoa > Chordata > Mammalia > Artiodactyla > Moschidae > Moschus > Moschus berezovskii. The sequence continues at coordinate 7,554,510 of NC_142470.1, forward strand.
TGTGCTTCTCTTCCAGGAGGCCATCCTCATCTCCCTGGCTGCCCTGCAGCCTGGCCTCACCCAGGCTGGTGCCCGGCCCAGCTGAAGGTTGTGTGGGGCCCAGGATGGCAGAAAAGCAGCAGTGAAGCCAGCAGTTCCCACGGGTTACCTGGAAAGACACACTCGAGACTTGCTTCCAAAAATAAAAGACTTTTAAGTTGACTCATTCCCCCAAGCCCACAGTCCAGCTGAGGCTGCCCTTACTTGCTGCCCGCAGTGATGGCCTTCAGGCTGCCCGCCCGTGCCAGGATGTTTGGCACAAAGAGCAGCCCCGAGGCCCGCTCAATGCTCTCGATGGGCACCAGGAAGCGCTCCAGCGGGATCGCCTCATCCACCGGTGCGTTGGGCATCACGTAGGAGCGGAGTTCGATCTGCCCGCCTGCCGCCTCCAGGATCAGCACCTTGAAGAAGTGGGTGGGCACAGCCACGTGGTTCTTGCCAATGACTTGGTACTTCACATAGGACTTCCCGTCAGCCTCTGTCCTGTGAGCAGACCCAGGCACATGGCCTTTCAGGACTCCCAGGGGGCTTGTTCAGACCCAAGGCCACCACATCCAAGAAGCCTTCCCTGATTGGACCTCCAGTTTGTGTCACCTGCAGGACCACCCTCAGCGTGAGGCTTCTCTGCCCGACTTGGCTTGCCCAGGAGACTGGGAGCTCCGGCAGGGTAGAGACTCATTCCTCCCCTGTTTTCTTCATGCCTGACGCTGTGTTCAGGGAGAGTGGGTGGTGGCAATAAACGCTGCAGAAAGAATCGGGCCTTCATTCACATCCTCCTTGTGGACACTTGACTACTGTCTGTCTCTCCCTGTAGAGGGTGGGGCTGTGATAGTGGAATGCCCAGCACCAGCACACGGCCTGGGGCAGAGCAGGTGCCCAGAACACTGGACAGGTGACTGGCTAGGTTTCTGAGAAGTCCACTCCATTTCAGCAGGCCAGAGGAGGCACTGGCTAATTAAAGTGTATCAGTGCCTCGGCAAGCCTGTGCTGAGTCCTTACTAGGGTGACATCCACCATCCCACTGTCCCTTAAACAGCCATCTAGTAGGTAACGGGTATTATCCCCATTTTACAGGAGAGGATGTTGAGGTCATTTGCCCAGGGCACCCAGATACTGAGGCTTTGCTGGTGACTCAGTGGTAAAGAACTTGCCTACCAATGCAAGAGAATGTGGGTTTGATCCCTTGGTTGGGAAGATCCTCTGAAGAAGAGAATGGCAATTTCCCAGTATGCTTGCTTGGGAAATCCCACCAGGCTTCTCTGTCCATGAGATCACAAGAGTCGGACACAACTGAGCAACTAAACAACATCAAACCCAGAGACTAGGTGACAGAGCCCAGGTTCCGACCCCAGCAGAGCCAGCTGTTGGCCACAGTCCCTTGCCTCACTCATCCCAGTCCTCAGCAGAAAAACCACCCAGCAAGCCCAGGGGAGCTTAGTCCCTTCCATCTGGGAGGCCGGCCTAGCTGCACAAGGACAAGAGTGAAGGCTCAGGGTCAGGAAGACAGAGTTCAAAGCTGGCTTCAGGAAGGGATGCCCCCAGCAGAGAAGACTGAAGGTGAGAACCCCGTGCAAGGGTTTCTATCTGGGCATAACATGAGTTAGGTGGATGTGACAAGCGATGACGTAGGAGAGGAACAAGGGCAGATTCAGGGCCTGTTACATACGGGCAGAAATGTGGGCACCCCAAAGGTCTCTGCAGAGTAGAATCGGGGGCTCAAGGTAAGGAAGGAATGGACAGACTTACCAGAAACCAGATGAGTGGGGACCTAGCGGTGTTGACACAGAGCTGGGGGGAGTCTGGCTGGGATGACTGGGAGGTGCTGCTGTCCCCAGGCTCCCCCCAGCTCTATCCTTACCTGGGCAGGAAGAGTGGCCCCGTGCAGACATAGACGTTTTGGTAGGTGCGGGTCAGACTGCGGCTGTACTTTTCCAGGTTGTTCCAGGCGTTCTGGTTGAGGTGGGGCACCTGGCGGGAGGCGTGGGCTCCAGTGAGACACTGGGACCCTTGCAGTCAGAGGGCTGCCCCAGGCCTGGGGGCAGGCACCAGCACGGGGCCAGAAGGTTCCAGCAGCGGGGTGGGGGCAGGGACAAGCACGCAGAGGAAAGGGAGGTTCATGGAAGGAGAGTCACTGAGCCCAGACAGAGCCCACAGGGGTGCTAGCTGCCCCCGCCAACCCAGATTGGGAGAGCTAGCATCCCAGGTCTCCAAGCAGTTTCTCAGCCCCGAAGAGCCGTAGGAGAGGGCAAATCTCCCAGAGAGAAACAGGCTTGCTTCTGCCCCAGGAGCTCATGGGAAGACCAGCTCTTTCAACCATCTCTCCCTTCCTTTTCCCAAAGTCTGAACTGCAGAGCCCAGCAGGGAAGGTCAGAAATCTGACTCCACCACCTGAGCTCTCAGGTCCTTGGCACAGTGTCCAGTCAGTGGGGGTCTCTGCTCCTGGGTGAGCACCAGTCAGGTCAGAGGCTGGGACCTCACAAGTCTCACTAAGAGCCCCACCATCCATCTCTACCTGGGTGTCAGGCCCTGGTGAGAACGGGGCTAGAGGCAGGACGGCTAGTCCAGAGAGCACAGTGACTGCTCCTAACAGCCACTGCGGGCACCTATCTATCCTTTTACTCCCGGAAGGCAGGCAGGGTAGGGCGATGGATTAAAAAAAGCTCAGGGTCCCCTAGACAGACTGCCTAGGTCTCCTCCCAGGGTGTGACCCTGGGTCAGTCACTTTGTCTCGCTGAGACTTTCCTCATTATAGCTCTTATTTACTAAATGCTTGCCGAGAACCAGGAAGCGCGCCCGGTACTTTTATATATGTAGACAGTTATAATCAGTTCCTCGGCGCTACTGCAAGAGGCAGGGGAGTTAACAGTTTCATCCTGATTTCAGGGAGGCGCCCGGGGCCCTCGGGTTAAAATCAGAGCGCAATGGGTGCTCAGCGCCCCACTGCTCCATCCCTCCCGCCGCCGGCGCGCGGTGCCTGTGGCCACGCGCCTGACCTAGAGGGCGCCCAACTCGGCAACTCTCCCATTCTGCTAAGGGGAAAATTGAGGCTTAGAGGCGAGCGCTGGCCTCGCTTTCCGCCGCCGGGGTGGGGGTGGTGGCGGGGGGCGGCGCAGGCGCTACCTGGGGCGCGACGTTGCTCAGGTAGAAGGTGTCGTCCATTGCCTTCTGGCTCCAGCGGTGGTTGGCCGCGGCAGCGAGGTGGCCGCGGTCGAAGCCGCTGCCGCGGTAGTCGGCGTTGGTGGCGCGGTGGTACGCATGCACCGAGTCGTCCTCGTGGAAGTCGCAGGAGCGGCGGTCGCCGTCGCCGCGGAGACCCTCGGGCCGCAGCTGCTCGACCACCCAAAGCGCGCCGCGGGTGCGCGGGTCGTAACACAGCACGTACGACGCGCGGCTTTTGAGTTGCGCCACCCCGGGCAGCCCGTACTTGGCCAACTCGCCCGGGCCGCCACCCGCGGGAGCCCCGGGCACCGCGGGAAGCCCCGCCGCCGCCGCCACCGGCAGCACCGGCAGCCGGCTCAGCAGCCCCGGCGTCGCCCGCGCGTCCGCCCGCTGCCGCCGCCAGCCCTCGGCAGCTGCACCCAGCCCTGCGCCCAGGGCCAGAGTCAAGCCGGCCCGAAGCAACTGCATGGCCGCGGACGGTGGCCGGGGCGCGGGGGGGGCCGGCCCGCGGCGCTCAAGGGACGCCGCGACCTCGGGCGTCCGACCCGGAGGCTCTTAAAGGGGCCGCACAGGCCTGCGGGGGCCCACCGCGGGGATGGAGCGGAGCGGAGGCGTGAGACGGCGGAACATGGGTCCCCTCCACTCACGAACGCTCCGAGGTACTGTGCAGCCCAACAGTTCGGAGTCTGTGCCCACCTAACTGGACGACCGGACGCCTTCTCTTTGCCCCTTCAGGACGTGGAGCTGAGGGAAGGGGGCGTGGCACCACCACCACGGCTCATGATTGGCCGTCTCGGAACCGGCTCCGCCCCGTTCCGGCCCCCTCGGTCTTCACGGAGACCTCCGCGGAGGTTCCCTCCCACTCCGCAACGAAGACCCCTCAAAAAAAAAAGTTGTCTTCTAATTTACAGGACTGAACTGGGAAAACAAATCAGGAATGCAAGGATTCCCTACCGTATTACTTATGAGACAGGCCGGGGAATGAGTAAGATATTCAGAATCAGGGACTGGTTTTGGACATTTTTAGCACATCAGATAGAATATAGGTCATAAAAATATTTTGAAATCATACAGCAGCTTGCTCACCACCTAAGGTAATGGGGGGGGCAGGGAGTGGGGGAGAGATAATACACAAAACTCTGCTTCAAGAAAATTATTTATCAATGTATCAATTATCTAATAAAAATTACATCTGCAAAGAAAAGACCAACAAATTACAAGTGATTTTCTGCAGATGGTGGGCTGTAAATGACTTGTTGAGTTCAACTTTTTTTCAATCAAAGAACTTACTATGAAATCACAACGTAATACCTCTGCCTCATTGCATACTCTCCTCTCAACAGCTGCAAACTGCAGTTGCTTAAGAGTGGAACAGGCTCTTTGGACAATTTCCTAGCCTTTTCCTTTAACCACTCTAAGAACCTCATGACTTTCTCTCTGCTCATTTTTCCTGCTCTGAGGTCTCAAAGGTTTCAGCCCATCACAGAACCAACGCTTACTGCAAAGAACACATGGTTTATTAAAGACAGCTTGTCATCAACAGCATCGATTCAAAGAACGAAACAGATGAAAAAACAAAAGCAGACTAACATTCTGACCCTTGGAGTGACACCTGCTGAATTCATTCAGCTCATTCTGTACATGTCCAAAGTCCTAGGGGAGCTTCCAAGTAGGAAGCCTGGGAGTCTCTGGCTCTTGGGGCCTCCCTTGAGAGTCTGGGGTGGGGCAGGGGGAACTGCCGAGGCCAGGTCCTCCTACTGGGGGAGCTCAGTCTAACCTGGGTATGGTCCCTGTGCTCTTTTGACCTTTCTCACAAGGCCAAGGAGAGGGCATTGGACCCAGATCTGCCAATGAGGCGAATCAGATGCAGTGATTCAAGTAGTATGGTCCAGGAGGGAGGGCAGAGGGACAGGCAAGAAAGAATACATCAGGGTCCTGGGCAGTGTCTGCTGGGTCCCAGGCTGTGGCCCAAGACTTGGGCTCTGAAGGGATCAAGCTGGGAGTGAACTACCAGTCGACAAGTTCAGGGAAGAGGGTGACCAGGCTGCTGGCAAGCAGTGTGTTTCTGCCCCATGCCAGGGTCTTTACACACCAGTTCCCCTTACACCCAGCTCTATTACAGAGCTCAGAGCCCTCCCAGCCAGGATCTCCTGGAAAACCAGGAAGGTCCCAGAGGGAGGGAGAAAAGGATGCTGGCGGACCTGAAAGGTCAGGAAGACCACGTTTCCACTTTCCAAGCCCTGCCCTTCATCCCCAAAACAAGCACGTGCCAATCTGCAATAAGTACCAGAAGTCTGATAAATAGTAAAATCTCCCAAATACTGTGCTGGGAGAGGAGGGAAAAGGCAAGTGAAGCAGCCACGGCACAGCCTGGGGGAAGCCGTTCCTGGCCCTCAGCCGTTCCTGGCCCTCAGCCCCATGTCCTGGCTGTCAGACTCAGGGAGACTTTGGGGAGCCCTGCTGGCGGGTCTGGGGAGAAGAGGACCTAATCATCCAGCCCTCCAGATGCAAACCTCCTGCCTCCTCAGAGGAGGGAGGGTCCTGGTCAGACAGGCTCAGGGCGGGAGGAGCCAGTTGCTCCACTCCAGATGCACCTGCCTCAGATTCCAGTCAGAGCATAAGACCAGAGAAGGGCCAGCACCACCTTCAGCTCTCCTGAGCGGGGGCACGCGGCACTCCAGGCCTGGACAGGACCCACGCCTTTGAGCTCAGCCCCGCCCGCCCCCGAGAGGCTCCCTTTGGTCCCACTTGCCCTTACAGGGACTCGCCTGCCCTGGGCCGGCACCTGGAAGCCATAGGAAGGACTACATCTCTGGAGCACCGGGATCCCAACCTTAATGCTTTTTTTCCTTTGGGAGAGGACCTTTGAGGAAACCTCTGGAAGACTCAGCTCTCCCTCTCCTCCCTCCCTGGACAGGAGGGCGCTGACTCTTCACGGGCCAACCGCTCTCAGGGGCTTGGGGTTTCCAAGAATTCCATGGTGGGGCACGGGTTCAGGGCCCTCGCGTGAGGCACTGTGGACTGGGAGCCCTGGATACCCAGCGTTGGTGGGTGGGAACAGGCTCCGAAGGCTAAGGCTGACCTCCAGGAGCTCTGCTGAGCCAGACCCTTCACTCTGTCTCCAGGGTTCTGAGCCAGCGTTGAGGAGAGGGGCGGGGACGGGCTGGGGATAAGGCAACCGAAGACAGAAGGGCAAACGGACAGCAATGGAGAGCGTGGCGGACAGATGAGAGCCACACACCCTCCACGGAGGAGCTGAAGGGAGAGAAAGGGAGACGGCGGCAGGGAGGCGATAAGACAAAGAAACAGACTAGAGGGAGGCCACCTTCCTCCACACACACGGACACACACACACAGACTGGAGAAGCTCACGCCAGGGGGAATAAGACATACACAGCAACCCACAAGTACACACACACACACTCAGTGGGAAAGGGACAGAAGGTGTGACCTGGGCCTGGCAGCCTCTTAGCTCCTTCACAGTGTCACCTCCCCATGGAGAAGCCCAGGAAGCACCAACCTCCAGAAGAAGCGGTTTCTGGCCCATTTGCCGAGCACCTCCCTGACCAGAGCCCAGAAGACGGAGCAGGAGGGCAGGAAGTGAGGGGCAGAGTAGAGGCAGGGAGGGGCCCGCAGTCTGCCCCAGCCCCGGGAAACCACCTCGCGAGCCCCTGCCTTGCTCGTGGCCTGGGCAGAAGGTCCAGGGCTGAAGAGTGGGAAGGAGCCCAGGCTCGGTGGTTAGGAAACAGCGGGGCACAGCAGCCCCCTGACGGGAGGCCAGGGCGAGGCCTGGAGCAGGCCGGTCCAGCATCAGCCCCTCTGGTTGGGACCCCACAGGCTTCTGCATGAAGCTTCTAGCTTCCCAGAAGCCAGGGCACCGGGGTCGGCAGGGGCTTCTCTTCCAAACATGGGTCTTTTGCCACCAGGCTACTGTGAGTCTTGGAGTTCCTTGGCTTTCTGAAGGACCTGGCAGACGTCTGTGATGGGGTAATCCTGTGTGGGGAAAAGGTCAACAGTAGTATGCAACTGAAGTCAGTCTGCCCTGCACCACTGCACTGGACCTGGCACCCTGCTGGACCCTGGGCTAAAGGCTGGGACCACAGGATATCAGACACCCACCGTCTGTCCAAACCCTACAGGGAGCTATTGCTACACCCACTGCAGCACTGACTTAACCAACCCAACCAGTCACCCCAAAAGGTCTCAGCCCCTTCCCCAGGACCACCTGCCACACCTCCCCCCACCTCCTGCCATCGAGCCCTGAGCTCCATGCATGAGCCTAGACCAGGGCCAGACACTGTCCATGCATTCACTCACTGGGTCACCTCAACAGCCCCATGAGGAGTTATGTGAATTTGCCTGTTTTACAGATCGAGTCAGTGAAGTTATTGAATACCAACCCCAGGCCAGGCGTTGGCAAAGCAATTAAGGTTCAGAGAGGTTGCCACTGGGCTTAGGTGACATGACTAGCACAGGAGAACAAAGATGTGAAGTCAAAACTGACTCCTGAGCCCATGTTCTTAACCACTAAGGCCCCCATGTTTCTTCCCCAGGCCGTGCGCCATTGCCAATGGGCATTATTACCACATACTGGGTAATAAGGCCATGTCTCGGCTATAACTTATTTATGCAGAGCGCATGGTTCAGAGAAGCCAAGTCACTGGCCACACCACACTCAAGGTCAGTGGCAAAGCCGAATCCAAACCCAGATCTGCCTCGGGGGTCTGGACTCGTAAGCCCTGCTACCTTTTCCTGATCCCAAGGCAGCCTGTCATAGCGGCTGGCATGGGGTGGCCGCCGGCTAAGTGTCTGCTTCATGGCTAAAGAATAAGCGCGTCCCTCTGAACTCCGTTACCTGCAGGAGTCTCATGTTTACGGTAAAGTCCCCTTCCAGCAACTGCTCCCGAATCAGTCTAGGAAAAACAAGCAACAAAAAGCGCTGGGCCCTTTGCCTACTCTGAGAGCAGGCCCATCCGGCCTCTTCCTGCTCCTGCTGCACCACCTGCAGCGAGTTTAGACTGATGCTCCTCTGAGAATCCCAAAGGCTCAGTCCAGCTTCTTGACAGCAGCTCCTGCCTGCCCCGCCCCAAACGTCCCCTATGGCCACACTCACATGAGCATGGCACAGCAGACCAGGAGGAGGAAGTCAAAGCGGCTGCTGTCGGCGAAGAGGGAGTCCCAGATCCGGATGACGTCAGGCAGCACGAACTCCTGGGACAGCAGCAGGGTCAGCCAGCGGAAGGCAAAGAACTGTGGCTTGATGTTCTGCTCTTGCTGGGGAGACAGAGGTGTGGGGTAGGTGCGAGAATGTGTGTTGGCTAGTGGCCACGGACCACCATGCAGCCCAGCAGGCATGAATTCAGATTAAGCGGCAGGCTCGGTGTGAGTTCCAGGCACGCCAAGGTGGGGATGGCACCAGAGAGCCTCGCTCCGTGAAAGGGGTAACTGCTGCTTGCTGCCAGCCAACGCTGTCAGATCGTCTGATTTTTTTTGAGGGAAGCCAAAAACCCAGACTTTTTTATATAAACACTTTAGATTTATAAATGATGGCTCTAATTCTTTTAATACACTACACAGACTGTCACTGTGGATTTATGGACAGAGAAACCGTTATTGGGCATTTACTGCAAGCCTGGCCCTGTGCTTAATACGTTAAATATCTCACTTATTTACTCCATACAACAACTGCATAAGGCAATTATTCCCAACGGGGACGAGCCCTCTGGTCGGCCACAGTGGATACTACTGACTGAAAAGCCTGTTACAAAACAACAAGTTATAATTTCACACTTGGTTAAAAAGATATGTTTATGTATATTTTCTTGTTCACAAAACTGTTTCTGTTTATAAATAAATGTTCTTTTTACTGAAGAATTCCCTGAAATAAACATGAAATGCCACTCCCAATAATTTTTTGGGGGGAGCCACCTGGGTCTTAGGTGCAGTATGTGGGATCTAGTTCCTTGACCAGGGATTGAATCCGTGTCCCCTGTACTGGGAGCACAGTCTTAGCCACTGTACTACCAGGGAAGTCCCTCCAATGATTTTTAAAAATGAAGTTCACACTTCCTTTCCAGAACTCTAACAGGCTGAACTCAAAGCATACAGTAAACACCCTGCACCATGCCTGGCACACAGGGCACCATACCCACCTGCCCTCATCCTCAACCTGCCAGGTTCCAACCATCAGCTGCCCCACCTCCCCGCAGCACCTCAGCACCTGGGTCGTGGCCCCCTGGCAGCAGCAGTCAATTCTAATCCTCAGACTCAGGCCAGTCCCCACCCTGGGCCTAGTTGGAGTGCTCAAGAGCCTGCTGTCTTCTACCCCTTCCTGTCTGCCCTAACCTGAGTGGCCCTGGGGGTCCTCACCAGTTTCAGGTAGAGCTCCACGTCCTTATCCTTCAGGGTGGAGTACACCTTTTCCATCTTGTAGGTGATGCCACACTGTGAGTCGTCAAGGCTCTTGATGAAGTTGTCTCGGATCTCAGCCATAAGGTTGGTGAAGCAGAAAAAGGTATCTGCCTCAGCATGCTCTGGGAGAGACAGGCAAGGTCAGGGCAGCCGCGAGAGGACGGGCTTGCCCACAACACACCCCACCTCTCAACTACGTGAGAGCTCACCCTCAGCTCTGAGCCTCCACCAAGTCACCCTGCCGTGGTCAGGCTGCGTCCCTCCGTACCTCTTTTGTCTGTGACCACTCTCCACACCCCACTCTCCAGCCCCAGACCAGACATAATTCTTTTTTTTTGGCCACACCAAACAGCTTGCAGGATCTTAGCCAGTGCCCTCCACGGTGAAAGCAAGGAGTCCTAGCCACTGGACCAACAGGGAATCCCCACCTCTTTTTTCTCACAACTCTGACAACACTGTACACTGATTGTGCAGTTGATTACATGTTCTTCTGCTGCTGTTTTAAAAATCATTATTTATTTAAATCCTTTCTTTCAACTTCCTGTCTATACATCTCATCTTCTCTACCAGAAATTCAGTTACAAATATGAAGACATCAGTAAACCGGGGTGGGGGGGGCGGGCTTCCCTGGTCGTCTGGTGGCTAAGACTCCAGTCTCCCAATGCAGTGGGCCCAGGTTCGATCCCTATTCAGGGAACTAGATCCCACATGCCACAGCTAAAAGATCCACGGGCCACAACTAAGATCCAGTACAGCCAAATAAATAAATATATATATATATATATATTTTAAAGAGATCAGTAAACATCTAACATTCTAGAAAGTTCAAGCCAGAAAAGATCTCAGACATGGTTCAGGCCAACCCCCTTATCCGACAGAGAATGGAGACCCCAAAACAGGGAAGTGAGTGGCACAAGAGCTTGATAAAGCCCATCAGTCCAGCTTTCCTTGGTCCGTTTCTCCAGGAAGAAGCAACAACGAACGTGAGCGGCCAGGAGCCCACCTGTTTACCTTTCCACTCGCTGTTGGGGTCGGTGGCAAAGGTGTAGTAGAGGGGCCCCACGATCTCGTTCATGCCCTGCACATAAGCGATCCCGGGGTTGAGCTTGGCGTAGATGAACAGGATCCGCTCCACCACCTCCCAGTGGGCCTCACAGCCGTTGGGCAGCACCACGTACTCGTTCATGGAGGGCGCTGAGTTCTTTTGTGGGGAGCTCATCTAGGGGACAAGGGCAGAGGCTTGAGAAGGTGGGAGGCATGATAGACAGCGAGCTGAAACTTAACTTCCATCTCATGGGCAACCCAGGGCGGAGAAGGACATGTCCGACGCCACCGGGAACGAGCAGATAAATCCACAATGGGCGAAACTCCACAAGCCAGAGGGACTGAAATCTAATAATTTAGTGACAAAAGTCAGAATGGTGCTTCTCTCTGAGAGAAGGGGTACCGACTGGGGAGGGGCGTGAAAGAACTTTCTGGATGATGGAAGTGTTCCATGTACTGATCTGGCTGACAGTTAATGTAGGTTTATACATGAGAAAATGTTGTACACCTAAGGTTTATGCTTTTCTTGTGTGTAAGTTATAGTTCAATTAAAAAAAAAAACTCAAAATATGTCAAAAATAGACAACTGGTAAAGAATCTTGAAGAAGTCAAATGCTGTGGGGGGTGGGGGGAGTGGAGGCCTGCTCCAGCTGAAGTGACTAAAAAAACAACATCCCAGTGCAACGCATAAACCCTAACTTGGGATTTAAAATGACAAAAACATTCTTGGTACAGAGAATTCCCTGGTGGTCCACTGGACAAGATTCCTTACTTGCACTGCTATGGGCCCAGGTTCAATTCCTGGTCAAGGAACTAAGATCCCACAAGCCAGACAGGGTAACCAAAAAAAAAAAATTCTTGATACAACTCGAGGACACCCAAGCCGGGACTGGATGTGAGCTGTTACTATGGATTATGTAACATCGGCAGATGAGACAGTGGGGAGGAGGAGGATGTCCTGACTCTCAGGGGGTGCCTGCTGAAGGACTGAGGGGTATGGGGTAAAGGCACCTGCACAGTTTACTCTCCATGTAACACACACACAACACGGCAAAAGGTTAACAACTGGTGAGTGTGGGTGGAAAGTATGAGGGTGCATGCTGTACTCTTCTTTCAACTTTTCTGAATATTTCAAAATCTTCGTAAGAAGAAGTTGGGAGATGAATGAAGAGACGATCTCGGTAAAAACTCACACAATAGAGCAGAGGACCCCAATGTCAGGATCCCTTGCGAGTTCTGTAAAAGTTCAAGTGCCTGAGGTTACCTGTATGAAGGCCACGGGCACATCCCCGCAGGGTCGGAGTACAACGCTGTCCTGGAAGCCCGGGGTTTTGAGAACATTGAGCGTCCTTGTGTACATGCGCACACATTGAGACGCACACATCACTAACATTTACCAAGAGGGTTTTATGGGCAAGACAAGGTCCTACAAGCCTTCCTGTTTATGCCCAAAACTGCCTAGAAGATTCTTTTCACATTAGTTTCAAGATGAGGAAACAGGTTCAGAAACGCTAGGCCACTCACCAGATGTCTCTCATTAAGTGGTGGCACTGGACTTGGACCCAGGCTGGTGCTAGAACCCAAGGCCCAGGCCTCACAGAGTGCCCACTGCTTTCCAAGAATCTGCACAGCCATGACCTCAGTTCACCCTCTTGGCAATTTAAAAGCCAGACAGGGCGGAAATGACGATGCCCAGTAAACAGAGGAAGAAACAAAGGCCCAGGAAGGCAAGTCTGGTGTTACTTGCGCAGCATCAGACAGCCAGCCAGCTTTAACTCAAACAGCCCACACCCTGGATCCAGAGGCCTAGGGATGAAGCTTGTGGTCCGGTTCTCTACCACTAGGACCAGGCCCAAACCTAAAATCAGTTCTCAGCCACCAATTATTGTAGCGAAAGGAATGACAGAAGCCAAGTGCCCATCTTTCCAGGCAGACAGAACATCAGCAGCCAAGCAGGACGATCACCAACTCAGGCAGCTACGGAGTCCTTAAGCCAACCGTCTGGCACCTCCTAACGCACCCAGCTCTATAGTGAGCAGGTGGAACCAGGGGATCAGCTAGAACTTCCCAGTCACTCCTGGGAGGAAAGATGGCTGGTCTCCAGGAAACAAAGCCCTGATTGGTCATTCCATCGGGGGTGGGGAGGGGGCAAGTAGAGCTGCTACAGTACCTCTCCAGCTTGCTGGGAGCTACAGAGAAGGATTTTTCCATTGTTGGAGGACAGTGAAAAATTCTGAGGAATAAGTCAAAGCTCTAGGTATGAAAGCAGTAGGAGTTAAAGAATAAGACAATATACCTTTTAGCAATAAGCAGCTTCTCAGAATCACCTAAGTCTGCTCGAAGCCCGAGGCTCCAACACGCAGCATAACTTGGCCAGCACAAGACCTATCCTTCCTTTCTCTGAGGTCTCTCACATCGCTCCCTCTCCACCCCAGTTCCCGCCCCTACCAACCACAGCACCAGGAGGCCTCTCCACCTCCATTCCTGCCTCTCCCATCAACATCCTCACAGCTTCCATGACAACCTTTGACAAAGGCAGTCTTATATCCCTACTCCAAGAATGCTGCAGGGGTCCCCAGCCCTCAGGACAAAGGCCCATGTGGCCTCACCATCACTCACTTCTCTAGCATCCTCTGGCCACCCTTCCCTCTCCCTCTCCCCCACCCAGCTCAGGTTGGACTCCTCCTTTCCTTGAACATACCCCGCTCTCTCCACACATACCCTCCTCTCCCCCTGGAAGGCCCTTTCCTCTTCATCCTTTGAGCCTCAGCTTAAATGTCACTTCCTCAGGAAAGTCCTCCCTGATGCCCAGACCAAGTCAGGTCCCTGCCCATCACTGTTCCCACTGCACTTCATCACACTTGCAGTTCCTTTTCCAAGTGCCGCCTCCACCACAGACCAGAAGTGTGGCCCCTTCATTGCACAGCAGGGCACCCCCCACCCCCGGGCACCTGACACCAGCCTTTGAATCTGATTTTCAGAAAGAGCCCAGAGCAGGGACGGGGCAGGACTAAGGCTGCTCTGGGTAACAGTCAGGGCAGATGGTCAGGGACCCAATGGCTCGTGGTCACTAGTCCCAAGGAAGAAGGAAGGAAAAGACTGTCACGGGGAGTCCCCGAGGCCCTCAGGTTGCCTCTCACATTAGTGACGCCACTCCGGTTCCGAGCCACTGTCTGGGATTTCAAGGTCGTCTGCTCCACCCGCTTACGAAGGGTCTCAAACTCATTCTGGGGATCCAGGATGAGGAGGCAGGGGTACTCGGTGGCCCTCTGGAAGAAGGATATGTCTGGACACAACCTCCTGCAAGGGGAAACAGAAGAGGATTGTTACTCGGCAAGGGGGTTTTAGATGTCTCCTCAGCCCCCTGCTGCTAGGGGTCCCAGCCTCCCCAAAGCCTTCTGTGTGTGTTTAAGCTAGTAGCATTTTATTTCAAAAACAATGCAGTCATCGTGTATGTGTACATACCCATATATCGCGTGCATGCTTACAGACACACACACACACGTTTTTAAATGTCCTTAGAATCTTCCAGTCTAACTCTTCTCTTAAACCACAAACAACTTTCCATGTCAAAAAGATAATATGGACAGGAGTATAAACTGTTTGTATTGTGGCTAAAAATGGTAATAAAGGTTTCATTAAGTTATAAATTATACAATGAAATACTACACAGCTGGGGAGATAAAGAAACAATCAAGCGGGGAGACGGTCTCTAGAATGTGGAAGTTTTTAAAGTGTATGTATCGTGGCGCACACGCAGATGTCTCAGCTGAAGCTCTCTGCAAACTCGCCCTCCGGGAACACTTAACAACGCACTACAGTCACCACCAGGCTAAAACCTGTCTGCCCAGATCTGGGTGCAAGACGTGGTTCCTTCTTAAAACAGCGCGATGAAACACCTCATGGGTACAGGCTCCCCAATGCCAGCCTGAGAAGGAGGCAAGAGACCCACTGTCCCCTCTGGCTGAGCACCCTGGGCGGGGTCCCACGGGGGCTGTCTGGCGGGGGCGGGGGGCCTGGGCACGGTGAGCACAGGGGAGGAGCAGCCTGGGTGGCGAAGGGCTGGTAACACAGCTGACAAGCAGCGGGGGCAGAAAGGGAGGTGGACAGACAGACTCTAGAACCCAAGCTCTGACCACTGGGCCACTGCAGACAGGCCCCCGGCTCCTCACAGCCACGTGGAAGAGTCACCTGCTGCCAGGCTCACCCACCCCGCAGGCCAGCACAGCCAGCTGACCACACTTCCCGACCAAGAGGAACAGCTCGTGCACACAGTATAGCTCACAATTTGAAGAAAAAACAACACTTTTCTGACCCTGTCACTCCTCTGCTTAAACCCTCTGGGAGACCGCCCCATGTCTCTGGGATTCAGTCCAATGTCTGATCCCCACCTGCCTCCGGTGGGGCCTCAGGCACACTGGCCTTTGCACCACTCCTTGGGCGGCCCAGTTCTGAAGGCTCTCAGGGCCTCCCCTGGGAGGTACCACAGCCCTCCCTTCCCCCTCCCCGCTAGGCTCCTCAGAATCTCAGCTGCTTCCTCAGGCGAGACGTCCCAACTGCCCTGAAGCACCCTGAACTCTGCCTTCAGAGCAGTCACCACAAAAGTCAGTGATGCGGAAGATCCATTTTGCTGAACATCTTGTCTTCACATCTTCCCCCTCAGCTTCTAAGTTCCTTAAGGAGAGAGATCCTGTCTGTCTATTCCATGCTCAATCCCCCAGCCTGGCACTGAGCCTGTCACGTAGCAGGGCCTCAGAATTTGCTGAAGGAAGGAGCAGATGAATCCATAGGTGCCTGGGCCACAAGTGACACTAAGGCAGGGAGAGGGGAGAGCTGGGCACTCAGGCCACCGCCAGCACCCCGCACCCCCACACCTCACCAGGCCTGCTGTGCCTATGGCCTGGACTCAGCTATGGGGACAACTCCCCAGCAGTTCCTCAGGTACCTCCCTGTGGGCCTGGGCTGGGCTGGGAAAGGGGAGAAGTGGCAGAAAAGCCCCAGATGCCCCGGGGCCGGCTCCCCGCCCCAGCGCCCAGCTCACCGGACGTCTTTGTCGATCTGTAGCAGCACCTCGTTGTCCCTGAAGTATGTGTTCCACCGGCTGTCGGGGTTGGGGTTCAGAGGCTGTGGGGGAGAATGAGAAATGCTGTCCTCGGCCAGCAAGCACCCCAGGGGCAGACCCCAGTCTCGGGGGCCTGAGCAGGAGCCCTGAACCTGCATTCCCAGCAGAGACGCAGCTACGGCTGAGACGGCCCACGAGCTAGTTGAGCGGCAGCACAGGCCCCTCCGCGGCCTCCCAAATCTCCATCCTCGTCCACATCCTGCAGCCAAGCCCCGAGGTCAGCTCTGAGCACTTCCCAGACTCTGCCCTTCCCTGTCCACGGCTCCAGAATGCTGCATATAACAGGTGCTCACTACATGCTTGCTGAATAAATGAATACTGCATCGTTAGGTCTCTGAATCTAATTCTTCAATACTCTGAGTTGCCAATTCCAGTCCTTGGAGGACCAGGCTGGGTCCAATCCATCCCCACTTCCTGACTGTGAAGCACCAGGGAAGAGTTGGGTATTTACAGATAGAACAAGGCTTCCTGTGGGCTGCAGAAACGCAGTTTACCCTCTCCCCGGCCCTGCTCTGACTCCCTTCAACTACAGTATCACAGAAGCTTCCTGGAGGAAGGGGGCTGAGGAGCCAATGTGTGGAAGATGAGGCTCAGCACTGCACAAACAGCACTCCCGGATCCCAGTCATCGCCTGTGGTCCTGACCAGGCCTGGAGCTTGAAGAGAGCACGGAGACTCAACAGCCTTTGGCAGCTGAGATGCCAAACGCAGAAACAAGGTGCTGGGGGGGTGGTAAAAGGGAGTAGGATCAGCAGCACCTGGCCTCTGGGCTGAGGGACCTCACCCACCCTACAGCCCACACCTCTCCCCCACCCCACTCTGTAGCCTCGGTCCCCACTGCGGGCCCCCTACTCACATGGTCCTCAAAGGTCACATCCTCCCTGGACACACCCATGTTGGCCTTGGCAATGCCAGGCTGGATGATCATTTCCCTCAAGAACTGAGAATACAGCTTCCTGGAGGAGAGGAGGGTAGAGAGGGATGAGCCCAGAGCAGTGCAGCAACAGGAAGTGGGTTAGACTCACACCACCTGCTCTGCCCAATACTAAGGCCCTCCTGCCATCCCCATGTCAGGGTCTCACCTCTGCTTGGCCAGGATGGAGGTCCATGACGCTCTCTCCAAGGGGAGGTAGTTCAAGAGAATCTGCACACAGACAAAGAAAAGCAAAGCTCTGGTGACTCCCCCAGCCCAACCCCAGAAGGAGACGGAGGCTGACAGGCCTCAAGGAAAACGTCTGATAAAGCCCAGAGAAGGCAGGAACGCAGGCACGGGCTGGGGGTAGCCTCCCCTCCTCTCCCCACTGGCCTCCTCGTCCTTTATCCTGAAGCAGCCCTTTCTACTGAGTTCCCCCCCAAAGACTCTCCCAAATGATGATAAAACCTTGTGCTCAAAGGGGTTGGAAAGCAGGACACTGGGCTTCTGCTCCCACCTCAGCGGAAAGCTTTAGGCAAAGCATAGCCTTTTACTGTCCCAATCAGCATTGCTTCCACTGAGCTGTCTGGACCAGGAAGCAGAAGGCTTTGCTGGCATTACAAAGCATTCCATCCCCGGGGGATCCCAGAGGGGATGCCAAGAGAAACAGAAAACCCAGAACTTCCCAGAAAAGCTTCCTGGGACAAGCAAGGAAAGGCAGAAAATACGAAGAAGGGGCCGGGGTGGGGACAGCCCATGCAGGAACCCAGGGACTCTCAGCAGAGCAGAAGCCCCACCCCAGGCACACCCACCTTCCAGCAGAGGCATCGCAGTCCGCCCTCACAGGGGATGCCTGTGGACACAGCAGGCAAAGGTCACGCCCCCGCAGAGTCCCAGAACCCCCCAGCCCTCCACCTCAGAGCCAGTCGGCAGGGAGTGGAGTGGGCAAGAAGTACTTCTTCAAGAATCGTTCACTGCCAGAAAGACTGCTAGACGATGCTAATCCTATGTCTACTTTCTCTCTGTGACCCCCATCTGGAATGTTCTTTTGAGGATGACAGCTTCTGATCTTTGATATTTCTTCCTCAGAGCAGCCTTGACCTCTTCCCAAATAAAGTCAGGGCCCTTGACATAAACAATAACGGCTCCATTACATCTCCTTCATGGCATCCCTTGCAAATGGGAATGTATGATATAATTTATATATTTATTTAACATCTGTAACCCCTAATACTGGGGAAAGCCCTAGAAAGATGAAGACCAAATCTGTCTTACTGTTCTACTACCTAGCCCAGGGCAGGTATTCTGTGAGTATCTGTAGAATATAAACTAAGCTCTGAATGCTCAGTGTTTTGTGTTTTACAGACTTAAAATTTCACTTAATCCTTATTGTAGCCCTAGTAAGTAACGAAGATCAGCACCATTGTCCCCATCTTACAGATAAAGAAACTCATCTATAAAGACAGAGCCATCAAGGACTCCAACACAGGTCTGACTCTAGAACCCAGCTTGTAACCATTGCCGCAGACTGAATGGCAACCCACTCCAGTGTCCTTGCCTGGAGAATCCCAGGGTCGGGAGAGCCTGGTGGGCTTCCGTCTATGGGGTCACACAGAGTCGGACACAACTGAAGTGACTTAGCAGCAGCAGCAGCAGCAGCAGCCTCCCCTGGGGCCTGGCAGATTCTTTAGCTCAGCACAGATCCCAGAAACCCCTTCAGGGCCTAAATATCACTCCTGAATCAAAAGATGAACTTCTCCTGAAATACTGTCAGGACGCTCACGAAAGCAGCTGTTGCTACAGTCTCCCTAGTACCATGAACAGTAGCTAGTATCCTCACCTCAGAATCTGCATGAGGATGCACGGGGCAACTCAAGCATCCTTGCTGACAAAGTTACAAAGGCAGAGCAGTCACAAGAAGCTACCAGAACACCGAGGTATTTTTAAAGACATGCAAGAGTCTCTGTGCTGAAAAGTTAGCCAGTCTGGGGAGGGCAAAGTCAAAAACTGCTGGGGTTCAGCTCCTTAAAGTGAGTGACTCAAGGCTGGAATTTTACCATGAACCAAAGTTCACTGTTGCCTGAGTTGGCTTTGATCCTAAGCCATGGAGAGAACCAGGAACCGCTCCGTAGCTAACCAAATTATACAACACAGGAAGCCTGCTGGGGAATGAGGAAAGACCTTTCCTCTATTCAAGAAGTCTCCCTCTGCCCTCCAGTTACTCCCAGGAAGCAATCAGCATCACTTACAGGCCGATGAGCACCTGGTCTAAGGGCTGTGTGTGTGTATGTGCATGCACACTTAGTCACTAAAGTCACGTCCAACCCTTTGCAACTCAATGGACTGCAGCCCGCCAGGCTCTTCTGTCCATGTGGTTCTCCAGGCATGAATACTGGGTTGCCGTTTCCTCCTCCAGGGCATCTTTCCAACCCAGGGATCAAACTCTTCGTCTCCTGCACTGCAGGCGAATTCTTTACCACTAACCACTAGGGAAGCCCAGTCTAAGGCCTACAGGCATGCTAACCGAGGGCGCCACTGCTCTGAGAACCAAGCCTGGGGCATCCCTGGTTGTTCAGCTCCACAGAATCTGGAGAAGTTCCCAAAAGGCAGGCCGGTCCCCAGAACTGGCCAGGTGTGGCCTTGGCTCGCTGCCCCTCCATCTTTATCACAAGGCTGCTCCAGGAAAACCCTGAAAATGGAGAGTTGCCTCTTACCACTAAAACTGAGTTCCCGAAGTTTTTCCAAGGCAATCGTGGGCTCCTTCAGGACATCCTGGAAATCTGCAATCCTAGAAGGAGGGAGACAGAGGCAAATGACACACAAACCCCACAATGACAGACTTAGAGACCCCTCCTAAAGTCCACAGCTCCCTTACACCCACAGTCTCCAACCTGTTCCTCCCTCCCCCTCAGGACACAAAGATACAAAGAACAGGCAAAACCCTGGCTAAAGGGCAGCTTTGAAGAACTACAGATCACTCTTTCCTCTAAGTCCAGAAATCTATAGTTACTCCTGCCTAAAGGTTCTCAAATGAGCACCATGAAATCAGACACATTCTAACATTTACTGAGCCGGCATTTACTGGCCACTTCCTGCTGGCCAGGTCCAAACCACACTGTCCTATCTGAACTCCAAAAACCCTTAGAATCAGGAGTAATCTGATCTGTGGACAAGGACCTGTGTAATCTGCACCCAGCATCCCAAGCTCAAAAATAAAACCATTAGAAGACCTCTGGGCCTGCGGGCAGGCAAGAACAAAAGGTTTAAAAACTGGAGGAAAACTGAAGAATGAGCAAAATTAGCCAACGCTGCAGGATTTGGCCCCGGGAGGGGGTGGGGGGAAGACTGGAGGAGAATCTAGGTTTTCTAGCATTTCTAGTAAGAAAAGGGTACGTGGGAGGGGAAGTATTTGGATAGAGGAGGGTACTGGGGCAAAGGGTTACCAGGCGGGGATAAAAAGGGTGGGGGGTGCATCGGGATCGGGCGTGAGGCCCTAGTAGAGGAAGACACCAGGGGAAAGGATCCGGGGTGCGGGGGAGAGAGAGAGAAGCGGCAACACCGAGGGGCAGGAGAGATGTCCCCGTTCCGTGCCCCCTCTCAGGCCCACGGCAAAGAGGCTGGAAAGTGGGCGCCCAAAGCCTACAGCCCGGGGAGGGGTGGGGGGCGGCGAGGGGGGAAGGTCCCGATTCCTAGCCACATTCGCTCGCCCCCCACCCCCGCAGGTCAAAAGGGACAGCTTGGCCAGCAGTGGCCAGGCTGGTCGGCCCCGGTGGCTCCTCACCGGCTCTTGTGCAGACTCGACATGGTGTTGACTTCCGGATCTCCCCCCACCGCTGCCGCCGCCGCCTCCTCCTCCGCCGCCGCCGCCGCCGCCCCTCAGGGACGCGGGGCTCTGGGCAAAGGCCTCCGACCGGAAACTCAGCCGCAGGCGCGCGCGTTCCGCACTGCCCCGCCCCGCCCCGTTCACTTGCCACCCCTGTTCCCTGCCACCGTCAGACGGCCCGGCGGGGTGGGCGGGGCGAGGGGACGCCGGGAACGACGCCCCGCCTCCGCCCCACCCCCTGTCACCGCCCCCCGCGTCCCTACCTCTACCTAGTGCGTCAAGTTTGAGGACGCGCAGGTGACCGGCGCAGACCGTGCACACCGAGGCTCATGTCTTGCCCTTGCCTGGAGGTTAGGCGGGGCAAGCTCCCGTACGCAAACACACCTGTCACCTGGTCCTCTTCCTTACGGGTTCCACACCTGCAGTAAGCTGATGAGCTGTCGTTTCAAGGATGTCCTGGTGATGGTTTAGTCGCGAAGTCGTGTCCGACTCTTGTGATCCCATGGACTGTAGGTAGCCCACCAGGCCTCCTCTGTCTGTGGGATTTGCCAGGCAAGAATACTGGTATGGGTTGCCATCTCCTCCATCGGGGACGTAGACCCCAACCCCCTCGCTAAGCTATACAGGCCTCCCTGGCTGGTCTTTTCACTGCTGAGCCCCCGACGCCTATAGAAGTGATCACACTGAACAGATGGTTCAGTAAATACTGAACAGAAGAGCAGGACCACAATTCAGTGATTCCTTGATTTTTGGATTTCATGAATATGATATTTACCATAATATCAGAACAGAAAAGGCAAAACAAAATTTCAGGATCCTTCCCAAGAAAAAAGTTGGCAGCCATACAAATGTGTACTTATGCGCTAATTGTCCTTATTTTTTAATGTCTCCACAGATCGGTGAAAACTTTGTCACTGGACTGTATAATCTTGAAGTCTCCTCCAGCTCAGCTGCTGCCCGCCATTCTTCACTGCCCCATGGCCCGGGCACACAGACATCTGTTCCTTTATTCACTCACCACACAGTTTCTGCTCCCACTGTATGCTAGGTACTGTGCTAAAGGGCTCTGCACAGTACAAAGGTTACATTCCTTTACATGAAATATAAGAAATGAATAAATGTTGACTTAATTGCTGGTAGCTCAGACAGTAAAAAAAAGATCTGCCCGAAAGACCCAGGTTCAATCCCTCGGTTGGGAAGATCCCCTGGAGAAGGGAATGGTTACCAACTCCAGTATTCTTATCTGGAGAATTCCATGGACAGAGGAGACTGGTGGGTTACAGTCCATGGGACTGAAAAGAATCAGACACAACTGAGCAACTAACATTTTCACTTTTTAAAAAATGACTTAGTTGCACAACAGGAAATAAATTTTTTTTCCAGATAAAAAGAATACCAGACAGCCCTTTGAAAGTTTGATTAGGAAGACAGGGAAAAACACAAGCCATGTGTTAAGAAAACTAGACCATTGGCTATCACTTGGAAGGAAAAAAAAATCTATTCCTATTTAATATCTGACTGAAAAATTAATTCTAAATGAATTAAAGCTCTATAAGGGGAAAAACCTATGGGATTGAAAGAAAAATATATAGAAAAAATATTTATAATCTTGGAGAAGGAAGACAGAAGGCCCAGAAGCTATGAAAGATAAGACAGATGTATAACTACATAAAAATTTTCAGTCTCTAACTTCCCTGGTGAGCCAGTGGTTGGGAATTTGCCTACCAATGCAGGGGACATGGGTTTAGTCCCTGGTCTAGAAGGATTCCATATTCCTCGCGGCAACTAAGCCCATGTGGGGCAACTACTGAAGCCCGAGTGTTTAGAGCCTGTTCTCTTCAACAAGATAAGCCACCACAATGAGAAGCTTGTGAACTGCAATTAGAGAGTAGCCCCCTACTTGCTCCATGGGGTTGCAAAGAGTTGGACAGGACTGAGTGACTTTCACTTTCACTTTCCCCTATTTGCTGCAACTAGAGAAAGTCCATGCACAGCAAGGAAGACCCAGCAAAGCCAAAAATAAATGAATTAATTTCAGTCTCTTAATGATAAAGTAAAAGACAAGCATCAATATGGAAAAATATGTGCAGCTTTTATGATAAAGGGTTAATCTTCGTAACATATACAGAGTTCTTAAATCAACAAGAAAAAGAAACACCCCAAAAGGGAAAAGCAATCATTCATTCAAGAAATGTACTCAGTGCCTCTGATGTGCCAGGTATGTCCTAGGTATTGGGGATTTAGTAATGAATAAAAGACAAAATTCCTTCCTTCGAAGCATTGAGGTTTTAGTGAGGGGAGTTAGATGTTAAATAGGGTAAATAAGTACAGTGAATTGTATGTCAGATGGTGATAAATTCCTACAGGGGGAAATAAAGCAGGAGTAGGTAGTGGGATGGACATGAGTTTGAGTAAGCTCCAGGAGTTGGTGATGGACAGAGAAACCTGGCGTGCTGCAGTCCATGTGGTTGCAAAGAGTCAGACAGGACTGAGCGAGTAAACTGAACTGAGGTAGTGGGAGGGGGCTGCGATTTTACACAGTAGGATCAGGAAAATTGCTCTGAGGTGACGTCCAAACAAACACCCGAAGGAGGTAAGGCAGCAGAGCAGGCACTTCAAAGAAGAAAGAAAAATCCGATCCCTGAAACGACATTGACTTGGACTCATACTCAGGAATGCCGGTCGAACAACCATATCCCGCCTCTTGGACTCGAAAGAGTCGTCAGTATTTATTACACCCACCATCACCAGGGTGTGGAGAAACAGATCTCTCTCAAACAGCTTTCAAAAGACTTGATGTGGTACAGCTTTTTCACAGTCATTCAACAAGCACTAATACCATTTTTTAAGCTTTTTATTTTATTGGCTGTGCTGGATCTTCACTGCTGCACGAGGGCTTTCGCTAGTTGTGGAGAGCAGGGGCTGCTCTCCAGTTGCAGAGCGCAGGCTTCTTGTTGCAGCGGCTTCTCTTGTCACAGACCACACGACCGCACATGGGCTGGGTCGTTGTGGCTCCTAGGCTCTAGAACACAGGATCAGAAGTTGTGGCTTAGTTGCTCCACAGCATGTGGAATCGTCCTGGAGCAAGGATCAAAGCAGTGTCCCTTGCATTGGAAGGCAGATTCTTCACCATTGGATCACCAGAGAAGCCCTGATTTTCTTTAACTTTTTATGTTGAAGTATTATAGGTTTTCCCTCAGTGGTTTCTTTTTTCTTTCGTTTTTCTCGGCCACACCACAAGGCTTGCAGAATTTCAGTTCCCTGAGCAGGGACGGAACCTGAGCCTCTTCGCTGAAAGTGTGGGAGTCCTAACCCCTGGACAGCCAGGGAATTAATACAATTTTACCAGCTTCTGGATATAGTTATCTGTAAATGACTCATATTTAAAGTGTACACTTTCTATAGGCTTACACATATGTGAAACCACAATTAAAATAATAAATATACCCATCACCCAGAAAAGATTTCTCCTTCTCTTTTCTATCTCATTTCCTCCCCACCTCCATGCCCAGGCAACCACTGATCTGCTTGCTGTCACTATAGTTTGAGTTTTCTAGACTTAATTTTTTTATCTGGCTCTTCTCACTCAGCATAATTACTTCAAGATTCATGCATGTTGTAGCAAGTATCAGCACTTTTCATTGCGATAGATTCCATTACTAGATGAATCAACCATAGTTTATCCATTCATCTGGGTTGAACATTTGGGTTGTTTCCAACCGCTATGAACACTGATGCAAAAGTCTTTCTGTGTGCACATACTTTCTTTTCCCTTAGACTGGAATGGCTGGATGAATTTAAAATTTTTAATCTGCTAAGCCATTTTCCAAAATGGCTGTATCATTTTATAGCCACTCCAGAAGTGTGTGAGAGTTTCTCTTGTACCATCTCCTCACCACTGGTGGCGCAGATGGTAAAGAATTTGCCTGCAGTGCAGGAGACCTGGGTTCAATCCCTGGGTGGGGAAGATCCCCTGGAGGAGGGCGTGGCAACCCACTCCAGTACTCTTGCCTGGAGAATCCCCATGGACAGAGGAGCCTGGTGGGCTACAGCCCATGGGGTCGCAAAGAGACGGACACGACTGACTAAGCACGCGTGCACACACACACACACACAGTCTCCTCACCAACACTTACTTAATGTAGTTGGTCTTTTTTATCTTAGACATTCCAGTGAGTGAAAGTGAAGTCGCTCAGTCGTGTCCGACTCTTAGCGACCCCATGGACTGTAGCCTACCAGGCTCCTCCGTCCATGGGATTCTCCAGGCAAGAGTACTGGAGTGGGGTGCCATTGCCTTCTCCATAGACATTCCAGTAGGTGCATAAAAAGTGAAGTCAAAGTGTTACTCACTCAGTCATGTCCAACTCTTCTACCCCATAGACGGTAGCCCACCCCCAAACCCCCAGGCTCCTCTGTCCACGGAATCCTCCAGGCAAGAGTACTGGAGTGGGTAGCCAGCCATTCCCTTCTCCAGATGATCTTCCCCACCCAAGGATGGAATCCAGGTCTCCCACATTGCAGGCAGATTCCTTACCGTCTGAGCCATTAGGGAAGCCCTGTGGTATCTTATTGATGTTCTAATATGCATTTCAATAAAGATTAATCTTGTTGAACATCTTTTCATGAGTTCGCCATCTATGTATCTTCTTTGGGGAAGTTATCTGTTCAAATCTATTAAAATTTTCCCATTTTTTTCTACTGTATTGCTTGTTTCCTTGTTGAAATTGAGTTTTGGGAACTCTTTAGATATTCTGGATGAATGTATTTTAATTGTGGCAAAATGAACGTAACATAAAATTTACCATCTTAATAATCTTTAAGTACAATTCAGTAGTGTTAAGTACACTCAACATTGCTGTGGATCTAATCTCCAGAATTCTTTTCATCCTGCAAAACTGAAACTTTCCACCCACTAAACAACTCCCCATTCTTCCTCCCCCTGCCTCTAGCAACCTCCACTCTATTTTCTGTCTCTATGAATTTGATTACTCTAGGTACCTCACATAAATGAGATAATAAGGGTATTTGTCCTTTTTGTGACTGGCTTATTTTGTTTAGTATAATGTCCAAAAGGCTCATCCATGTTTCAGCATGAGTCAGAATTTCCTTCCTTTTAAAGGCTGAATAATATTTCATGTTTGGTTTATCAACTCATCCATCAATGGACACTCGGGTTGCTTCCACTTTGGGGCTACTGGAAATAAAGCCGCTGTGAACACGGGTGTACAAACATTTTAAGACCCTGTTTTCAATGCTTTGGGGTATATACCCAAAAGGTAAGTTGCTGGGTCATACGTCAATCCTTAGTTTTTTTAGAAACCACCACACTGTTTTCCATAATGGCGACACCCATTTACATTTTTACCAAAACTGCACGTTTCAGTTTCTCCACATCTTCAGCAACACGTTCTTTTCTATTTTTACGATCATAGTCATCTTAATGGGTATGACATGGTACGTCTTTTAATTTTTTAATTAAATTTTTCCCTGTTTTTTTGTTGTGCTAGGAGGCATTTGAGATCTTAGATCCCCCACCAGAAATCAAATCCATGACCCCTGTAGAGAAACTGTGGTGTCTTAACCACTGAACCACCAGGGAAGTCTCCATCTATCTTTTTAAAAATGTGTGATTTGTAGATATTTTCTTGTGGTTTGTGGCTTGCCTTTATAGGCTCTTGTGTTTTTTTTTTCTTTTAAGAGCATTAGTTCCTAATTTTGATAAACAATCTTTGATGTCATATCCCTCAATCTTTTATCTACTCTGATATCACAAATATTTTTCTCCTACAGTTTATAGTTTTAGGTTCTATTGTTGGGGCCAATGTGAAGAAAGCAGGAAAGACTCCAACTTGAAGTCTGTCATCTGTCTTAAAGACAAGTTGTGAACTGGGCCTGAACCCTGCCCAAGAGTGAGGAAACCGTTGCTAGTGAAAACCAGGTCTCCTGGAGACTTCCCCTCCTACAGATGACAAAGGGAGATTGTAGTTGAGGTCAGGTTGCCCTGTTAGATTAACCATGGAGACACCCGCCCTTGATATATAATCATTGTTCCCCCCAACCCTTTAACCTTAATTGTTTGTTCTCTTAGCACCTACTTGTAAAACTCAATCATATACAACAAAAAGGTTGCTAACATGTAACCAGTCACATAGTGGGGTGTATAAAACTGGGCCTCTCAGAAACATCAGGGTCCTTGTTGGGAACTGATTCCCCTTGGATCCGCTGGCATAATAAACTGTACTCCACTGTCCTGAGTGTCCTTTGAGGTGTGTTTTGTGACTCTGGATTCCATAACACTATATTTAGATCTGTGATTCATTTTAAAACATTTGCGATCCACTTCGGATTAATTTTTGTAAATAGTGTGAGGTATGTATCAAAGTTCATTTATTTTCATATGAATATCTAATTGTCGCAGCACTGTTTGTTGAAAAGGCTATCTTTTTCCCAACTGAATCAAAATCAATCATGTACTGGCAGGACTTATTTCTGGACTTCCTGTTGCATTACACTGATCGCCTTGTCTATCCTTTTAGCCTCACACTACTTAAGTATCTCTGTAAGCCTTAGAGCTCTACACTGTAGCCCTACAATTCTGAAGCTCTATAACGTCTGAAAGTCAAGTAGTGTTAAGTCCATCAACTCTGTTCCCTTTTTAAAGGTTATTCTGGCTTTTGCTCTTGATAATTTGCGATGTATAGGAACTTCAGAGTCTGCTTGTCAATTTCTCAAAAACAAAATCTGCTGGGATTTTGGTTGGGGCTTTTGAAACTACAGATCAGTTTGGAAAGAAGTGATACCCTAATATTATTGAATCATCTGATTCATGAACATAATACATGGCTCAATTTATTTGGGTTTCCCTGGTGGTTCAGTGGTAAAGAATCCATCTGCCAGTACAGGAGACCCGGGTTCGATCCCTGGGTCGGGAAGATCCCCTGAAGAAGGAAATGGCCACCCACTCTAGGATTCTTGCCTGGAGAATTCCATGGACAGAGGAGCCTGGTGGGCTACAGTTCATGGGGTTGCTCGAGTGGGACACGCCTTAGTGACTAAACAACAACAGCCATTTATTCGGGTCTTTAGTTTCTCTCAGCCGTGTTTTGTAGTTTTCAGTGCACAGGTCTTACACATAATTGGTCAGATTCATTTCTGCATGGGTGGTAAGTCTCCTCAGTCATGTCTGACTCTTGTGACCCCATGGACTACAGCCCACCAGGCTCCTCTGCCCGTGGGATTCTCCAGGCAAAAATACTTGTGTGTGTGTTGCCGTGCCATCCTCCAGGGGATTTTCCTGATCAAGGATTGAACCTGCCTCTTATTTATGTCTCCTGCATTGGCAGGCAGGTGATTTACCACTAGCGCCACCTGGGAAGCTCAGATTTATTCCTGAAAGTGAGTCACTCAGTCATGTCCCACTCTTTGCAACCCGATGGGACTATGCAGTCCATGGAATTCTCCAGGCCAGAATACTGGAGTGGGTAGGCTTTCCCTTCTCCAGGGGGTCTTCCCAACCCAGGGATCAAACCCAGGTCTCCGGAATTGTGGGAGGATTCTTTACCAGCTGAGTCACCAGGGAAGCCCAAGAATATTAGACTGGGTAGCCTATCCCTTCTCCAGCGGATCTTCCCCACCCAGGAATTGAACCGGGGTCTCCTGAGTTGCAGGTGGATTCTTTACCAACTGAGCTATCAGGGAAGTCCTAGGTAATTCTATTTTTTGATGCTATCGTAAATGATATTTTTTTTAATTTCAAATATGTGTTACTGGAATACAGAAATCAAATTGCTTTTTGTTTTCATTATTGTTTATAATGACAAAGTTAATTTTGAATAATACATTATTTATTGCTTTTCTTGACTCGTATCCTGAAATCTTGCTGAATCCAATCATTAGTTTGAGAAGCTTCTTTGTAGATCCCACAGAATTTTCTATTCACACAGACAATTACATTAGATTCCTAGGATTTATGTAACAAATTACCACAAACTCTATAGCAGTTTATTCCGCTAAGAACTGAATTTATTCCGTATTTATTCTGCTGAAAATTCTGTTAGAATATTTGTATCTATATTCACAAAGGATGTTGGGCTGTAGTTTTATATTCATAATGTCTTTATCTTTGGTATCAGAGTAATGATTTCCTCATGAAATGAGCAGCAATGTCTTCCCTTGTCTTCAGTTTTATGGAAGTTGTATAGAGTTGGAATCATGTGGTATTATTTACTGCTTAAATGTATGGTAGAATTTATGAGAGATTTTTTTGTCAACCAAATTCCACCAATAAGAAAACCGTGCAATTACTGGAATACAATGCAACTATTCAAAAGAACTAAACAGGACTATATGATCTGACATTAAAAAGTGATTAAAAATATGTCACAGAACAATTTGCACACTATGATCCTATTTATATCATGAACTCTATCCTGCATTATGAGTTAACATATACACGTTTATTAATGCATTTTAACACCTTTATTGGGATATAATCCACATTTAGAGCATACATTTGAAGTGAACAGTTTGGGACTTCCCTGGTGGCCAGGTGGCTAAGACTCCGTGCTCCCAATGCAGGGGGTCCAGATTTGATTCCTGGTCAGGGAACTAGATCCCACGTGTCCCAACGGCGACGAAAGATCCCACACAAGGCAACTAAAGATTCTGCATGCCACAACTAAGACACGGCACAGTCAAATAAATAAATGTTGAAAAAAATAAAGTGAACAATTCACTGTTTTTCACTGTATTCATTGTTTTTCATTCTTACCACAGAGCTGTACAAGTATCAACCACACAATGATCATCACCATCTAATTTTAGACCATTTTCATCACCTCAGAAAGAAACCCCATTCCCATCAGCATTAATTCCTATTTCTCCCACCCCTCAGTCCTAAGGCAACCACTAATCTTTCTCCAATAGCATATTGGGCATCTACCAACCTGGGGAGTTCATCTTTCGGTGTCCT
The DNA here is from genome assembly GCF_049115385.1 of Moschus berezovskii. NCBI lineage: Eukaryota > Metazoa > Chordata > Mammalia > Artiodactyla > Moschidae > Moschus > Moschus berezovskii. The sequence goes on from NC_142470.1 coordinate 7,583,991, forward strand.
ATCTTTTTGCCTTTTCATACTGTTCATGGGGTTCTCAAGGCATGAACACTTAAGTGGCTTGCCATTCCCTTCTCCAGTGGACTACGTTTTGTCAAAATTCTCCATGATGACCCATCCGTTTTGGGTAGCCCTACATGGCATGGCTCATCGTTTCATTAAGTTAGACAAGGCTGTGCTCCATGTGATCAGATTGGTTAGTTTTCTGTGATTGTGGTTTTCAGTCTGTCCGCCCTATGACCAGTTCAGTTCAGTAGCTCAGTCCTGTCAGACTTGGCGACCCCATGGACTGCAGCACACCAGGCCTCCCTTTCCTCACCAACTCCCAGTCTACTCAAACTCATGTCCATCGAGTGGGTGATGTCATCCAACCATCTCACCCTCTGTCGTCCCCTTCTTCTCCTGCCTTCAATCTTTCCCAGCATCAGGGTCTTTTCAAATGAGTCAGCTTTTCGCATCAGGAGAGAAGATCATTAAAAGAACCAAAAGTGCTTTAAGCTGTCTGGATTGGAGAAACGAAAGGATGGGGGGGGGGAGGGCAAGAAAAGGGAAAGAGTGGAGAAAGAGACGGGGGTGCCGATCGTCCTTGTCTATGTTAAGCGCTATTAAGCAAGGAAGTGCCCTGATCAGATTTATTGGTTTGGGAAACATTCTCTATGAAACTGTGGAGACCATGAAGGGAAGGAGCAGAGGGTTCCATCAGGAGGCTGTTGCAGAAATCCAGAGAAACGACAGTGGACAGAGACTGGCCCTACTGGAGGAGGAGAGGGGCTGGTTTGAGAGATCCTTAGAGGATCTGACGACTTGGACAAGGAGCTGAGGAAAACGGCAGGGGCCAAAGCCAACTGCCCATTGCCCAAGGTGATAGCCGAGGCTCCTGGGGGGCTTAATTAACTAACTGGAGAAGTAGCACCGCGTTCGGGAAGAAAACGGTGAGCGCTTCTGGACGCGTGGGAGTGAGCTACCTGCGGCGAAGCCAAGGAGAGACGTCCAATAGGGCGCTGGACCGAGGGGCAGGCGCTGCAGGCGCCTCGTCGGTGCTGACGAGGAAGGTGGAGTCAGTCCGCCCTTAACCATTCCCGGGCTCCGGGGAACCTCAGGTCAGAGCGCCGCCGGAAGCCGGTGTCGCCGAGCCGGTCCCCCTCCCATCAGCGTCCCAGTCCCGCGAGCGCCCGTGAGGAGCGCCCGGAGGACGGACTGGAGCGGGGACCAACCACTGCTCCACCCACTACCACCGACACACCCGGCCGGTGTCCGGGAGAGGAGGCGACGCTGGGCCCCGGAACCTTCGGCCGCCGCCGCCCGCGTTCGCCGCGGGAACCGGTCCGGGGAACCGGTTCGCTGTTGCTAAGGGGTGGCCCCGGAAGTGACGCGCCTGGGGTTTGTTGACAGCGGAGGCGGCGGCGGCTGCAGGCTCCGAGCCTTAGGAGCCGAATCGGGGGTGGGGCCGGGCCCCGGAGTCAGCGCCCGGCGGCCCTCCGCCCCGCCCGCAGCCCTAAGGGCAAGGTAACGGCCACGGGGTCCCCCCTTTCCCGCGCCACGGCGCGACCCCCATCCCGCCCGGGGATCGGGTCCCTGGGATTCCCAAGCTCCGCCCCGCCGACCCCAGGTCTTCCCCAGACTCCGGCCCTAGCATGGAGAGATCCCCTGCCTCCGCAGGAGCTCTGGCTCGGGATTCTCCCCGGGCCGCATCCTCTGCGCCTCCTCTCCGAGGAAAGCACACCCCGTTCGTTCCCGGGCCAAGGGATGGACCTGCGTCCTGCCCCTTTCTCCTCCAGCCTCCGGTGCCTCACGGTCGATGCTGCAATCATTTGCAAAGGTCCATCTGGGCTGGAGGTGTGGGAGAGCTCCCTGGTCTACCCCTGCTGTCAGGTCTGAGAAACGTGCCTTTAAAAAACTGAGCACCCTTCGTCCAGAAAGAAAATGACGCCCTGTCCATGGCCCCTACAAAATGGGGGATAGATGCAGGGCTGGAAGAACCAGCCTCTGCCCCTCCTACCTGTTGGATGAGCTTGAGTTCCCCCAAAGCAGTGCTTGAAAATTCAGGGATGACACGAGTGGGGTGGTGGGAATCCAACAGGGTGGGAAAGGGATGGTATAGGATTGTAAGCCTAAGGGCCAAGGGAGCCCGATAGGTGAGTTGAAAGTGAAACTGACTGCTGGCTACAGCTCTGTGGGTGGAACTTGACTTGGCTGCGTTGGGGCCCAAAGTGTCCAAGATTGCCAGTCTTTGTGCCAGTAAGCACGGCGTTTGATTTTTAAATCAGAGAGGGAATGTCTGATGCCCCCATGGAAAAATTCACCCCCGCATACGGTCTTCCTCAGAAACAGTGTTTCTCTTCAGGATTCAAGCTGGTTAGAATGAGTATTGAGGACAGCTTTGAAAAGGGTCATAGGAGGCTGTACTTGAGAGCAGGAGGTGGTTGCCAGTTGATAAAGAAGTCTTTCTGTTTCAGTTCACTCGTTCATTCAGCAAATCAGAAAGTTATGTAAGGTGGAGAAAAATATATGTAGGGTGGAGAAAAATGGAGCAGGAAGGGCCATGGAAAGGGATACTGGGTTTTGCCCATTTTATAAAGGGTGATCTAGAGAAGGGCTCTAATAAGGTGATGTCTGAGCAGAGATTTAAAGGGAGGGAGGGAGCAAGTGCAAAGGTCCTGAGGTGGAAAATCTGATGGTTTTATGAAATAGCAGGAGGACAGTAGGGCTGAAGCAGACTGAAGGAGGGGAAGAGTGATTGACAAGGAAGTCAGAGAAGAGTATGGACAAAACATTGGTGGTTAGGGTGTCAGGGGCTGTTCATGTGATGCACGGTCATAAGGTGTCTTAACTGGACACCTTTCAGAACTGCATTAATTTGAAGGTCAGAGAAAATACAGATTTGTTCACGGTGACGAATGGCCGCTGTTCTCTGCCTTGCGTTCTGAGTACTCTTTCTCCATCTTGACAATGACCGTTGATGGGATATGTTTTGAAAAGGATGGAAATAGAGCACTGTAGTTAAATCTGGTCATAGCACTTGCTTGCTGGTGACGAGAAGTGGATGAAGGACCTTTTCCCACCTCTCTGTCCTCATACTTAGCATAGGATTGTCGGGCTAAATGAGAGGTCACGTGCTAAGGTGCTTGTGCACTATTTGGTGCATATTAAGTCGTCAGTAAGTCTTGCAGGTATGCTGATGGCAATGACGATGGTGAGGAAATGTTTACATGTGTCTGTCTCAAAGTCTTTCTCTTTAGCACCAACTGATGATGTCACTAGCTCTTGGCTGCGTCTCTGAACTCGTAGAATTCTGGTGAACAGTAGGGGAGACAAGGTGGAAACTTGTTGTCACCCCTCAGTGGGAACAGTGGTTGTGCATCCCTGGCATAGTAGCTGGATTCCGGCTTTTCTGATGCAGTGGGAGGTTATGGGGGCTCTTTTATTTTTTTTTAAGGGCCCAACAAATCCCCATTTTGCCATCTAATATAGGCCAAATGATGGTGTTGAAATAGATGACATGGAGACGGGTGGTGGGGAGGAGTGTATGTTGGCGTGTGGTTGGGGTGTGTGTGGCTGATGGAGACTGTTGATCCTAGATGCGCCCAGCAGAGGCTGAGATGTTGCAGCCTGCCTGATAAGGAGTGGAACAGTAGTGGTTACTCTCTCTCCTCAACCCCCAAGCCTGGAGTATGTCAACAGGCTTGGGTTCATAAGCTGAGCAGGGCAGCTGGGCCGGAGGATTTGAAAATGAGAAGTCATGGCACACTGACTCTGAGAGCTGGGGTCCTGGAGCCAGTTGCTGTGGGTCAAACCTTGGAGCAGTCATCTAGGGCGCTGGGGTCAAGGCCAGCTCTGCAGCGGGTTCACTGCGTAAACTTAGACTAGTCCTATCCCTTGCCTGGGCCTCCATTTTCATGTGTCCACTCTAGCTTTATACTGTTGGGAAGGTGAAACGAGACTCAGGCTTTAAAAAAATTCAGCACATTCCAATGGGCTTCCCTTGTGGCTTGGCTGGTAAAGAATCTGCCCGCAATGCGGGAGACCTGGGTTCGATCCCTGGGTTGGGAAGATCCCCTAGAGAAGGGAATGGCTACCCACTCCAGTATTCTGGCCTGGAGAATTCCATGGACTGTATAGTCCTTGGGGTCGCAAAATACCAGACATGACTGAGCGACTTTCACTTAGTGCACTCTAATGTCCTCTGCACAGGTAAGAACAGCTCTTGTTGTCCTTAGCACCACCACGATTCTGCAGGCTTCACTTTGGGGCAGAGGACTTCAGTACCTCAGCTGTTCTTGACTCTTGAAATGCAAGTTCAGAGACCCCTGTTGGAGCATTTACTTTGAGACCAATATCCTGTGACTGGTTCAATCACTGACGCTGATTTTTCCAGCTTCAGAAATGGGCATAAGGATCTCTCCAAGCATTACTCTTGGGAAATCCCTCCATAATTATTGGTTACCAACTTCTTACCAATATTTCATCACGTCTCCTCAGCAAACCCATGTGGTAGGTGCTTTTGGCAACTCATGGACAGATAAGGACCCTGATGAATATTGAGGCTGGTGAACATTGCCTGGGGACCTCATGGAGCTGAGGCTCCTTCACCCTCAACCAACCAGTTACATGGTTACTGTGTCATGGAGACCCCATGAGTTACACTGGGTCCCTTCTTCAGGAAGCTTCTAGTCCTGTGGTCAAAAAATAATATATGCCCATAGGATAGTTACCAGTGATGCCTGATCATCTATGCTCAGTGCCCAAGGACAGTCCAGGTTGTAAGGAGGCGAAGGCTCATGCTACAGAAGGGGGAGCTGAGGCTTGAAGAAACGGTTCCTGCCCACAGCATCATGACGGAGAGAGCCAGGCTCCTCCTGGGGAACTTGGGCACATCATCACACATCTTTGAACCATAGTTTCTTCATCTGGAAAGCAAAATCCTATGTCCTTGTAGGTTATTTGTGGCTTCAATGAACACATTCATGGAAAGCACAAAATTCTGGGTCTCAGAGTAAAGAATACATGTATACATACTAATATGTACACATAGACCTGTGTACATATACATAATCTGTGGCCAGTTCACCACTGAGTCTCAGCTGCCTCATCTGTAAGTGGTCAATTATAACTCCTGCCTCACGTGCTTGTTGGGAGAATTAAATGAGTCAACACGTGCAGAGTACTTAGCAGGGTCCTTGGTGCTCAGTATGACTGTGATCGTCGTTTGATTGCAAGCATGGAACCCAGGTGTCCCTGAGGCCGCTCTGCCTCTTTGTACACCAGTGAGGGGTGATACGCATTCCATTTCCACATCTTCCTAATGTCACCCACCCTGCAGATCAGTCTCTGCAGGTCAGAGACCCGCTGGGATGCCCTCAGATCCTCGCCTGCACCCCTGCCCCCAGCACCTGTCCTGACCCCCTCCACAGCAGCCTCCTACCCCCTCTATCTGGCCTGTGATCCGCTCCCTCCTGGAAAGCGTCCAGCCTCTGTAAATAGGATATTTGTTTGGGTTTTCCCTGTAGCTCCTGGGTTAATATTTCACAGGGTGGGCACTGCTTTGAGCTTCTGGCTCCCCCAGCCTCTGTCAGCTGGGTGTCAGGACACTGGCGGGGTCCCATGCTCCCTCGTCTGGATCCCAGATTCCCTTCCCCTTCCACTGGATGGACAGGAGACTGGATGGCTTGGTGAGAAGCATGGGTTTGGTTTAGGTTTGGATTGCACCCAACTCTTGTTAGTTGTGTGACTTTAGACAAGCCTCAGTGTCTTCCTCGGAATACAGAGTAACAATCTCTACCTCAGGGTGTTTTAACGTGGCCACTTGGGCAGAAGCAAACCTTTTTTTTTTATTTATTGGAGGCTAATTATTTTACGATATTATATTGGTTGGTTTTACCATACAGAAGCAAACCTTTATTCTGTTACGTGCCAGGCACAGGCCAGGCCCCGAGCATCCAGGAGGGTGGAAGCGGAGAGAATTCCTCTCCTCCTGAATCCTCGCGGCCCAGCCCAGGCTGGGGGAGGGGTCGTTAGACAAATTATTATACAAGCGATGAATTAGCCACAAGCACAGGATCCTGGAGAATGTCGTTTGTTGGTTAAGTTAGAAACTATATGAAATTAAGCCGTAAGGAGCTTAGACTGGAGGCAGCCGACTTGGAGGCGGCTGTTACTGTTCACTCCCCACTGCCCCCCACCCCCCAGGATGTCATAGCTCCCGTCAGATGCAGGCAAGAAATGGGATGGAGGAAGACGCAGGGTTCTTCTTGCTGTGTGCTTGTTCTCTTATAATCAGAGTTCTCTCCATCTCCAGTTGCCAGAATCCCAAATGGCCAGTGCCCACCATGAGAATGCAGAGCCCAAGGGGCTAGTCGTGGGGTGGGTAGAGATGCCCAACTCTGGCTGGAAGGGGTACAAGTAGGGGGCCCCCAGGTGTCTCAGCTTCTGTGCCGAGATGGATGGCCCATTCTTCCTCCAGCTCATCCCCGCCCACAGCAGCAGGGCTGGCAATGCCAAAAGCTGTTTGCCAGATCCGTGCCATCTGGCCGGTTATCTTTTGAAGGCACTTGGTTCATCTTGGCGGCTGACAAACTGGTGTTTCTTCCAGCTGAGGAGCAAGGTTAGGGCCGAACGGCTACCTGGGTGACTGGGCTCTTCCTGTGGAAAGGGCAAAGCCCCTGCAGCTCTCTCGTTCAGAGCAGGGAGGGTTCTGCTCTGCCCCCTGGCTGCTGGCACTCTCCCGGGCACAGTGGGTGGGGAGCATCCGAGAGTATGCCTTCACCCCCAGGTTCCCTGCTTGTGCTGAAACCCTACAACACACATGCCGTGCCCACGAGGGGCATGCAGCCTTTGTTCGGCCTGTAGTGTGTGCCAGGGCCCCACACCCTCTGCCCTTTCAGTCTGGGAGCATCTTATCCTTCTTCCTGGAATGCCTTTCCCTTCTCTCCCTGCCACCAGAGTGAACTGTGACTCATCTTTTGGGTCGCTGCTGAAATGTCACTTCCAAGGACACCTGCCCTGACTCCCCAGCCCAGGGCAAGAACCACCCTCTCCTTCAGAGCACGGGGCCCAGTGGCGTGGATTTGTGTGCTGCTTAGGTGGGCATGTCTGTCTCCCTGTAGAACTAATGTGCTCCACGAGGCCCAAGACCTGCCTATTTCGCTCACCCTCAGGCCCACAGTGCTCCATAGACAGTAACTCTGGGCCAAGTACAGGGGTGGGGCCAGAAGAGACAGCCTGGTTCCTGCCCTCATGCAGCTGGCTGTCTGGCAGGGAAGCTGGATCGTTAAACCAGCATCAGTTCAAAATGTTAATTGTGGTAGGGCCCGTGGAGGCAGCCAGCATGAGAACCCTGGGCAGGTCAGGGAAGGCTCCCCGGAGGAAGCAACACTAAGGCCTGAGGGTGTGGAGACATCAGCTGAGTAAAGAGTTCAAAGGTAGTGTGGGCTGGAGCGGCTGGGAGATGCTTCCTGAAGGAGGGGCAGGAATGTGTTTTGGGGGTTGGGAACGGGGTTTAGGGGAGAAGGTGGATGACCAAAGGTCTGAAGGTGACCCTGTGCCTCTAGCCCATTGCCAGTACAACGAAGGAGGTCAGTGTGGCTGGAGTAGGGAGTCGGAGGCGGCGAGCAGGCTGCAGAGCTCATTCCACTTCTGGAGGCCTTGAGTGACTGCTTGAAGAGATGAACTCGGCGGTTTCCAACAGGACACGTGGCCCTGCCAGTGGTGCGCCTGCTGGGCCCAGCTTCCCGGGCAAGAGGCTGCTGCCCTCTTGAAGATCTAAGAGTGAGCGCAAGCAAGGGAAGGCCGTGCCCAGGGCCCAGGCCGCCTGTTTAGTGTGCTTTTCCTCAAGGCTATCACGGCACCAGTGAACAGCTGGCACAGTGAGCCTGGTGGCAGGAGACCCAGGCCCGAGGAGCAGGGGCCTGGAGCCGGGGGGAGCAGACCCTGCACTAGGGACCAGGGCAGGTGAGGCAGGAGAAAGGGATGATAGCGGCGATGGAGATGGTGACGTGACAGCTTTTAGTGAGCAGTTACTATGTGCTGGGCACCATGCTAAGCCCTTTCTTATTGTTCCATGTTATCTGCACACGGCGTTCTCTGTTATAGAGAAGAAACCGAGGCACAGAGAAGTGAAGACACTTGCCCAAGTTCACCAGCCCTCAATCAGTGGGGCTGAGACTGGAAGCTGGGTTGGCCTGGCTCCAGAGCTCTTAGAGCACGGTCACCAGTGGTGCCAGAACTTAGAACTGGCCATTGCAAAGGGCACAGTGTTCTGTGGCCACCCGCTCGGTTTCCTGAGCAGCCTAGAAGCCTCAAATGTGGATGCAGAGGCTCCAAGAAGCCAGGGGTGATGCCGGGGCCTCACCTCTTGCAGAATTGTCCAAGAGATGAGGTTCCTGCCCCAGTTTGGACAGAGCAGCCCCTCTCTCTGAGCCCAAGTGTCTTCATTGTAAGGTGGGGTCATAACCACTCGTTGTGCGCTGAGTCGTGTCACGCCTGAGATGAGGTGTTTTTCCCAACAATCGTCCCCATTTTCCAGATGAGGAAACTGAGGACCAGAGAGGTTAAATAATTTACAAGTGAACTGTGGAACTGAATTGAAACATGGCTCTGTCTAACCACAGAGCCTTCACTTGAAAAAAAAAAAGCAAAAACTATTGAAGGATACTATAGACTAGGAAAGGCACACAGAGCCTGAGCAGACAGTTTGAATTTCCACAAGTGTACACACCTGTGTCAGCCCACCCAGAGACCCCTGCCACCTTCTGTTACTGCCTCCTGCAAAGGTAATCACCGCCCTGACTTCTAACGCCGTAGATTCATTCTGCTTATTCCCCCGCTCCTACTTCTTTTTGATCTCTGTTTATTTGGCTGCTCTGAGTCTCAGTTGCGACACACAGAATCTTCCATCTTCCTTGCAGCATGTAGGATTTTTAGTTGCGTCATATGGGATCTAGTTCCTTGGCCAGGGATTAAACCAGGGCCCCCTGCATTGGGATCTCAGAGTCCTAGCCATTGGACCACCAGAGAAGTTCCTTTCTCCCCCTTTCTGACGTAGACTGTCATAGGAAAATGGTCTGGGACTAATTCCTGGCTGTCCTTGGATCTATAAATGGTTGATTGTTTCCTGTCTTGTTCACTCCACTTGGAGTTGAAAGTTCAGTTTTCATTCTCTCTTAGCCACTTATGGTAGCTGAAGATGCATAGTCAGTTGGAATATCACTTACCCGGACCCCGAATCCCTTTTAAATGTGGACCTCTTTGGTGTCCAGGCCATTTTCTTTTTTGCTGAATTGCAATATATGTTTTTAGAAGTGCACACATCGTAATATTCAGACAGCTCTCTGAATATCGACAAAGTGCACACACCTGTATGTCCAGCCCTCAGATAAGAGACTAGAAGCTTCTCAGCACCCAGCCAAACCCCCAAAATAACCGCAGTCCTGAATTCTGCTACCACAGATTAGATTTTCCTTCTTTGAAAAAAATTTTTTTTCTTTTGGCTGTGTCACATGGCATGCAGGACCTTAGTTCCCCAACCAGGGATGGAACCTGTGCCCCCTGCAGTGGAAGTGTGGAGTCCTAACCACTGGACCATCAGGGAATTAATTCCCAGATTATCTTGTTTTTTAACATAAGGAAGTAAAACATAAGTGGATTCACTCAGTGTACGAATACACACTCTTCTGCATCTGGCTCCTTTCGCTCAGCATTGTGAGGCTCATCCAGGCTGTTGAGAGGTGGTGCGTGATCCTGTGTAGTGTTCCATTGGTGAGTCGACCATAATCTTTATTCTCATGTCTGCACATTTAGCTTCTGACCTGTTAGGAATAGTGCTGCTGTAGACATTCTGTCTGTGTCTTTCCATGAACATTTACGTGCCTTGCTGGTGGGTGTATCCCTGGGAGTGGAGCTGCTGAACACTGAACGTGTGTGTGTGTTCGGCTTTGCGTCTCACAGTATTCTAGCTACACTCACAGATCACACCAGTTCACACCCCCGCCAGCAGTGTGGGTGGCCTCCCCTTGATCCATAGCTTCACTCAGGCTCGGCGTTGCCTGTTTTGCTCTTTCCAGTGGAGCTGTCCTGATGGCTGCACAATGGTATCTCATTGTGGTTTTCCTTTTCCTTATGTTTACTGTTTGTTTCCTTATCCTTTATGAAACGCCTGTTCAAGTCCTTTGCCTGGTTTTTTAATTGGATTCTGTGTCCTGATCTGTAGAAGTTTTTATATATTCTGAATACACGTCTTTTGTTGGATTTATTACTGGAAACATCTTCTAGTTTGTGACTTGTCTTTTCTCTCTCTTAATGGTGCTTTTGGATGAAAAGAGTCTTAATTTTGAGGCAGTCCAATTTGTCAGTTTCTCTTTATGGGTTTTTTTTGTGTGTGTGACCTATTTAAGAAATTATTGCCTACTCTAAAATCATAAAGATATACTTCTATGTTTTCTTCTAGAAGTCTATTTGTTTTACCTTTCACATACAGGTCTGTGGTCCATCTCACATTAATTTTTGTGTATGTATGAATGAAGGTTCTTCAGTGCATATCAGTTTATTATTTTTATCTTATGAGTCCTTTTCGGAAAACTTTACCTACCTCAAGATCATGAAGATCCTCGGAGACTTCGTTCCAATTTTTTTTTTTTATTAAACTTTTTATTTTATTTTGGACTATAGCCAATTAACAATGTTGTGATTTCAGGTGGATAGCAAAGGGACTCAGCAGTACATATACGTGTATCCATTGTCTCCCAAACTCCCCTCCCATCCAGGCTGCCACATAACACTGAGCAGAGTTCCCTGTGCTATACAGTAGGTCCTTGTTGGTTATCCATCTTAAATATAACAGTGTGTACATGTCCATCCCAAACTCCCTAACTGTACCTCATTTTTATTTTATTTTTTTGCCACACTACACAGCTTGTGGGATCTTAGTTCCCTGACCAGGGATTGAACCCTGGGCCCTTAGCAGTGAAAGCATGGAGTCCTAACCACTGGACCTCCAGGGAAGTCCCCACTTTTTTTTTTAAATTGAGGTATAGTTAATGGACACTGTTGTAGGTTACAGGTGTATAACATACTCATTCACAGTTTTTAAAGGTTACACTCCATTTAGAGTTACTGTGGAATATTGGCTATATTCCCTACGTTGGAACAATATATGCTTATGCACTATTTATTTTACACCTGATGGTTTGTGCCTCTTACACGCTTAGCCCCATCTCATCCCTCCCCTTCCCTCTCCCCACTGGTCACCCCTAGTTTGTTCTCTGTGTCTGTGAGTCTTTCTCTTTTGTTATATTCACTAGTTCATTCTATTTTTTAAATTCCACATGTAACTGATACCATATAGCATTTGTGTTTCTCTGACGAGACCTTGCTTTTTTAATAACAGCTTTATTGAGCTGTAATTCCCATGCCATCCAGTTCATCCGTTTAAAGTAAATCATTCAGTGGGTTTTGGGTCTATTCACAGAGTTGTGCAACTGTCACCAGCGTCAATTTTAGAACATTTTCCCTCACCCCAATAAAGAAGTCCACAGCCCTTAGCAGCCACTGCCCGTTTCCCTGCACCACCCCCCAGCCTCCCAGCCTCAGGCAACCGCTGATCTACCATGTCTCTGTGGGTTTGCCAGTTTGGCCAAACATTTCATGCAAATGAGATCATACAATAGGTGGCCTTTTGTGATTGGTTTCTTTGACGTATCGCAACGTTTTCAAGGTGCAGTGTTGTAGCATACGTCAGCACCTCGTTCCCGTCACTGCTGAGTAAGACTCCATGGCATGGTTATACCATGCTTTTGTCTATCCATTCATCGGTTGATGGGCATTTGAGTTGTTTCCTTTTTTGACGCTTCGGGATCGTACCACGCTGATCATTAATGCACAGCTTCTCTGTGGTCATGTATCTTCATTTCCCCCTGGAAGGAGCCCTCATTCCGAATTGTATCCGGTGAGATGCGGTGATGCCCTGTCTGTTAAACCCTGGCACACACTAAGTGTCCCCACCATGATGGCTCTAGACAGGGTAGTTGACACAGTAGCGGACACCCCAGTGTAGCAGTTAGTGAGAGCCCCTGTCAGTCCCACCCGAGCGCTGGATCCCCAGTATGGACATCAGCCCACAGACTTTGGGAAGCCACGGAGACGCTCCGACAAGGCCCCCTGCTCTTTGCACAGGTCAAATCACGTATAGATGGTAGCACATCAGAGCGGGCCAGGGCAGGGGGGCAGGGGAGGAAGGAGTCAGGAGTCCTGGGCCCTGACCCTGCTAAGCTGCTAAATTTGGTTTTTTGTCTTTAATTCTTGCTTATTTATTTGGCTGTGTTGGGTCTTCATGTTGGCGCACGGGCCTGTCTCTTGTGACCTCCAGAGCATAGGCTCAGTAGTGTGCACACGGGCTCAGTTGCTCCACAGCTTGTGGGATCTTAGTTCCCTGACCAGGGATCGAACCCATGTCCCCTGCATTGGAGGACAAATTCTCAGTCACTGAACCACCAGGGAAGTCCCTAAACTGCTCAATTTGTATGTGCCTTCCAGGCACCTCGGCTTTACTACTCAGAGAGCGGACAGACCTAGGGCTACTGGGGTCCCGGCCCTTGCCTGTGGCTCACTTAACTTCTTTCCCCTTCCCCAGGCCGTGGCTCTGCCAATGATCCTGTGAGTGTTAGGGCGTCACCGTTGCCCCTGGGGGCCCCTGTCCCAGTGTGGCCCACCTGCCGGCTCCCAGCATGGCATCCGACACCCCCGAGTCCCTGATGGCCCTCTGCACCGACTTCTGCCTGCGCAACCTGGACGGCACCTTGGGCTACCTGCTGGACAAGGAGACCCTGCGGCTGCATCCAGACATCTTCCTGCCCAGCGAGATCTGCGACCGGCTTGTCAATGAGTGAGCAGGCGCAGGGCTGGGGTGGGGCCCGAGCCTTGGTATGGTTTTGTGCGGAGAGGTTGGGAGTGCTGCGGGTGCCCCCTTGGGGGTCTGCACGCACGTGGCTATCCATGGGTGCAGGAGAGAACTGGCCTGTCCGTATCTATCAAGTTGTAATTGTGCATGTTGGTATGTGTGTGGTGGGGTGTGCACGTGAAGGAATGTGTGTGCCCACACGTGGGTTTCTGGTGCACAAGGCAGGTTTGAGTGTGAAACTGCCGGTTTGCATTAAGAGGATGTAGAAACTTCTTATGTAAATGAAGGAGTTAACGTGCTGGCCTGTGTGTGTGCCTGCACGTGTGTCCATGCACACGTGTCTCTGTGTGAACCTGAACACGCATACATGTTTACGCACCAGTGCCTGACTGCTTGACCCCCGAACAGGGATGAAATCATTTGGAAACACTCTCTGTGGCTTCTCCAAGGGGCTCCCCACTAGTAGAGACTCCTAGAAGAGTAATATCCATGCCTGACTGCTCGGGGTTCGGTCCAGGTTCCTGAGAGGGAAATGGTTAGCCCAGAAAGTTGCCAATAAAAGTGGGAACCTGTGTGTGACCCAAGAGCCCAGCTCGTGAAAAATGTTCTGAGTATCTAATGTAGGCTGGGCACTAGATTAGACACTGTGCAGACCAGAGTTGTGTCCATTTTACAGATGAAGGCACTGAGGTCGGGGGAAGTTCAGTTACGTGTGTGAAGTTGCCCAGGTAGTGCACACCCAATCCAGGATTTCTATTCTAGAGTGTTTGACTCCATAGTGTTTCCCACCAGGCCCGGATTCTTGCCTCCACTGGTATCCCAGCAAAACTGTTCCTGAGCGCTTGCCCTGTACCCAGCTCAGAGCTCCAGACCCCTGGGCTCAGTCTTGCTGTTGGATGGGGTCCTGAGAGGGGCTGATCAAGGAATCAGAAGCTGGCTTAAAGAAGATGGGGAGTGCAGATGTGTGTGTTTGTTACAGAAGTGTCTACAGTTTAGGGGGGAAGAGCTTGGGATTTGCCAGTGATAAGAGGCCCTTCACACCAGTTAGTTTACTTTTGGACTCCTGGATCCTGGGGCCACCCTTAAACTCACCGGTCAGGTGCTCAGGATCCAACCAGGTACTATGAGGAGGAGGAGACGGAGGTTGTTGCTGGGATGATCAGGGAAGTCTTTGCAGGGGAAGCTTGTGCTGGGTGGGCCTTGAAGGGAGGGCAAGGGGCCCTCCCCTGAACCAGGCTTCCTTCCCTCCCAGGTACGTGGAGCTGGTCAACGCCGCCTGCAACTTTGAACCACACGAGAGCTTCTTCAGCCTCTTCTCTGACCCCCGCAGCACCCGCCTCACCCGCATCCACCTCCGCGAGGACCTGGTGCAAGACCAGGACCTGGAGGCCATTCGCAAGCAGGTGAGACCCGGTCATTCAGGCCCCGGGCACGGCCATGCGAGGCCACCCCGAGACAGGCAGGCAGGGGGGGAGTCGGAGCAGGAATCCCAAGGCCCCGCCAGCGCCCTTCCTATTGTGCAGTGCATGCGTGTGTACTCACCAAGTCATGTCCGACTCTTTGTGACCCCATGGCTGTAGCCTACCAGACTTCTCTGTCCGTGGGATTCTCCAGGCAAGAATACTGGAGTGGGTAGTCATGCCACCCTCCAGGGGATCTTCCCAATCCAGGGATCAAACTCTCATCTCCTACAGCTCCTGCTCTGCAGGCAGATTACCACTGAGCTGCCAGGGAAGCCCCCTATGTGCAGACCCCTCCCCAATCCCACCTGTGGTCCAGGGCCAGGGTAGGGGTGGGCAGAGGTGATGACAGGGATGTGCCCTCCACCAGGACCTGGTGGAGCTGTATCTGACCAACTGCGAGAAGCTGTCCGCCAAGAGCCTCCAGACTCTAAGGAGCTTCAGCCACACCCTGGTGTCCCTGAGCCTCTTCGGCTGCGCAAACATCTTCTACGAGGAGGAGAACCCCGGGGGCTGCGAAGACGAGTGCCTTGTCAACCCCACCTGCCAGGTGCTGGTCAAGGACTTCACCTTCGAGGGCTTCAGCCGCCTGCGCTTCCTCAACCTGGGCCGCATGATCGATGGGGTTCCCGTGGAGTCCCTGCTGCGGCCCCTCAACTCGCTGGCCGCCTTGGACCTCTCGGGCATCCAGACGAGCGATGCGGCCTTCCTCACCCAGTGGAAAGACAGCCTGGTGTCCCTCGTGCTCTACAACATGGACCTGTCGGATGACCACATCCGTGTCATCGTCCAGCTGCACAAGCTGCGGTGAGCTCTGAGCTTGCAGGGTTGGTGTAGGGAGGTGAGGGTCGGCAGTCCCAGAAGGTTCCCGAGCTCCCAGCCAGGCAGCACATGGGGCTGGAAGAGCCCCATGCTTTATACCCCCTGTTCCGTCTGGATCAGGGCTGTTCAGGGCACCTGGGTCAGCTGTAGCGGGGACCTCGGACTGAAGCAGCAGGAGTCTACGAGGCAGCCCCAGTCTGTGTCCAGCTCCTGACCCATGACCCCCCGCCCCAACCTCCAGGCACCTGGACATCTCCCGAGACCGCCTCTCCAGCTACTACAAGTTCAAGCTGACTCGCAAGGTGCTGAGCCTCTTCGTGCAGAAGCTGGGAAACCTGATGTCCTTGGACATCTCCGGCCACATGATCCTGGAGAACTGCAGCATCTCCAAGATGGACGAGGAAGCAGGACAGACCAGGTGGGGCCCCACCTGCCCTGTTTGCGAGCGGGTGTCATCCAACAAGCGTTGACCAGGCGCCCCTCTGCCAAGCGCTGTGCTGACGAAGAAAAAACAAATCAGGCCCTCTCGCGTGGGTATGAGCTAGTGGGGACAGGCAGGTCATCGCTGGGGCTGCAGTAGGGGCAACACGGGGCTCCAGTGTGGCCCCAAGGATCAGAAGGAAGGAGGAGGAGGTGTGGCATCCAGGCTGTGCCGAAAGCACACTCTTGCGTTTGCCAGAAAAAGATGTTTACCATGGCGCTCTGGCAGAGGGAACAGCATGTGCAAAGGCTGGAGGTACGAGCATGGGGAGTGACTGGGAGGTTCCAGCACTCAGACGGGCTGAGCCCTGTGGTGGCGTTCACGGGAGGCCGCCATGCCCACCGCTCATTAGGTGTTACTGCTGACAGGCTGGACCCCGGGTTGGTCAGGTGAGAGAGCGGATTCAGACCCCTCCTCTAGCTGTCTTTGATCTTTTTTTTTTAATTTTAGTATTTATTTACTTATCTGGCTGTGTTGGGTCTTAGTTGTGGCATCTGGGCATGTGGGATCTTAGTTCCCCAACCAGGGATTAAACCCATCTCCCCTGCACTGCAAGGCAGATTCTTAACCACTGGATCACTAGGGAAGTCCCTGGTGTTTTTTTTTTTTAAATTGGAGTATAACTGCTTTACAATGTTGGGTTAATTTCTGCTATACAACAAAGTGAATCGCTATATGTATATCTGTGTCCCCTGTTACTGTCATTGGTCTTAAGCCCTCCCCCCAAGCACTCCTCCTGGACTAGAGTGGAGTTTGGTTGGTGGGCATGTCCATTCATGGCTGTTGAGGAAACCTAAAGGTGACACGCCCTCCCTGGAACAGCAAGCAGGATTGGCTGCAACAGTTATCTCCCATCCCACATGTTCTCTGCAGTGTGACCTTGTCACCCTCCCGTCAAGAGGTGGGGTCTGTGTCTGTCTCCTGCCTTTTTTTTTTTGACCACACCACGAGACATGTGGGATCTTAGTTCCCCGACCAGGGATCAGACCCGTACCCCCTGCGCAGAATCTTAACCACTAGACCACCAGGGAAGTCCCTTACTGCCTTTAAAATAAAAAATAGACAAGGCTAGAGGGCCTAGCAGAGGGCCCCAAGGAAATGTGCTTCACCACCCCCAGGGAGAGGCTCCCCTTTGTGCTGAATCCAGGGCAGCTGCAGGCCCCACGCCACTGATTCCAGCACCCTCTCCCCTCAGCATCGAGCCTTCCAAGAGCAGCATCATGCCTTTCCGGGCCCTGAAGAGGCCACTGCAGTTCCTTGGGCTCTTCGAGACCTCCCTGTGCCGCCTGACGCACATTCCGGCCTACAAAGTGAGAGCGGGGCACGGGGAGGGGAGGACCAGGGTGCCCCAGGACAAGGGAGGGGGTGTCCGCCCTGGTGTTAGGGATGGAATTGGGATCAGGCATCCCGCCCCTCGGCCACTTCCGGGATGTTCTGAGCATGCTCCATCTGCAGGTGAGTGGTGACAAAAACGAGGAGCAGGTGCTGAACGCCATAGAGGCCTACACGGAGCACCGGCCGGAGATCACCTCACGGGCCATCAACCTGCTTTTCGACATCGCACGCATCGAACGCTGCAACCAACTTCTGCGGGCCCTGAAGGTCAGCACCAACCCTGGAGGGCCCTCCGAGGGGCTCCAGTTCATTCTCCCCCATCTCCTCCTCAGCCATCCCCCTCCTCCTTCCTAGGACACCAGCCATCCCATCCCCCGAACCCCAAACCCATCTCTCAGCGCCTCCCTTGGCCCAGCACTGACCCTGTCCCAGGACCATGGCCAACCCCAGTTTCTGTCCCCCAGCCCCGACTCCTGCCCTCAGGGAGCAGGATCGGGCTGAGCCCTGCCCCAGAGGACCTGTCCGAGCGCCCGCACCCCGCCCCAGGCCTGTCCCTGCACAGCTGCGGCAGGCCTGGCCAACCCCCGGCCCGTGCCCTGTCTTGGCGCAGCTGGTCATCACGGCCCTCAAGTGCCACAAGTATGACAAGAACATCCAGGTGACCGGCAGCGCCGCCCTTTTCTACCTGACCAATTCCGAGTACCGCTCAGAGCAGAGTGTCAAGCTGCGCCGGCAGGTCATCCAGGTGGTGCTGAATGGCATGGAATCCTACCAGGAGGTGACGGTGAGCCCCTGCCCGCTGCCCGCTCTGGCCCCTTGCCCTGTGTCCCAGCCTCACCAGCAGGCTCGGCGATCCCCGCGGGTGCCATGCTTGCTCTCCCCCTTTCTCTCCTGGCTCTGTCCCACCCCCCTCCCAACCCCCATTTCCCAGGGCATCACTCCCAAACTCTGGGACTGGGCATTCAAGGCCCCCTGACCTGGCCCCACCCGAGTCTGTCTCCCACCCCACCCTCCCCCAGGGGCCCCAGGCCTTTACTCCTGCTTGTTCCTTAGCCCTTCTTCCCAGTAATGCTCTGCTGGGGTGGGTGTTTTTTTTTTTTTTCAATAGCTGCTTTTGTTATAAAAGTAATCAAATTTTTACTGGAGAAAAATTACAATTATGGGTATAAAGGGGGGAAGAAAAGCCATAATTTCACACACGGACATAGCCACCATTAACATCCTTCTGGCTTTTAGTCTATGCATAGTTATGAGTAAACAGGACTGTCCTGTGCATCCTGTAACATGGGTTTCCATTTCAGCAGCATCTTGTGAATGTGAATATCTCCCATGTCAACAAACTTACAAGAGAATTTGAAAAGTCATGTTTCTTTTCTGATGACAAAAAGTGAGCTCCCTAATGCTTAGAAAACAAATTTAAGTAACAGAAAATGTCTAAGACTAACTAGAAAGTGAAAGTGCTGAGCCCAGCGCCCCTCCCCCGGGGCAGCTGGTTTTAACAGTTCAGCTTCCTAATTGTTGATGTCAGCGCTGTGTGCCATGCCCCCAGGGAGAGGCCGCCCTGGTGCTGACCCTGTTGGGGACTTGGGGACCGTGGCCAAGCCCCATCCCCATGGAGTAGTCCGAGGGGCTCCCCCGAGTACGTGGGCTGCACTGACTGAGCCAGCCCCACGGTTGAATATTTTAGGTTGCTTTTCACGTTTTGCTATTTCTTTTTTAATTCGAACGTGCCAACTCTTAGTTGTGACTAAGTGGGCTCTTATTTGCAGTATGTGGGATTTAGTTCCCTGACCAGGGATTGAACCTCGGTCCCCTGCATTGGGAACTCAGACTTACCCACTGGACCACCAGGGAAGTCCCCATGTTTTGCTTTCAAATCAGGCTTTGCTGAATACATGTAAGCCATGCTTGTTATGAGACTTATCTAAATGGAGAACTGCTGGAGCAGTGGGTCTGTGTATTTTTAAAGCATTTGGTATATATTCTTGCATCGTTCTCCAGAAAGGCTCTGGTGGGGATGCAGCCTCTGCAGGAGTGAGGAGGCCCCCTTTCCCACTGACTCCCAACTCCAGACTTGAGAGCAACTTTTTCCTTTGTTGAGATAGATTTTATCATCAGGTAAAAGGGTTGTTGTTTTGTTTTTTTGCCGCTTGGCTGTGCTATGCAGCGTGTGGAATCTCAGTTCCTCAACCAGGGACTGAACCTGTGTCCTCTGCATTGGAAGCACAGATTAACCATTGATCACCAGGGAGGTCCCAGGGGTGTCTTTTTTTTTTTTTTTTTAAAGAAAAAAGAATGCTAGTTGAAGACTTGCAAATTAATAAACTCATTCAAAGAAATAGAAATTAATAAAAACCACTTTTTGACTGGGGAGATTGATGATACCCATTAACGAAGGCCAGGGGAAGAACACATTCCCGCTTTCCACTGGTGAGGTATGAATCAGACAGCCTCTTCATGGGGCAACTGGCAAAACCTGCCAAAACTGTAAGCACAGTTACCTTTTAGCCTAGGTATTCCACAGTTAAGAGATAGTCATAAAGGAAAAATATATAGACATTCTCCCTTTTTGATACATAGAAGTCAGAGGAAACCAAAAGCTTTCAACAGTAAGGGCCTGACCCTGGAAAGTAGTGTAAAATCCACTCACATTATGGGTATGATGGTAAATCTGTACATCCTAATGTGAAAACATGGATGACCCTGTGGGTGGACAAGTGAAGAGACGTTCTGGACCAATGTGGATAAAACCTCTTTCGACCCCCCCCCATATTTGTATTTCCATGTTAGAGAAACCGTGATGGTTGTGCACCAAACTTTTAATAGGGATTACTTCTGAAGAATAAAGTGAGGGACTTTCACTTTCTGCTCAGATAATGTTATTTGAATGTTTCACAGTGATTAAGTATTGCTTCTGTAATCTAAAATAATTTTTTCCCCAAATTATAAAATGTGTGTATATTATGGGGGGAAGGACAGAGTTAACAAGGGTTCAGCACTGTTAGTCGCTCAGTTGTGTCCAACTCTTTGCGACCCCATGGACTGTAGCCCACCAGGCTCCTCTGTCCATGGAATTCTCCAGGCAAGAATACTGGAGTGGGTGGCCATTCCCTTCTCCAGGGGATCTTCCCAACTCAGGGATCAAACCCGGGTTGGTAATATTCTCTAATTTACATAAGTAATGAAGTGTGGTGAACTTCCAATATCTAGTGAGAAATGATGGAGGGAAGTTAAATTATGAGGAAAATGTGCCGAGAATACTATGAAAATAAAAAAAGTAACCCACAGATAACACAAAAAGAAATCGAGGGGGTGAAGCAACTGGAACGTTCCTGTGCTGCTGGTGGGAGTGTAAACTGGTACAGCCACTGTGAGAACATTCTGGAGTTACCTGGTAAAGCCGAAGACATGCACACCTTGTTGCCCAGAAGCTCCACCCCACTCGTGGGTGGCCCTGGAGGAGCCCATAACACGTGGCTGCCATGAAGTAGCCAAACACTGAAGTCTACCCAAATGTCCACCAGCAGTAGGCTGGATGAATCAATTGGAATTCTACTCTGCAAATGAAAAAAAGAGAATGCATTTCACCTACTAATGACAACATTAGTCATTGATCTCACAAAGCTGCAGTGGAAAAAGAAGCTACAAGTTGCTAGAGAATCTTTCAAATGGAAAGGCCGGGATAGGGCCGTCTTGCAGGGAGGGGCTTATGATCAGGAAGGGACACACGGGGACTTCTGGCTGCTGGCAGTGTCCTTTTTCCTGACCCAGAGGGTGGTTCCATGGTTGTTGAAAAGTTCATTTGCTTAATAATTATTTGTGAAATTATACCTTGGTATTTTACACCCCCCCCATTCTGTATATTATAGTTCACTTTTTTTAATGGTAAAAAAAATAAACAGCCTCTTAGTCTCTCTCCTCTTCCAGAAAGCCTTCCTGGACTGCCACAGCTCTGGACGATCCCACACTTCTAGAGAGACTCTCGGGTCCAGCTTCCAGGGCCACCCCTGACTGTGCTCCACTTGTCTCCTGACCTCACCCAGGTTCAGCGGAACTGCTGCCTGACGCTCTGCAACTTCAGCATCCCGGAGGAGCTGGAGTTCCAGTACCGCCGCGTCAACGAGCTCCTGCTCAGCATCCTCAACCCCACGCGGCAGGACGAGTCAATCCAGCGCATTGCCGTGCACCTGTGCAACGCCCTGGTCTGCCAGGTGGACAACGACCACAAGGAGGCCGTGGGCAAGATGGGCTTCGTTGTGGTGCGTGTGGCTGGGGGGATGCCCTTCTCTCCTCCCCTCCCTCTCTCTTCCAGAGCCCCCCTGCTGAAAGGGCGGATTTGGGAGTCACATCCTAGCAGTGAACGTTGCTTCTGACCCTAGATTTCCTCCCGCTAGAACTCCCTGTCACCCTCTCGCAGCCTCTCCACTGTTCCGGGAGGTCCCACTGTCCTCCTGCCTGCTCAGACCAGGTGCCCCTGTTAAGTCTTCCCAGCTGGGATTAAAGAAGTATCTGAGGGACTAGCTGTTTAACGTCGGCCTCCTCGCTGGGTGTGAGCTCCGTGGGGAAAGACACCATGCTACATCCTTCCACCATCCTGTCCCCAGCACTTCCTAGCACAGGGCCCAGCACACAATGGGGGAGGTGATCAGTATTTGCTGGAGAAAGGAAGGGAAGAATGAGGGAGGCACCTCCAGTCTCCTTTCAGTCATCGCTGGGGAGGCTGAAGCCCACAGGGTGGGAGGGCTGTGCCCAAAGCTGGGCGGGTCAAGGTTGAGCCAAGCCTGCTAATGCTAAGTACCAGGTCTGTGGGTCGCACTTCTTCGAACAGCCTCCCAAATAAAGAGCGGGTTTGGGGGGGGTTTAATATTTGTGTATTTAAGTGGCTGTGTTGGTTCCTAGCTGCGGCAGGCTCAGTAGTTGTGGTGCTCGGGCTTAGTTGCCCTGCAGCATATGGGATCTTAGTTCCCCAACCAGGGATCGAACCCACATCCTCTGCATTGGAAGGCGGATTCCCAACCACTGGGCCACCAGGGTAGTGCCTAGAGAGGCAGATGTGGTCTCGTCAGGAGGTATTAACAGGAACGGAGTAACTGACTCCTCCCTCCATCCTGGTTCTGGGAGGACACGGTAGCTCTTGGAGCCCTGGCCCCCCCCCCCAGCCCCCCCTTCAAGTTCTCTTCTCTGCCCACAGACCATGCTGAAGCTGATTCAGAAGAAGCTGCTGGACAAGATAGTAAGTCAAGTCTTCATGGAACCACCCGCCCCCTCCCCTTGGCTGAGAGGGGACTGGTTTGCCCTGGGGGGTATGCGCCTCTGTCCGGGGACCCCCCCTCACCAGGTGCCTGTGGGCCCGTCCCGGTGCACCTGTGCTGAGCCCTCTCCCCGCTTCAGTGTGACCAGGTGATGGAGTTCTCCTGGAGCGCCCTGTGGAACATCACGGACGAGACACCTGACAACTGCGAGATGTTCCTCAACTTCAACGGCATGAAGCTCTTCCTGGACTGCCTGAAGGTAGCGCCTCTTCAGCAGCAGCCAGACCCCCATTCGGCCTCTCCTCTGTCCCCAGGTCCCCCAGCTACCCTCTCCCCGTGGTTCCCATGGAAGGGCAGTGGGGGCCCCCTGAGACCCACCATCCCAGGATGTGCTGTGGAGGTCTTCCCTGACCCAGACGGCCTGGATGGGCCTCTCTTAGAGCCCTCCCTCCAAGGGAATTCCTAGGTGGCGCTGGTGGTAAAGAACCCGCCTGCCAACCTAGGAAACATAAAAGAAATGGGTTCGATCCCTGGGTTGGGAAGATCCACTGGAGGAGGAAATGGCAACCCATTCCAGTATTCTTGCCTGGAGAGTTCCACAGACAGAGGAGCCTGGCGGGCTACAGTCCATGGGGTTGCAGAGTCGGACACGACTGAAGTGACTTAACACACAACACACACTCCAAGGAAAAACCCAAACCAGTCCTTCTCAGTGTGGTTGCTCCAACTGCCCAGGTCTGACCAGAGTCCACTGGGGTGTCAGCTGGACAGAATTCTGTCCAGTAGGGTGACCTCTTCATCCTAAAACTCATTCATTTTCTTGCTCTAGTTTCCAAAAGGATTCCCTGAAGCTTAATATTTCGAGTTTTGGTAAACAGAATCATTTGTCCCATTCAGTTTTATAGGTCAGATCTGTGCACGCAGCCTTTGAGTCTGTGGCATGGAGCCCCACCATTTTAATCCCTTGAGATGTATACCTAGCACTGTCCTAGGTGTACTGAGACGTAGGAGGGCAGCAAATTACACCCTGTCTCTGTCCAGGGGAAATGGCTAGACAGATGTTCATAAAGCCTCCATGCTACCAGCATCAGACACAAATCAGATACTCACTGCTCTGACTCCAGTGGCTCTTATCTTGCCAGGAGTTCCCAGAGAAGCAGGAGCTGCATCGGAATATGCTGGGACTCTTGGGGAATGTGGCAGAGGTGAAGGAGCTACGGCCCCAGCTAATGACTTCCCAGTTCATCAGTGTCTTCAGGTTGGTACTTTGCTCCTTTCCCTTTTCGCCTTGGCTGCCAGGATGCTCAGAGCTCTAATCAGTGCTCAATTGTAGCAACTGCTATCAGTATAGGTTTCTGTTAGGAATGTCACCTTCACTCTATGGTGCAGTTTCTTATCCTTTGAATCCTCCATAAATGGTCCCCTTGTAGCAATATCTTATCTTAAATGACCTCAGATTCCCTTTAGAAGTCATTTGGGGGAGGCTTCCCTAGCAGTCCAGTGGTTAGAACTCCACACTTCCAATGCAGGTGGTATGGGTTTGATCCCTGGTTCAGGGAACTAAGATACTGCATGCCACAGAGCATGGCCAAAAAAACATTTTTTTAATGAAAAAGAAGTCATGGGAAATTCCCTGGCAGTTGAGTGGTTAAGACTCAGCACTTTCACTGTTAAGGGAGAAGGTTCAAGCCCTGGACAGGGAACTAAGATCCCACAAGGTATGCAGCACAGCCAAAAAAAAAAAAGTCATCTGGGTGTGGATAATAAGTGATAAATCAATAGTCCCTCTGGCATCTAATCTATGAGTTGGAGTCAGCAGCCTGTATCTGAAGCAGGCCTCGGGGATCAGGACTCCATTTTTCTCCCTTCTTGGCAGCAACCTGCTGGAGAGCAAGGCAGATGGAATTGAGGTTTCCTACAACGCCTGCGGTGTGCTCTCCCACATCATGTTTGATGGGCCCGAGGCCTGGGGCATCTGTGAACCCCAGCGGGAGGAGGTGGAGGAGCGCATGTGGGCAGCCATCCAGAGCTGGGACATCAACTCACGGAGAAACATCAATTACAGGTGCGGGGCTGTGGCCGTGGGGTCAGTGCTGGGACAGGCCACTCCTTCCTGACGAGGCCTGGTTGGTGCTGCTTGCGCTTCTAGGCCTGAGCTGGGTCTTTCTCACTGAGCTGTGGTCCATGGAGAGGCCACATGTGGTCCATGAGGTGTGCACGTAAAGGCGCATGCCTTACCTCTTCAGCTTGGTGCCTTTTTCCTCACATCAACATCTGTGTACACTAAGCCTGCCATTCACAGATGTTCGATCCATGTTCAGTTGTGGGAGAGGAAAAAAAAAGAAAATACATAAACAACAGGAAACAAACAGAAACCATTCATTCCTGAAAAGAGCATCCCCCTAACATTCCGCGTCTCTCCTTCCAGCAGTTTTCTGTGCACAGATTTAACCACCTCTGTCCAGCCGGCATCAAGTCTTACTATCACGTGATTGGATTTCCAGTCGCAGCTGTGGTCTCCTTCCCTATTGTGTAACTGAGTCACTTTCTATGTGTGCCTGGGCCATGGCATAGGGATTGACACTGAAGCTGAAAACCCATGTCGGGAGGACTTAGGCTCGTGCTCGTGGCTTTGTCCATGCTCCAATTACCGTCCGTTCAGAGGAGAGAGGAAGTGGAATCACTGGCCTGGGGAGGGGGTTGGTGGGGGTCGCACATATATCTTGCAAGCTTTTGGACCATGACTCCAGATGGCGCGTAGAAGGCCATGGTGGGAAGTGCAGTCACAATCTCTTCTCCTTCCCAGGGTCCTCTGCTCCTAAGGCCCAGGCTGGGGCTCTCCTCCCTGCCACCATCCCCCGTCTCTGCACCATCTGATCTGTGTTCCTCCTCCCTCCCTCATGCTCATGACCTTTCTCACAAGGGAGCTCTCCTTGTGGAGCCCGAAGTGGGCTGAAGGACCATATGCCTGCCCACCACCGTGTCCTTCCATCCTGCTGGCCTGCTCATTGTTGGTCCATGAAACCCTTCAGCAAGGAGGAGCCCCCAGTGTACCCTGCCAATGCCCAGCATCAAAAGTGACCTTGATTTTTCTTCCTGCAGGTCATTTGAGCCAATTCTTCGCCTCCTTCCCCAGGGCATCTCGCCTGTCAGCCAACACTGGGCCACCTGGGCCCTCTATAACCTGGTGTCTGTCTACCGTGAGTACCCGCTCACCCCGTGGTTCCCTCATCCACGATGATCCGGGTGGGAGCGCTGTGAGAGGCAGCATCAGTGTCTGTGTCGCCCCCCACCTCTCTCTGGCATCAGTGGGACACCCAGCAAGCATGGCTAGCTCCTGTCTCATCGGCTGAAGCAGGCCTGACAGAGGAGCCGGCCCATCCAGAGACCCCACACACGCAGCTTTCTTAATATTTCCTGCTTCAGATAAGTGAATAGTCAGAAATCTCCATGCTGCGACTTCCCTGGTGGTCCAGTGGTTAAGACTCCATGCGTCCACTGTAGGGGGCACAGGTTCGATCCCTGATCAGGAAACTGAGATCTTGCCTGCTGTACCACGCAACCAAAAAAAAAAGAAAAGAAAAATCTCTATGCCTTCTGTAAGGCAGGGTAAGACCAACCCAAACCAGAACTAACCCCTGAGGAAACAGACATCCGAGAGGACAGGAGAGAACTTGAAAACAACTCTCGCTTATTTTCGCCAAGAGAGTCCTGCCCTCCCTGAGAAGAGCCTGAACCAGGTCCTCTGCTCAGTGCCTTTTGGGGAGAGGAGAAGGAGGGTATAGCACTAAGAGACTGATGGCAGACCAGGCTCGCCCCTAGTTCTCTGCTTTGCCAGCTGTGTGATCTTGGGCAGGTAATTTAACCTCTCTGGGCCTTGATTTTCTCCTCTGTAAAATGGGGGTAATAATGCCTACTTCATAAGGTTGGTGGGAAAAGAGAACCAGTGGAAACTGTTGAGCCCTGGTGCCTGGATACTGCTCAGTCCTGTTAACTGGCAGGCAGAGGGGATGAGAGTGTAGGCCCTCCGCAGAATTAGGTGGCAGTTGAAGGGGGTGGACTTGAAACTTTGATGTGTCCAGACCAACTTGTTTTGCTCCTGCGTATATGTGTTTATCCGTGGATAGCTTGCTTGGAGTGAACATTTTGGAGACCTTTTGTATAAAGGTGTAAAGAGAAGTGTTGGCTTGCAAGGCATGGAACAAGGACTCTTTTTAAGCAAAGGCAGATATGTTGTTATTCTGAAGATTCCAAAAGCATTTATGACAGCAGCAGTCACATACCTTACCAGGTGACAGGCAAGCTAGATGGATGCTCATGGGCGAGATGAGCAAACAGCTTTCCATTTTAATAAACATTTATAAACAAACCAGAAGAAAAAAAAAAAGAGGGCAGGCCCTGGGGGAAGACGGCCTGTGCTACTTTGAGCAGGTTTCTCAACCTCTCTGGGCCTCACTTTCCCTATATTTAAAATGGGCTAATAATAGTACTTACCTCATAGGATTGCTGTGAAATAAGACATGTAAAGTGCTGAGACGAGCACTTGGCACATAACAGTTCAGCCAATTATTTTATTATTCCTTGAGGTTAGTCTTACTAAAAAGTAGCACCTTACCTCAGAGAGGCAGCGTGGCAGCTGGGAAGAGCTCTGAGCCAGGACTGTCAGACAGGCCTCTTGAGTGACTTCGAGTGGGCTACTTCATTTCTCTGCACCTCAGCTCTTTCATCATTAAATGGAGATGATAAAAAATAGCTCCGTATACTATACTATACTGTACAGCTGCTAGAAGGCCACAGAAATGCCCACGTTCTCCCTGGAGTGTCTATATAGCCCTGGATCCCGAGCCCTAGAATCTTCTTTGTGGGAGTGAACCATGAAGCCCCGCAGTGGGCAGGCCTGGTGGTTTCCTCCTGGTGGGTCCCAGAATCACCTGGAGACATTTTGTTAAAAGTACACGTAAATACAGGTTCCTGGATCTGTTGAATCAAGACACCCTGGGGCGGTGCTTAGGAAGTCCTTGTTTTTACAAACACTTCTCAGAGAATAGAAGGGGCTGGAGTGAGTGACATTTGGGGGGAAATGCCACCACGAAGCGAAGGGAAGAGCCTTTCCCAAGGGGTTCAGCCTTGCTTCCCCCAGGTGGCCTCAGGAACTCGGCCTTGGGGCCAGGCCAGCATGGCTCCTGCAGCTGCACCCTCACTCGGGCCCACATCTTCATGCCCCGTCCTGGGAGGGCCGTCCTCAGAGCAGGGGAGGGTTTCGGGGCCACAGGCTGATAGAAGTCCCACCCTGGTCACGTGCTGTCTGCCCTCACCCCCCCACAGCGGACAAGTACTGCCCTCTGCTGATCAAAGAAGGCGGGATGCCCCTCCTGAGGGACATGATCAAGATGGTGACCGCGCGGCAGGAGACCAAGGAAATGGCCCGGTAAGAGACTGGCAGCGTTTCTGCCTGGAGCCTAGACTTGGGGGAGCCAAGGATACACAGCTGGGCCCTCTCGTGGTTGGGAATGGCTAACATTCCCAGAGGCAACTCAGAGCTGAGAGTGGAGGCAGACAGCATACTGCTGTCCAGCTGGTGCCTCCCTGAGTGTCATAATGGCCACCATGTGGCCAGAAACTAGACGATCAAGCTCTGAACAGAGCATCGTTGCCCTCATTTGTAAGTTTTGTTTTCCTTTATTCCCAGCAAATCCCATCCTCTCATCCCTGGGCATTAGCAAGTCAGGTCAGAATTCGTCCTTATTTTTGGCCAAAGACATTCCAACTAAAGAAAGGACACAGTGTGGTAAAATACATTCTGAGATTGGGCAGAATGCGTGAGCTTCTGAACGTGAAGGTCCTGGACACAGGCCTTCTGCTGCACTGTGGGTTTCACTTCCGGGTCTAAAATATCATCTACTGGAATCTCACACCCGTCAGCGCACAAGAAAGACCCTTAGGGATGCTGCATGTCGTGATCACCAGTAACAACCATGCTTCCTCCAGGACCCCTTCTAGAAGGGGACGCAGTTAAGTTTACCCCGGTTCTGAAGGCAGTGTAGAATAGAAAGTGTCATGGTGGGGTGGGGTGGGGGGGCGCGTGGAGTTCAGAGTCTCCCCAGAGAAGGACTCACTGATGTTTCTGCAGTTACTTTTGGCAAAAGGCACTGCTTAAGCATTTAATTGACAGATTTGTCTGAGTTTGAGAATGGTGAAATGAGTGGTTCTCCCACTTAATGTCTCCCCAAAGGATCCCCTAAAAAGACTGTTAAAAATGTAGTGGCCCTACCCTAGATTTTCTTTTCCAGTGGGTCTGGGCAGTGGGCCTGGGAATATGCATTGTCAACAGAGCTTCCAGGAGATTTGAGAAGCACTGGCTAAGACTGACCCGTAATCCACCCCAATCACTTTGAAAGCTCTGTAGGACTTAAGCTGTGTACCTGAGCTGACCAGCCTGAGGGCAGGGTGCTTAGGAGAAGTCCACAAGTCCTGTCCCACCCCAGGCATCCTTTATCTCCTACAAGGCGGTGTGGCGCCTCTTTGGCACAAAGAGGCTGCAGTGAACAGCACTCCCACCACCAACCCAGAGGCTCAGGGTGAACGGGACGGCTGTCCAGGGTTCAGGATGACACCTAACATCTGTTCCCAAGGCCCAGATAGCATGGGAGAGAGACTGGAGATCTGAGGATGAGGGCTGCTTCCCAGCACTGCACCGGGACCTGCCCCTGCAGGGTGTGGAGCCTCTGTACTTGGGCAAGCACAGCTGCCCTCGCCCTCCCCACACCTGCCCAGATCCTGCTGGGTCAGGATCTCTGGGTGAACCTCATGTGCAACCAGTCTGGGGACCACCAGTAGACTCAGGGGAAGAAAAAGGCCTGGGTGGGCAGGGAAAAAGTGAAGGACGACGTTGCTGAAAAAGATCAGAAGGTTTCGGGGATCAGGCCTGAGCTGATTCAGGGAAGCCCCTAAGCACAGATGCCCTGGTGCTGAGACATGGGAAGGGGAGGCCTGGGGAGGTATGAGGGGGAGGACAGGGGGCTGAAGGTGTCCGTGGCCACAGGCACCATTTCCTGGGCACCCCACACAGGCCAGCCACTCTGCCGGCCACTCGGCTCACACCATCTCATTCAGTGTCGGCGTGATGGTCAATATTTGCCAACAAACCCTGCAGCCTGCTCCGCTGGGAGGGGCTGAGCCCACCCCAGTGCGAGCCCGCCCTCCAATCCTCTTTCTCCCATTGTCTCCAGCAAGGTCATTGAGCACTGCAGTAACTTTAAAGAGGAGAACATGGACACGTCCAGATAAGGCCTCCGCCCCCACGGCCCGCCACTGCTCTGGACCACGAGGCCGGGAGGAAGCGCGCTCAAGCTGCCCAGCTGGCAGATCCCCGCGCCCCGGGGAGCCTCCCACTGGACGAAGGGACACAGGGGAACTTTTGCACAACCGACGCTTTTCCTTAACATTAGTGAGATATATATATTATATATATATATATATATTATTTTTTTTTGGTTAGGAAGTGTGAAGTTCTGTGTGTATGATTTCTGTACAAAAACAGAAGAAATAACCCCCTGAGTCCCTGCAGCTTCCCTGGCCGTCCTCAAGCCCCTACTTTCAAAGCCTTCATCGCTGCCACACTCACTCCCACCCCTGCCAGACTAAATGCCTCTAACATTGTGAGTGTCCGGCCCATGCCCTGTAATCTCCGACCCTGGCCTTGCTTCCCATTCAGAGAGGCAGTGGGGCCCCCAAGAGCCCACTCCAGCCTCCTAACCCGCCCACCGAAGCCCGAGAACGCCGTTTAGGTTCTTCGGTGTGGCTGATGGGGTTTGGGGATTAAAAACTAACCCCACTGGGTCTCCCCAATGCCTTGGTGCTCCCGGCTGTGGGCCTCTGGGGTGAGGAAGTGAGCCGTACCTGCCTTGGTCCAGGCAGTCCCAGCCCCAGAGTGCCCTCAAGGCGCCCAGTGGCTCTGCTGCCCTCTGGCCAGGCCTACCTGAGGCCACGCTGCTATGGAGGCTGTGTTCTAGTCTCCCACCAGGCCCCAGGCTGTGGAAGGCCCCAGCCCAGGGCTGGGCAGAACCCGGGCAGACTCCACTGCCCCTTCCGCCAAACATACCCAGAACCTGCGCACCCCACCACCCGCCTCCCACCCTGGAAGCCAACACCTCCGGGGGCCAGGGGCTCGCTCTCTCACTCCCCACCCCTCATCAGCCTGCAGCCCCCATGGTGCCCAGGCACCCCACCAGCAGAACTGAGCCTGCCTCACTCACCCCTGCCTGCCCCATGGCCCAGAGGAGCCCACACCTCTCCCGCAGGCAGGGGGGTCCCCACGCCAGCCTTCCCTGGCGGCCACAGGCAGACACCTCCAGACCAGCATCTGCCCCCTCCCGCCTTGCCCCCAGGCTTCCCCTTGGAAACCTCCGTGCTGGGTTTCAGAGAAGTGTGTGAGACACACAAATGTATCTCAAAAACACCTTGTGGTCCTCCCTTGACGTCACTCCGAGTTGCTTCTCACAGCACCGACAGCAGGGAGGAGGCCCCGTCTGGAACAAGGGGCCGGGGAGCAGAGCTGACTGCAGGCGGCTCTTAGAGGGTGGCTTTTCATCCCTCCTTCCCCGGGCCTGTGCTTCCGAGTCTCCTGGCGTTCCTGCCTCCAGACAGAACAGGTGGGATGAGCAGCCCAGGGGAAAGGCACCCAGCCTTCTTCCCCTTGGGTCTTCCCCCAACACCCCAGCCCTGGGAAAGGTCAGCTCCCCTGTGGCCCCTCCACTCAGCACACGGGCCCCATCTGCTCTCCCTTCCATGGTCACGTCGCCTGCACCAGACCCCAGGCAGAGCTCACGTCGCATCGCTTTACCAGCCGGGGCCCGGGTAAATGTCTGTACTTTGGGATGTCACAGAAATACATTTTTGTGCAAAGTGGAGAAGAGCAGAGTGTCTATTTTTTTTTGTGGAAGGGATGGGGCCATGGAGAGGGGGCCTGGACCGGCCTGGGCGGTGGGCCTGGAGTGCGAGAGCAGTGACGGGAGGGGGCATTGGGGCAGTTTGTGGGCCCAGCCCAAGGGGACAGGTGGCAATTTGGTCAGTTCAGTCGCTCAGTTGTGTCCAGCTCTTTGTGACCCCGTGGACTGCAGCATGCCAGGCCTCCCTGTCCATCACCGACTCCCGGAGTTTACTCAAACCCATGTCCATTGAGTTGGTGATGCCATCCAACCATCTCATCCCCTGTCGTCCCCTTCTCCTCCTGCCTTCAATCTTTCCCAGCATCAGGGTCTTTTCCAATGAGTCATTTCTTCGCATCAGGTGGCCAACGTATTGGAGTTTCAGCTTCAGCATCAGCCCTTCCAATGAATATTCAGGACTGATTTCCTTTAGGATAGACTGGTTGGATCTCCTTTCAGTCCACGGGACTCTCAAGAGTTTTCTCCCAACACCACAGTTCAAAAGCATCCATTCTTCGGCAGTGGCAGATGGGGCTGGAACACCTGCTTTTCCTCTGCAGTCTCTCCACACCCCTGTGCCCAGACACTGAGGGTCCAGGTGGCCACAGACCAACAGGGTCCCTGCCTCCAACAGCTGTCTGATGGTAGAGACAAGTGTTAAATACGAGATGATGACGGTGTGTGAGGAGTGGGGAGGAGGGAACACACAGAGCAGGCCCCTCGGGCGGGCCAGCAGGACTGCAGGCAAGGGACAGTGTCCCGGTGTGGGCAGGGGAGGCTTCTCACAAGGGGAGACCTTCGAGCTGAATCCAGCAAGAAGACAGGGCTGCCAGGCCTGGCTGTAGAGGGCCAGGGAAAGGGGGACCCTAGACAGAGGGCCTCTGCCAGGAGAAGGGCCTTTAAGGGAGAACCGTGAAGCAGCCCCCGTGGCTGCAGCAGAGGAAGGATCGGGGGTGCCACCAGGAGGGGACGAAGGAGCGGGGCCAAATGGTGAGGTGACTGGGCTTTGCCCAGCAGAGTCCGCGTTTACACTAGCCATTCATCCCAGAGTGACTCTCAGCAGTGCTCTCCATGCCCCCGAGGTAGGACTGAGGCCACACCCAGCAGCGGAGAGCTCTTCTCCAAGGACAGTCCAGGCGCTGGTCCCAGATCAGGTGGACCTGTTCCCACACGTGCCAAGTGGGTGTGTCCCCAGCGCCCAGTGAGATTGTCTGTTAGACCAGACTGGAGCCAGCTCCACACCCTCTTCACCAGGCCTCAACCTCGGCCTATGAAAACTACAAACTTCAGCTCCAGGGATTTCATCCCCTCCCTCCTCTGACTTCACCCCTAGAGTTTCTAACAGCCCTGGGTCACACCTGGAAGATGACCCTACCCGACACCCCCGCTTAAAGCGCCTGCCCGAGAAACCTCCAGGCTGCCAAAAGAATTTACCGTTCGGGGCTTCTCTTGTGATTCAGTGGTAAAGAATCCGCCTGCCAATGCAGGAGACACAGGATCAATCCCTGATCCAGGAAGATCCCACGTGCCACGGAGCAACTAAGCCCGCACAACTACTGAGCCTGTGCTCTAGGGCCCAGGAGCCACAGCTACTGGGCCCACGTGCCACAATTACTGAAGTCCATTCTCCAGAGCCTGTTCTCTGCAACAATAGAAGCCACCGCAATGAGAAGCCTGCACACTGCAGCTAGAGAGAATAGCCTCTGCTTACCACAACTAGAGAAAAGTCCATGCGGCAACCAAGACCCAGCATAGCCAAAAATTAAAAAAATAAAATTATATTTAAAAAAAAAAGAATTTGCTGTTTAACACCTGAACAGCCTTTCTTAGAGCATCTACTAAAAAGAGCTTAAAGTTGTGAATGCTTCCTCTGTCCCTCTGAGGTGTATCTGTACCTCCTATAACTCAGCAGCATCTTTCTCAAGGACCTGAAAGCCATCCCTTTAAAATGTAATCATCAGGAAGGATCAGGCCTCTGTCTCCCAGTCTCCAAGGGAGCACTGAAGCCTAACTTCAGTTGCGGCCAGCTGGCAGACACAGTTGGCTTAATGAGCATCTACCCTGACCCACTCTTTTAAGTCTTCACTTCCCTGAGTCTCATCAAGCCCCTGCCCTTCCCCATTTCTACTCCCTCATTCTCCCTTTAAAATACCCAATCACCTCTGTACAAATCAAAGTTACATTCGGTTCTTGTTGGATCCTCTTCCCTACCACAATAGTATATTACTAAGTAAAATCTGTCCTTACAACTTTAACTAACGTCCAACCTTATTTTAATCTTTGACACCAGCATAGCGGCTGACTCATGGAATCCTCAGGATTCTTTCTTTTTAAAAATTTATTTATTTTTGTTTGTGCTGGGTCTTCATTGCTGTGTGTGAGCTTCCTCTCTCTCACTGCAGTGAGTGGGGGCTACTCTTTGTTGCCATGTGCGGGCTTTTCATTGCGGAGCACGGCTCTGTGGCATGCAGGCTTCAGTAGTTGCAACATGCGGGCTCAGTAGTTGTGGGTCTCGGGCTCTAGAGCACAAGCTTAGTAGTTATGTCTCACGGGCTCATGGCATGGGGGATCTTCTTGGACCAGGGATCAAACCAGTGTCCCCTGCATTGGCAGGCAGATTCTTTAGCACTGAGCCACCAGGGAAGTCCCACAATTAGTAGATGTCCCCACTTGGCACACTAAGCCATGTAACCACTGCAGTAATTAAGACAGAGCTGCAAGTGACAAACTAAGTTAGTCAAAGGTAGGCGGAATTTCATTCATTAATGCAACTGGGAATCTAGTGTTAAGATCAGATTTGGTAACAGCTGGATCTAGGGGCTCAGAGCATGTTTTTAAAACTATATCTCCAGACTTCCCTGGTGGTTGAGTGGCTAAGACTCTGCACTACCAGTGAAGGGGGCCTGAGCTCAATCCCCTGCCAATGCAGGGGACATTGGTTTGATCCCTGGTCCGAGAAGATCCCACATGGGGTCAGGGAACTAGACCCCCCATGCCGCAACTAAGAGTTCACATGCTGCAACTAAAAATGCCTCATGCTGCAACTAAAGATCCTGCATGCCACAACTGAGACCCGGCACACCCAAATAAACAAATATCCTAAAGAAAGAAAAAGACTCTCACTGCCTGCTTCAGTGCCGGTTATCCTCCTCTTCTGCCAGAGTCTCTCAGCACACAGCATAAAACCGACTGCCAACTGACATTCTATCCTATTTCTCATGCTTGAGATCCAAAAGAATGCCCCTTTCTCAGCATCTATAGCATACTCCCACGGAATGATTCTGACTGACCCTGCCAAGTCACATGCCCACCACTCAGGTCCCATCACTGGGAATTATGAGATGAGGACCACGTTTGCCTTCTAGTCCCATGCCCACGGTCTCTCTCCCACCACCCCATAAGTGAGGGACATAGTTCTTCCAGATCCACACAGGATGGAGTCAGTTCTCCAGCAGAAAAGGGGATGTTGAACTGACAGAAACAACAAATGTCACAAGAGTATACTGCGGAGCCAGGAGGGCACTAACCTGATGGAGGAAGGTGGATGCTGGTATCAGTGGGAGGAAAAGAAGGAAAGGCAGGGCTGGGTGGGGAAGGCCCTGGGAACACAGCAAAGGAATGTAAGCAGTGAATGACTAGGCTTTATGGCAGATTAGCCTGAAACCCTAGTTTGGGCAAGTCATTGGGTGTAGGTGCTAGGTTAGAGCTGAGGCGACAAGTCAGTCCTGTACTAGACACTATTTCCAATATTTAGTCCTCCAACCACCTGAGGAAGGGTACTATTATCATCTCCATCATATAGGCAGAAACAGAACTCCGCGTTGTGAACACAGGTAGGAATGGGCAGTGCTGGCATTTCCGGCTCTGACCCAGTCGGGCCCCTCATAGCCAGAATCTGCTACCACGTACCTCCACTCTGCTCTCATCCCGTCTGCAAAATCTGAAAATGAATAGACGGAGGTAAAGTTATCACCCCGGAGTCACTTTGGGCTGGTCCTGCCTCTCTTGAGGCTTCGAGCATCTCATCTCCGAACCGGGCGCAATTCTGCCACCTGGAGTCACAACACCTGGATCTTCCTGGACGCATGCGTGAGCCTGTGGCCTGGGGGCGGGTGGTGGACCTCCAACGGGACTGGATCGGGACTCGCGACAGAAGCTCGGTTTTTTTAAAGTTACCTGGATGCTGGGGCTGGGGGGTTGGGAGGTGGAGCTGGGGGAGTTACCGGCTGCGCGCGCGCCGGCCCCGCCCTCAGCTTCTTCAGGCACCTGTTGGCTCGAGGGCCTATTAAACCGCAGCTGTCGCCCAATAGGCGGCCTCCCTGGCCCAGTCCGGCCACGCCCACAGCCCGCATCCGCCAATCCCCGGGTGGCCGCGGGCCCTGTTCCTTGGAGGGCCCGCCCCTCTGAGCGCTTCTTCCGGGTGGGGCCCGGGGCCGAGGCGATGGCGCCATGGGCGCTCCTCACCCCTGGGGTCCTGGTGCGGACCGGGCATACTGTGCTGACCTGGGGGATCACGTTGGTACTCTTCCTGCACGATACCGGTGAGCCGGAACCCTCGCGAACCAGGACCCACCCGATCCCGCGTGATTCCCCAGATGTTTGGGTCTCACTGAGTCCCTTGTCGAACCCCCGGGAGATCCTGGGATTTCCCCCTGACTCCTCCCGCGCCATAGGCCCCCTCCCCACCTCTCATTCCAAGAGCCACCTGCTTTCTGCCTAATACCCAGTTGATCCCTAATTGATCCCAGAATCTTCCTGATCCCTGCCAGATACCCTTGTCTGTCCCAGGACCCACCCGGTGCCTACCTGATCCGACGACCCGCTCGAGACCCCATCTTCCCTGATCCTGGGACCTGCCCGACCCTTCCCAGGAATTGACTCCCAAGATTCCGAGGATCAACTAGATGAAGGGCTGGCATCCCGCCCACCCCATCCCTGCGTGGCCCTAGCTGCCCCAAGTCTGGGCTCCCCACCTTCAGGCAAGAGGATACGGCATAGGGGAGCAGCCTGTCCCTCCTGTTCTCATCCCTGTGGGCGCTCATTCATTCCACCCACCCACTTCCATCCTTCCCTCTCTTTACCTGCCACAGGCCACCTCCAGCACAGGCTTTTGCCCTTCCTCACTACCACCACCACAACCTCCACCCCTTCCTCCTCGCTGCAGCCTAAGCTCCTGGACCAGGGGCATTCTCACTTTCCTCCCAAGAGCTGAGTCTCCTCCCATAGCCTAGAAACCTGCTCTGTCTCTCCACAGGAAAGAAATCCCCCACTGCAACCTCCTTTTCTTCTCCACTCCCTTTTACAGTCAAGGGGCACCTGAGTTGTCCATACTCTGATATCTGGCTGGCTGTCTCCTGCCTCTCCCTTCTCAGCCCTCCATCCCCTTCCCCCAAACCTTCAGTCACCTCCATTGGCTGGACCCTGAAGGTGGCCTGGGCTCCCCTACAGCATACCAACCTGCCAGCCACACCCTTCTCTATCTGTTTCTTGTGCATCTCTGACCTGGCCAACCTCTTCCCATCTCAGAGCCAGAGTCCTCCTCCCTGTCCCCCATATCCAGCCAAGTCTGGTCCCGTCACCCCTTACCTACAATCTGGCCAACCCCCCTGCCATTACCCTTGCCCAGACACACTCCTCTCTGTGTCCTGGATAGGCCTCCCCTCTGATCCATCTTTACTTTAGCATTAAGGGGGCTTTCAGAAACATGCATGCAAAGTCGCTTCAGTTATGTCTGACTGTGCAACCCTATGGGCTGTAACCCACTAGGCTCCTCTGTCCATGGGATTCTCCAGGCAAGAATACTGGAGTGGATTGCCATTTCCTCCTCCAGGGGATCTTCCCGACCCAGGGATGGAACCCGCGTCTCTTATGTCTCCTGCATTGGCAGGAGGGTTCTTTATTGTTAGTGCCACCTGGGAAGCCGTTCAGAGATATACTGACCCTGTAACCTTCCATGGTTCCCTACTGCCCTCCAGAGATAGTGAAGATTAACTGCTTTTTTTCTCTTCTCCCAAACCTGAACTTCTCCCTCCTGCATCCTATGTAGTGACCACACCCGACCATTCATCAAACCCCATTTCCAGGCCTTTGTTCAGCCAGGGACACACTTCCCACCTCCAGTTGCACCCTCCTCCGCCACGTCCGTTCCACAGTCCTGGCCTCACTCTCCCCCTCTGGCCTCTCCAGCACTTCGGCAATGGGAAGAGCAGGGGG
Source organism: Moschus berezovskii (assembly GCF_049115385.1). Lineage (NCBI taxonomy): Eukaryota > Metazoa > Chordata > Mammalia > Artiodactyla > Moschidae > Moschus > Moschus berezovskii. The sequence continues at coordinate 7,621,367 of NC_142470.1, forward strand.
AACTGCTCCTGCCCCTCACCTTCCTCCTGCTCGTGCTGGGCTCCCTGCTGCTTTACCTGACCGTGTCACTCATGGACCCAGGCTACGTGAATGTCCTGCCTCAGCCCCAGGTAACTGGGAGGCCCAAACCCCTCCTCCCTGCACCAGGGAACTGAAGGCTCCAGTGAGTCTCATGCTAGACTCAGCTGGGAGCTTTCCTGGGGAATCCCAGGGAATTGTCTTGCCGGACCTAGGGCCCCGTCCTACAATGAGAAAATTGCCAAGGTCTAGAGAGGGGAAGTAACTGGCAAAAGTCACACAACCTCGCAGTCCAGGGCACCCTGCCCCACTCTACCACCTCGATGATGCATGGGATGGGCCCCCAAATGTGCATACCCGGAACTGAGCTGGCCCCCAAGGGAGACACCCACAAGTCTCATCTGCCTCCCAAGGGACCCCCATCTCATCCTCTTTCCCCCTTTTCAGGAGGAGGCCAAGGAAGAGCAGACAGCCATGGTTCCTCAGGCCATCCCCCTTCGGCGCTGCAGATACTGCATGGTGCTGGTGGGTGATGCGGGGACCTCCGTGGGAGGACTCAGGCGAGGCCAAGACTCCTTGGCCTCATCCCCCCTCCTCCAGGAAGGCCTCCCAGATGCCAGCCCTGACCTCCCGCCCTCATTGCTGGGCCTAGAGGGGAGCCAGTGTTGAGGCCCAACTCCCTCTGTGCCCACAGCAACCCCTGCGGGCTCGGCACTGCCGTGAGTGCCGTCGCTGTGTCCGCCGCTACGACCACCACTGCCCCTGGATGGAGAACTGTGTGGGCGAGCGCAACCACCCGCTCTTCGTGGCCTACCTGGCGCTGCAGCTGGTGGTGCTTCTATGGGCCCTGTACCTGGCATGGTGGGTTTCCCCGGCGCCCTGGGTGTGGGGGAGGACCGGCACCCCCCAGGCTCCCTCTTCAGGGACCTCGGACACTCTCCCAAACGGCCGTGCCTTTGGGTGACCCCGCCACCAGCTCTGGGTCCTTGTCGCTCTCCTCTGCAGGTCTGGCCTCCGCTTCTTCCAGCCCTGGGGGCTCTGGCTGTGGTCCAGCGGGCTCCTGTTCGCCACCTTCCTGCTGCTGTCGCTCTTCTCCCTGGTGGCCGGCCTGCTCCTGGCCTCGCACCTCTACCTGGTGGCCAGCAACACCACCACCTGGGAGTTCATCTCCTCCCACCGCATCACCTACCTCCGCCAGCGCCCCGGCAACCCCTTCGACCGTGGCCTGACCCGCAACCTGGCCCACTTCTTCTGTGGATGGCCCTCGGGGTCCTGGGAGACCCTCTGGGCCGAGGACGAGGAGGAGGAAGGCAGTAGCCAAGCTGTTTAGGGTCACTGGAAGCCGGGGCCACCATCTTGTGCCTGAAAACCAGAGAGGCTGAAGCCAGAGGGGTCGACCCTCCAAGGGCCCGGGGCTCCTCACTCCTGCCCACTCCTTCCAGGCCTCAGAGTGGAGCCAGGGGACTGTACCCTGCCTCAATGGGCAGCTCTGCCCTCCCCAGGCAGAAGAAAAGGAAGAGGACCCATGGTGGAGGCTCAGGCACAAAGAGAGACCTGGGCTTTGGACACCTCCATCCCACCCCCCAAGCCAGGCTGCGTCCAGTGCACAGTTTTATAAATTTAATGAACCATAAAGCAAGTCAAGTATTTAAAAAAAAAAAAATTCCTCATTGTGGCACGCTTTCTGGTCTAGGCCTCGCAGCGGGCAGGGGAGAGGAGGTCGGGAGAAGGGGGCGGGCAGCACTCGCCCGGTGACTGAGCAGCCCCATGTCCGCTACCTCAAGCCCCAAGGGCTCATCAATCCCAAAGGTACCCAGGTGGGCAAAGCAGAGGCTCTAACTCTCCGGGGTTGGGGAGCGGGCAGGAGGTGGGAGGCCCTCAGGGCTGCAGGAATCTCTCAGACACGAAGTCAAAGTCCCGGAAGGCAGCCTGCTGGCGGGCGGTGAGGGGGCTGCGGGGGTCAGGTGGAGTCAGGGCCGGCGGCAGCCCCGTGAACTCGCCCTCGAAGTAGCGCAGGTCTGTGGGGCCGCAGAGGGTGGGCACAAAGGGGGGCTGGACGGCGCGGGCGAGCAGAGCCTGCCAGTCAGTGGTCTGGGGGCAAAGGCGTACGTCAGATGATGGGAACAGCAGCCCCCATGGGCCCTCGACCCCTCCCTCTGCGCCAGGCACCGGGACCACCATGGCCACAGCCACCTACCCTGAAGAAAGGCTGGGTCTTGATTTCCTCAGCATCTTGCTCACCCGCCCCCAGGCGCTTCTCGGGGCACTTCTGGAGGAGCTGGGGGCGAGGACAGGGGTTCATTCAGGGCGCTCAGCCCCAGGCACTGCCTGCCTGCCCCCAGCCTCTCAGGTAGGGAGCCCGGAGAGCCATGAGTAGCCCTCTGGCCCAGCCCGGTGGGGCCCTGCAGCAATTACCTTCTGAATAAGCTCGAGGCCTTGCACCGACAGAAAGCGGGGGTATGGGGCTTCCGCATTGACAATGCAGTCAAACACCTCCTCCTCGGTGTCCCCTGGAAACGGGCACTGCGGGGAGGGGGCTCAGCAGGGAGCACTGCCCCCCCAACTCCACCCGACCTGGGGGCCCCAGCAGCTCTCGCCCTCCAGCACTCACCTCGCCCACCAGCATCTCATAGAGCAGCACACCCAACCCCCACCAGTCCACAGCCCGCGTGTAGGCCTCCTGAGTCAGCACCTCAGGGGCCAGGAACTCCGGGGTGCCGCAGAAGGTGCTCGTCCGGTCCCCGAAGCCAATCCCTGCCAACCAACACCCACACTGATGCCAGCATGCTGTGGCAGCCACAAGAACCTCTGGTTGTAAGAATCAACCACCAACCCTTAGGACCCCATGCAAGGAACCCCGTGCCGAGCCCTGCCCCGCACCCTTGGAAGTGGGAACAGTTTTCATGCCACCTGATGGATGAGGAACATGAGTCTCAGCAAAGCCTGTGTGCCAGGCCCATGCAGAAAGCAGAACCCAGTGCCCTCTCCCAGCCCAGGCTCTCCCTCCGGCCAAGGGCAAGGGGGTCTTTCCAAGTTTTTAGGGCGGGGAAGGACAAGTCAATGCGTCTAGCTGGTCCCTGGAAGGAGGGCTGGAGGCACATTTCCTGAAAGATGCCACTTGCTTGCCACCCTGCTGGCCTCGGCGGAGCGAGCAAGGCGGAAGGACACAGGCTGTTAAATGGGAGGTACCCACCTTCCTTACAAAGCCCAAAGTCCGCGATCTTCAGGAAACCCTGGGCGTCCAGGAGAAGATTATCCAACTTAAGGTCTCTGAGGGTAAGGCAGGGCAGACCCCGAAGGAGCTAAGAAGTGCTGAGGCCCAGGGAACAGCAGCCCCGCCTCATAGCAGCCCAGGAGGAGGGCAGCCCCAGACCAGACCCCCTTGCCTACTCCCCCAGCATCCCAGGGGCAAGTTACCTGTAAATGATCTTTTGCTCATGTAAGAACTGCAGCCCCAGGACCACACAGGCCAGATAGAACCTGGAGGGTTGGTGCAGGGGGAAGTTCAGGCCCAGGACTGTGGGGGACAGGGCAGGGAGGCACCAGGATGGCCCTGGCCTGGGGACCCCCGATGTCCCTGCCAGAGTCAGATGTGGGCGAGAGGCTGGGAGGAGCCTCATGGGGCAGGGGAGGGGCTCCTCCTGATAACAGCCTACCCTTCCCAGGCCCTTAGGTTGTGCCAGGAATGACACCGAGTGTCCACGTGCCCATCCTGGCATCCTCCTGGCAGCCTCCATTGGTGCCCTCATGCCTATTTTTTTTTAATTTTTAAAAAATGTTGTGTGGTTTTTTTTGACTGTGCTGGCTCTTTGTTGCTCTGCATGGGCTTCCTCCAGTTGCAGTGAGCAGGGGCTACCCTTCATTGTGGTGCGTGCGTTCCTCATTGTGGTGAATTGGGAGTAATGATAACTATTTCATACGTTTAGCTACAGAGCATGGGCTCAAGGTGTGTGGGCTTCAGTAGGTGCAGCCCTTGGGCTCAGTAGTTGCTCCGAGACGTGTGAGATTTTCCTGGACCAGGAATCAAACCTGTGTCCCCTGCATTCGCAGGTGGGTTCTTAAGCATTAGAACACCCAGGGAAGCCTCATCATGACTATTTTTTTAAAAGGATCTGAGACTCCTGGTAAACAACCCTTCCTGGGTCACAGAGCTAGTGGCAGAGCTGACACGTGAATCTGGGCTCCAGAGTCCACACTCTGGTGGGCAAGACATAACAACACCATCTGTCAGTCACTCACTGCTCACCAGTCCCTAGGCTCTGCAATTTTAAATGTTATGTCCACCGATGCATCAAGCCTATGAAGCAGTTATCATTATCCCCAATTCACCACCATATACACTGAGGTCTGCAGTCACAAAGGCTGTGAGGCTTTGATAACCAGGATGTGTGAACCGAGACCTCCCTGATTGCACGTGCTCTTTGGCTGATGGGCACCCTGGAGGAAGCAGGATGAAGGGGTCGCCAGGGACAGGGGCCCCAGGGAAGGCGGGCTGGAAGAGGCGAAAGGGGGACCCACCGGGCCTGGGTCTCAGGGAAGACGTCCTCATGGATCTGCATCATGAGGTCACCGCCGGGCGCGAACTCAGTCACGAAGCAGGCATGGCTGGAGGTCTGGAAGCAGGCGAGGAGGGAAAGCAGGAATGGATGCCCTGTGCAACCCACGGCCTCGAGGATTCGCTTCTCACAGTACAGGCTGCAAGAGGAGGGGGGTTTTACAGGCAAGGAGGGAACCCAAAAGGGAGTTAAGACCTCCCCTGGCTGTGCCCTGTCACCCACACAACTCCCCTGGGTCACTGGCTCCTAAAACTGCCAGGCAGGTAGAGTGACAGTTCATATGTACCCAGGGCTGGCACAGGTCTCAAACTTGTACCCCCCCCCGGCTGTTCCCATTTCACAGATGAGGAACCTGAGGTGCACAGAGAGGAGACCTGCCCAAGGGCACACAGTTCACAACTGCAGTTGCTAATAAAAGAGCCCAGTCCTGGCTGGCCCCACAGGGTCACTTCTTCGAAGCCCCAGCAGCATTCAGCTGCCTTCTGGAGCCACCAGCGCAGCCCAGGCCTGCCATCCTGGGTTCTCTCCAGACGCCGGGGTGCTGGGAGTCCCCCAACCTCAACACACACCTCTCAATCTCGTCCCGGCTCAGCACCTCTTGCTTCTTCAGCGCTTTGATGGCATAGTATTGCCCCGTCCCCTTGAACTGGACCAAGAGGACCTGGGGACCAGAGAGAGGTTTGGGCTCCAGGTGGGCAGTACAGGAGTCTGCTTCCCCTGCCCACTGCCACCCAGAGCCCAGAGCCCTCTAGCAAATGTGCCGGGGCCTGCCCACCCGCTTCCGCCGCACCTCCTCAGCCCCCTAACCTTCCCAAAGTGGCCCCGGCCCAGCACGGCCAAGCAGCGGAAGTCCTGAAGTCGGGGGGGTTTCCTGCAAGAGAGAGGGTACAGGAAGCCCCCAGGACAAGGAAGGGCTGGGCCTCTACCAGGAGTCGCTCCAAACCCCCTGTGTTCAATCCTGGGTGGACCCCTCTAGTGGGGAGTTGCAGAGCCCGGGGTGGGGCAGGGTCCCCGGGACTGCAGTTTCCTGGGGTCTGGCAGGCAGGCTGAGCTCAATAACGTGGGTTCAGTGAGTGAGGGCCTGAGAGCAAGCCAAGGAGCCCGGGGTGAGATGTGAACCCCTGATGTGCAAACACCCAGACGAGTGGATAAAACCTCTCAACACCGGGGTGAGCCCGCCGGGGTACCTGGTAGCCTGGGCTGGCAGAGGTGGCTCGAGTCGAATCCTGGGCTCCATGTGGGGGCGTTTGGTGCGCTGCGAGTGGAAAGGGTCTCAGAGCAGAGCTGGACTTCCTTCCCTCCAGCCCAGCCACCCGACCTGGGCAGCACCCAGGGTGACCGACCCTGCCCCGCTGCCCCTCACCGGCATCTCTTCGGGGGTCGGCTCCTGGGCCAGGTAGAGGCGAGGGGGCTTGGGTGGGGGTTGGATCTCTTCTCGCAAGGAGGTCTTCTTGGGTGGGAAGTTACTGTGGGGTAGAAGCAGACATGTACCAGGCACAGACAGCTGGAACAGTGCCGGGCAGGGAGGGTGGCGGTGGACACACAGCCACGCGAGACAGACAGGTCGGAGGGTGAGCCACAGGGCAGACCCATCTGCGTCTGGAGAGAGGTGACACCGCAGAGAAGCAGGCAGCCTGGGTGAGCGAGGCTCCTCACCTGGGTGAGTCGGGATCGGTGGCCCGCTGGGGTGTGGCTGGGGTCTGGGAGCACGTTTTGAGGGGGCTGATGGTGCTTGGGGAGCTGCAGGGCGGCAGCAGACGCATGACCAGGCGCCCCCAGGCCGCCATGCTGAGGTCCATCTGGGAAGCCCTCAGGAAGTCCTGACCTGGGGCAAAAAGCAGGCTCAGTCTCGAGGTCTCCAGAGGGGCCCAGCCCTGCTCCCTGCTCCCCAGCCTTCTGTACCTCTGCGTTTTGAGAAAATGCGTTTCTGCCTCTGCAGTCGGGGCCTCCTCTCAATGACAGGGTCACAGAAGGTTACCTGTGGGGGCAGGAGGCAGGGCTGAAGACCAGTCCCCATTTACCTGCCTACCTGCCCCGGGCAACTCCTCGGCCTCCAGGATCCCAGCCTGAGCCCGTTGTCAACAGATGCAAGAGCTACAGGGACTCAGAGAGAATGGATTCGGCATCCTCACTGGTACCAGGGGGGAAACTGAGGCCTGGAGAAGAAAGGGGCTTGTCCAGGGACGCGCACGCAGCGGGGCAGTCAGGACAAGGACGCGGGCCGTTCCTCTCCTGTGAAGTCCTCAGAGAGCGGCTGGGAATCTTTCATTCCTGGAGAGCTCCTCCCTCAGGGCCTCAATTTCCACTCCTCAGTGTGGGTTGGTGGAGGGGCACAGTCTCCAAGGCCCCTCTCGCACTAACAGAGCCAGGGGCCCATGAGGTCAGAGGGCAGGGGCCAGGGAGCACCTGAGCGAAGAGCAGTCCCTGTGGCACCAGGCTGAGGGACAGCTGGTGACAGGCATTGTCCAGGAAGTCCTCCAGCCTCAGGAAGGCCACGCCGCACAGCTGCCTCCAGTCCCGCCAGTGGACCCCGATCTCCAGCTCCCGGGCCTACAGAGGGAGGCCAGGTTGAGTCGGGGGGAGTCTGGCACCAGCCACTACCCATCCAGCTTCCCACCCCACGGCCCACGATCACCCCGGTCCACACAAGGGGAGCCTCACCCTCTCCAGGGCGATGACAAAGGTCTGGTCCCAGGACTGCTTGGCCACAGGCCCCCAGCCCGTCTGGCCCACAACGCGATTGTCCACCTTCAGCACAGCCAGCACCTCACCTGCAAGGCCAGAGGCGAGGCTCAGGGCAGGCCAGCAGCAGTGGGGGGGCCTTCGTGCCCCCCAGCTCCCCGGGCCCCCTACTCACTGGCCAGCTCGCCTCCTCCACGCTGCTGCTTGGCTCTGCTCCGAAGCCAGCCCTGGGAGGGGCTCCCGGCCAGCGCAGCCGCGGGGGAACGTCCAGGCACCGCTATCAGCAGCTGCTCACAGCCCAGGAGGCGGACCTGCAGCGTCCCTGTTGGGGAGCGTGGTGAGGGGCCATCATCGAACACCATCCTCCAAGGGGACCCTGGGATCCCAGGAATGATGCTTTCTCATGGAGGTAGCAAACCCAGAGCCTGCTCGCCTTAGGCCTCGGCAGCCACCTGGGGGCCACCCTGGGGGCCGACCAACTGGTCCTCCCCTCCTGCCTGCTCTCTATGTGTGGGAAGAAGCAGGGACGCAGAGGCAGAGAAGTCAGACTCAGACCTCGGTCCACATGCTGCCCATGATGCCCAGGGCTCTGGGCCTAGGGAGCACCATGCCAGGGACAAGAGCGCCAGAGGAGCAGGGTGCCTGGCCAGCCACCTCTTCCCAGGGCCTGTTTCCCCATCCATACAGTGGAAAGGAGTGCCAACTCAGCCCCACTTCCTGTGGTGGGTACCAGTGTGTTTTGCCAACCAAGTGGGTTCATTTTTAGGATCAGTAGAGATTTGTCCCTCCAAGGGTAGAGGAAGCACTGGGACTCTAGCAGCTCTTGAGGACACACATGGGGCCAAAAAGCACCATTTAGGGAGTCGGGGCCTGTAGAGTTATACTCCGATAGACCTTATAAACCGAGGCAGTGCTCAGGTTGGGAAGGTCATCCTAGAAAGAATGACTGGAGGAATGTGGGTATTTAGCTGGAAGACAGCTTATGGGGTGGCTTCAAGTACCTGAATTTTAGGCCTTTTAACAAGCCCTAGAGATGGTTGGATAGCATCACCGATTCAACAGACACAGACTTGGAGAAACTCTGGGAAATAGTGAGGGACAGGGAGGCCTAGCATGCTGCAGTCCATGCGGTTGCAAAGACTCGGACATGACTTAGTGAGGGAACAACAAACAAAACCTTGCCCTCATCTTTCCCAACTTGCTGACTTGGTCAACTCCCATAAGCCCTTCAAGGACATGCCTCCCCCTCCAGGAAGCATTCCTTGGTTCCCCGAGGCCAGGTGAGGGGGCCCATGCAGTCCCTGTACTTTTCCCCTTCAGCTCTGCTCACAATGAGATGAGGCCTATCTATTCTGTACCAGCTCTGTGCTGGCAGGGGCTGGGCCCTCTAGTTGGCACTGGGTCCCAGGTGGGAAGCTCAGGGCTTCCACAGTGTCGGATCCACTTGGGATAAGGAAGAACTTTCTAATGGTGCAAACTGCCCAGGACTGGGTACCAAGGTCTCCAGGGCTGTGAGCTTCCTAACACTGGCACGTCTAGCCTAACACTCTCATGGTTCCTCATTGAAACACACTGGGGAAGAATTTTGGAGAAGATTTCCAGTCCTGGCTTTACCATCCCTTAGCTGTGTGACCTTGGGCGACTGACAACCCCTCTCCAGACCTCAGTTTATCACTCTGTCAAATGGGGTGATAACATCACCTACTTTATAGGGTTGGTGCGAAAATTCGAGCACTTCACATGCAACAACTCACTGAATTGCCACACCAGTCCTATGAAGTGATGTTATCACCCCATTTGACACAGTGATAAACTGAGGTCTGGAGAGGGGGTGTCAGTCGCCCAAGGTCACACAGCTAAGGGATGGTGAAGCCAGAACTGGAAATCTTCTCCAAAATTCTTCCCCACTGAGTTCCAGGCTCCTCCCTGGAAGGGAAGGAGAGCTCTGAAGTAGGAGGGGCTCCCAGGTACCTGTCATGGCGGTGGGCTTCATGAGTGTCCCTGAAGGCTGCGGGTTCCCAGACGCAGCAGTCCGTAGCTCCCGGGCCACTCTGCCACGCAGAGGGTGGGCAGGAGGCAGTCTCTCCAGCAGCTGCTCCAAGGCCAGCCGCAGGAGGTCCAGTTTCTGGCAGGATTCCTGGAGCTGGGCCTGAGCCTGAAGGAGGGATATGGGCAGGGGATACAGGGCCCTGGGGTAATGGCGGGGGCAGCGGCTCAGGCCACCCAGAGGCACCCTGGATGAGGTCTAGACCAGTGGTCCCCAACCTTTTTGACACCTGGGACTGGTTTTGTGGAAGACAATTTTTCCACGGACTGGAAGTGGGAGGGATGGTTTCAGGGCAATTCAAGCGCATTACGTTTTTGTGAAGCTGAAGCTCCAATACTTTGGCCACCTGATGCAAAGAGCCGAATCATTAGAAAAGACCCTGATGCTGGGAAAGATTGAGGGCAGGAGGAGAAGGGGACGACAGAGGACGGGATGGTTGGATGGCATCACCGACTCGAGGGATATGAGTTTGAGCAAGTTCCGGGAAATGGTGAAGGACAGGGTAGCCTGACATGCTGCAGTCCATGGGGTCGCAGAGTCGGACACGGCTGAGTGACTAAACAACATTTTTGTGCACTTTACTTCTAATCTAATGCTGCCGCTGATCTGACAGGAGGTACGAGTCTGCAGCCTGGAAGTTGGAGACCCCCGATCTAAACAAGAATGTGTCTTCTGGGCTTCCCTGGTGGCTGAGTGGTAAAGAATTTGCTGGCCAGTGTAGGGGACGTGGGTTGGATCCCTGGTCTGGGAAGATTCCATATGCCTTGGGGCAACTAAGCCACGCACCACAGTTATAGAGCCTGTGCTCTAGAGCCCGAGAGCCACAACTACTGAGCCCTGAATCCATGGGCCCTGAAGCCTGTGCTCTGCAACAAGAGAAGCCACCACAATGAGAAGCCTATGCACCGCAACTAGAGAGTAGCCCCCGCTCACCACTACGGAAAAGCCCAAGCAGCAACAAAGACTCAGCAGAGCCAAAAAGTAAGAAAGAAAATTATAAAAAGAATGTGCCTCCTGTTTCCTCATGGGCATTGCTCATGGCCCGTCGAGCAGTATCACCGGCCACTACAGAGGCTGGTACCAGTCAGACAGGAAGCAATGGGAGGGGCCCACGGTCTGACCTCGGCCAGCACCTTGCGGTCCTGCGTTCGCCGGCTACCGAGCAGCTTCACCACGTTCTTGGCACCCTCGGCCACAGCAGCCTCGATGTGTAGACGGTGCCGTAGCTCCTCTACCATCAGCTCAGGACCTGGGAGGAGGAGGGGTCAGCCTCAGGCCCGTGCCCTGCTCCGCCCTGCCCAGCCCTCTTCTTGGCCAGGCCTCACCTGGCTCGGGGGACCCACTGGCCTCCAGGCTACTAATCTTCATTCGCAACAGGGCCACCTTCAGCTGGCTGTCCTGGAGCATCTGCTGGGCAGCCGCCAGCAGCTTCCTCTCCTATAGGGTTACAACATATACCCCATCAGGCCAGGACTAGGCCAGAGTCTTCCTGGTCAGACTGGGGACTGAACCAAGCCTCCTCCATCAGTGTGGGTTGAAGCTAAGCCTCCCTCAGTAGACCAGATAACTACAGCCAGTTCAGTTCAGTTCAGTCACTCAGTCGTGTCTGATTCTTTGCGACCCCTGTCCATCACCAATTCTCGGAGTTTACCCAAACTCCTGTCCATTCAATTGGTGATGCCATCCAACCATCTCATCCTCTGTCATCCCCTTCTCCTCCCGCCTTCAATCTTCCCCAGCATCAGGGTCTTTTCCAATGAGTCAGTTCTTCACATCAGGTGGCCAAAATATTGGAGTTTCAGCTTCAGGATCAGTCCTTCCAATGAATATTCAGGCTTGGTTTCCTTTAAGATGGACTGGTTGGATCTCCTTGCAGTCCAAGGGACTCTCAAGAGTCTTCTCCAACACCACAGTTCAAAAGCATCAATTCTTCTGTGTTCAGCTTTCTTTATAGTCCAACTCCCACATCCATATACAACTACTGGAAAAACCATAGCCTTGACTAGACGGACCTTTGTTGGCAAAGTAAGGTCTCTGCTTTTTAATATCCTTTATATTTTATTTTTAAAAATTATTGATTTATTATTATTTTGGGGGGCCCAGGCCACATGGCATGTGACCATCTTAGTTCCCTGACTAGAGGTCAAACCCACACCCCTTGCATTAGAAGTGCAGTCTTAACCAGGAAGCTTCCAAGCCTCCCTTTTTACACTAGCTCTGCAACAGAGCCTCCCCCATCAGACTAGACAAGGAAGGGCTCAGGTCAAGTCTCCATTATGAGATCAGGGCGAGCTTCCACATCATGCTGGGAGCTGGGAAAGGAGCTGGGACTTCCCTACTAGATTTGGGGTTGGGCTGGGATTTCCCATCACCCTGGTGTTTTGCCTTCTTTGTTAGACAAGGGATTGGAGCCAAGCTGAGATTTGGGGCCTGCCTCCCCCATCAGACTAAGGGTAGAGTGTCTCCCTTACAGGATCAATGGCTAGGCTGCATTTCCCTATCAGATTAGGGGTTGGACCACCACCTTCTCAAATAATCTGAGAACACAATCTCTTCCCCCCAGGGGGCCTTACCTTGGGAGTGCCACTGGCGTAGGTGTGGGTCATGTTCTCAGCTCCCTGCTTGACCTTCAGCTCCACCTGCAGCTGCCTCTGTAGAGCCTCCAGGTGCCGGGCCCTTGCCTGCTCAGCCAGCGGCCGAGGTCCTGAGGCCGCGGGCTCTGTGTGCAAAGAGTGTGGGACATCTGAACGTTTCCCCCAGAGCCGAGAGACGCCCCCCCCATGCCTCGCTCACTCCTCTCCAACCCTCTTGGGCAGGACTCTCAGGAGAAGCTCTGAGAGTAGGTCAGGGCCAAGATCAAGGAGATGGGTCAACTTGTCACTTCCCATCCTGAGGGGCCTCCTCACGCTCCTCACTCACCAGCCGGGCCCAGCCCAGGCCCAGGCAGCAGGATGCGAGCGTGAAGCTCCCGCAGTTCCCCATGCAGCTGCTCCAAGCGGCGGTTGGAGGACCGCAGCAGCTGCTGCACGTGGCCAAGGTGGCGGCGGTCTGTGGCCACTCGCCGCAGGTTTTCCACACCCTCCTTGATCTTCAGCTCCTTCTGGATGGCCCGGCGAATCATCTCTTTCTCATCCTCCAGAGGCCGATGGCCTGCCCCAGTCTGTGGGAAGGCAGAGGGATCAGGCCTCTGGGACCCCACCTCCAAATCCTCCGCTCATCACAGAAGGAGGGGGAAGAGAGGCAGGTGTGGATGGCACCCAGGACTGACTGACCCACAGGGTGCCTCTCTGACCTCAGAGCAAGTATCCCTAAGCCAGATGGATGCCCCAAGACTATTTATCCAGCCCACGCTCCTGTTGTCTGCCATCAGAGAAAAGGGGAGGAGGAAAAAAAAAACTGTTAACATTTATAAGGTGTTCTGTTCTAAGACCTTGCAGACATGAACCTATCGAACGTGAGAGCAACCCCGTGAGGTAGGTGCAGTTATCATCCCCATTTTACAGATGAGGAAACTGAGACACAGAAAGGTGACATAATTTGCTCAAGGCCGCAACACGGAGAGGCACTGTCTCTTGGGCCCCAGTCTTTCCCTGCCAGCCACACATAATCAGGCTGCTCTCAAGTCTAGGATCCACACTAAGGTCTGAGGGCCAGAAACGAGACCCGGGGGACTTCCCTGGTAGTCCAGCGGTTAAGAATCTGCCTCCCAATGCAGGTGACTCAGGTTCGATCCCTGGTCACAGAACTGAGAGCCCATAAGCTGCAGGGCAACTAAGCCCGCACGCCATGACTAGAGCCACAACAAGAGAAAAACCCATGTGCCGCAACAAAGACCCAGAACAACCAAAAAATTTTAAAATAACTTAATAAAAAAAGAGGCTCAGCACTGAAAAGGGACCTCCCGAGGTCAGACAGACAGGGCAGTCTGTGGCCTGAGTAGAAGCCAGGGCTGCTCCCGTGAGGGTCTGACCCCTCAGGTGGCAAAGCAGAGGCCCAGTGGGGCTGAGGAGGTCTCCAGGGGCTTACTCCCAGCACAGTTCAGCTCTTGGGAGGAAGTGGAAGGCTCTCTCACCACTTCACCCCAAGTGGGAGCAAGAAGAGGAAAACCTCTTTCCCAGAGGCCATTTCAAACCAAGCGGTGCCAATGCTGACTTCAGCCCAGGGTAACTCATGACACCCCCACCCCAATTCTCTCTGAGATCTTCCATCTTACCTCTCCGCGCTCCATCTCCCGCACCCAGTGGAAGGGGTGGCCACCCCAGTCTCAAGGACCCCCACCCCAGGCCTCCGCTTGCCCGCTGGCCCGGCTGTCAGAGGGCAGGGGCGGGCCTCAGGAAATCCTTTGAGGGCCCTAGGCCAGAGGGCCAGAGCCAAAGGCCTGAGCAAACAAAGATCTCATGGAGCTGGGGGCCCAGCACCGGGGTCCTGAGTCACCCAGCTGCCGCTGCTGGGCGGAGGTTAACAGGAAATCGGAAAATGTGTACAAGCCACGGCGGGAACAGGCCGAGGGACCTCCGGAGGAAGGGGGAAGGAGGGAGGGGGCAGACGCAGTCCTGAGAGTTGCCCAAGGGGTGGGGGCACTCAAGGAGTCTTCTGGAGAACCCGTGAGCCGAGCGGAGCCCGCGGTCCTGCCCGCTCCGGGCTGGAATCCCGCCAAGTGCGCACACACCCCTCCTTTTCCGCTGGGCGTCTGGGGCCCGATCTTGTACACAGACGTCCCCATCCCCGTTTGCTGAGGGCTAAAACTCCACTTCTCCACGCCACCTCCCCGCCACCCCACCCCTCCGGCCCCCAATAAGGAGACACACAGCCTCAGTCCCAGGGCCCACGCGAACCTACTGCTGGAGCCCCGCCCCCTCGCCATTTGGCCTGGAAGCCTCCGCGCACCGGGAGGTTCCCGCCCGCGCCGCGGGACTACGCCCCTCCCCCGGGGGTCCCCCCAGCCCCGCCTGCGTGCTCCGGCAGAAATCCCACAAACTACGCGGCGTCGGTGTCCTCCGCCTGCTGGTCACATGCTTCTCTTCCCCCCTCCCCCAGAAGTGGTCCCCGTGTGCCTGCACCCGCCCCCTTTGCGGCCCCAGCGGGTGCTCATCGACCTTAGAGTCCTACCTGGAAGAACAGATTTTAAGGAAACTCGGGCCCACCCTTGGTGGCCCTGACTGCGGATTCAGATGTGCTCATGGGCTGGCCCGACGGAGGCTCTGAGTCACTGGGAGGTGATTTGGGGACATTTCCAGGGGGGCAGAAACCACTTACACCCCCACCCCCAGGGCTCAGATCTGCTCTGCGGAGGTGTAGGGGGCCCAGGGCAGGGGGCTGGGAAGGGACACGGGAAAGGGTCTGGGGGGCGAGCCGGAGCCCGGGGCCGTGAACGAGCTCCCCCCCAGGACCCCCCACCCCGGCCACGCCCGCAGCCCGTCCTCTCCGGGCGCCGTTCACCTGCCGCTGCGCCCCCTCCTCCATGGCGCCGCTCCCGCTGCTCGGCCCCTCCTCTCGACCACTCCGGCTCCGGAAGCCCCGGCCCCCGCCGCCAGGGCTTTCCAACTTGAAACTTCCCGGGAAGTCGCGCCGGAGACGCGGGATCCGGCGCCCCCTCCCGAGCTTCACTGGCCGTGGCGGGAGCCGGGGATCAGCGCCGTACCTCGGCACGGCGGGATCGAGCCCCACTGCAAACCCCGAGGCCCCGGATCCGACGTCCCCGAGGAATTTGGAACCCAGGGCGCCTCATCTGAGGCCGAGGTTCCCGCTCCCGTGCGACACTGGGCCCCGCCCCGGGATCCAGGGCCAGAAAGGGACATTTCCCGGGTCGGGGGTTCTCCCAGTCGCCGCCGGGTCGCTGCAGCCAGAGGGGCAAGCCCAGGTGCGGACAGCGCCGCCTGCCGGCCTCTGGGCAAGGCCTGTGTGGCCAGTCCACTCCGGGCCGGGTCAGCCTCGTCTTCCTCGGAACCCCGCTACGGCCTGGCTCCCGCCCGAAGAAATCTCTCCTTCTTTCCCATGTCGTTGGTGTAAAATGGGCTAATATCATACCTTTCGCCCCTTAAGAAGTCTTGGCCCTGTCTGTAGACACTGTAAAAATGTATGCGTGGGAAAATAAAGCCTTACCCAAATGATAGCAAATTAGGAATGAATCCAAAATCTCTCAGGACCTCCCCCCACACCCTCCATCATTTGACTAGACTGGCACTCTGGTTCAGCCAGTGCTGTTCATTCAGCCTTTGCCCCAAAGCACTCATCTAAACAGACCACACATTTAAACCTTGCTGCTGCTGCTGCTGCTAAGTCACTTCAGTCGTGTCCGACTCTGCGTGACCCCATAGACGGAAGCCCACCAGGCACCCCCTTCCCTGGGATTCTCCAGGCAAGAACACTGGAGTGGGTTGCCATTTAAACCTTGAGGAGAGAAAAAAAAAAAAAAACATCTCAGGAAACTAGGCTGAGCTAGGTATTCTGGCAGTGGCTTTCTAGGGGACCCTGGTTCTTTATTGCCCACTAGTCTAGGATTGTCTGGAGAAGGGAATGGCAACCCACTCCAGTATTCTTGCCTGGAAAAATCCCATGGACAGAGGCACCTGACAGGCTACAGTCTATGGGGTCACAAAGAGCCATACAGCCAGGCTGAGCAACTGACACTAGGGTTGTAGCTCCAATCATTTGGCCACCTGACAGGAAGATCTGACTCACTGGTAAAGACCCTGATGCTGGGGAAGATTGAAGGCAAAAGGAGAGGAGGGCAGCAGAGGATGAAATGGTTAGATAGCATTACTGACTCAATGAATTTAAGCAAACTGCAGGAGATAGTGAAGGACAGGGAAACGTGGAGTGCTGCAGTCCATGGGGTCACAGGGAGTCGGACACGACTGAGGGACTGAATAACATAGGTTGTTCAGCCAATGCCTGTCATCCTATGCTCACCAGCACCTTTTGCCACAACTTCACTGAAAGGAGCCTCCTCCATGGGGCCAGAAGTGAATAAGGGTCAAATATTGAAGGTGGCTTATTTGCTGACTTTGAAGAGGTACCCTCCAATGCTTTCACAGGAGAAACCATGTCAGTTCCTCTTTGACCAGTTCCTTCACAGTGAATGGAAAGTGAAATGTCGCATAATGCGGACAATCCTGGGATAGTCCTGCAATGGGAAATCAACCAAATTACACCAACATATGCAAAGGCAACATGGTTCAGAGGGGGAAATGATGACTTCATAATCAGAGACAAGTGACACTTTTACATATATACAAACCAGAGTTGTTGAAGGCTAGACAAATACTTAACACCTAGTAAGGTCACATAAGGAAGCATTTATTTGAGGTTTAACATGTAATCATACAAATAAAGTTTGTATAAACACAAATCCACACTGAGTCATTAACACAGATAGCAAAAGACAAAGTGAAAACAAAGAAAACTAATTGGCGGCTATATACAGTTGGACACAAATTGTGTCATGTACACTAGAAAGTCTTTTACAAAATAATCATCTTAGATCAACAGAAGACCAATCTTCAATGTCCTCCTGCAAGATGGTTACTTTAGCAATCTCTTCCTGTTTTCTGCAGCGTCCCCTTTAATACTGCTGGTAATTGTTTTGGTGATTGCCACCTCCTCGGGATGCCTTGCGTAAGTGCTTTATTGGCCACTGTAGTCCGCATATCCCTGTCCACATCCATAGCTCCCATAGTTATACCCAGTATAATCATAGCCGCCATAGCCACTATAGTTTTGATCACCACCATAGGCACTATTGTAATTTCCATATCCTTGATCATAATAGTTATTAAATCCTTGGTTCCGGTTTTGGCCCTGGCCTCGGCCACGACCCCTCATACCACCTCTTCCCCCCTTTTGCTGTTGCTGTTGCTGTCTATATGCCTCTTTGGGTTGTGCAACTTTGATTTCACACTTCCCAGAACCAATGTGATGGTATCTGCTTTCTAACAATTTCTTTACTGGCTCCTCATCTGTATATGTAATAAAGCAAAATCCTCTTCTTTCATTTGTTTCTGTATGCATAGGAAGTTCAATATTTTTCAATCTCTCCAAAGGCTCCAAAATATTCTTTAATTTGTTCCTCCGAAGTATCTGGGCTCAATCCACCCACGAAAACCTTTTTTGGAGGTTCCTTTCCCTTTAAAGCTTTGGCCCTTTTAGGGTATATCAATTTGCCATCCAGTTTGTGTTCTTTCAGTTCTAAAACCTTATCAACACTAGCAGCATCCTTGAAAAGCACAAATCCAAATCCTCGTGATCTTCCAGTAACAGGATCTGTTTTAATCATGCAATCCACAACTTCCCCAAATCGAGACAAATATTCAGTCAGATCTTTCTTGCTTGTATCCCAGCTCAAGCCTCCAATAAACATTTTACTGTCATCCTGCTGGTTCTTGCTAGCGTTGATCTTGGACCCCTCTGCAAATTCCTCTATGTTGCTGTACTCATTCATGTCTTCCATAGCGGCGGAGTGGTCGGCCGGAGGGTGCTGGCGCGCAGACCGAGTCGCGGCGGCAGCGGCGGCGGTGGAGCGTTGTATGGAGCTGGGTTTAAAATGGCGGCGGAAGAGCCTAGTAAGGTCAATATTTAACACTTAGTAAGGTCAGGCTTCGAGCTTCCCTAGTGGCTCAGAGGTTAAAGCGTCTGCCTCCAATGCGGGAGACCCTGGTTCGATCCCTGCGCCGGGAGGATAAAACATCTATTTCTGCTTCATTGACTATGCCAAAGCCTTTGACTGTGTGGATCACAATAGAATGTGGAACATTCTGAAAGAGATGGGAATACCAGACCACCTGACCTGCCTCTTGAGAAACCTGTATGCAGGTCAGGAAGCAACAGTCAGAACTGTACATGGAACAACAGACTGGTTCCAAATAGGAAAAGGAGTACGACGTCAAGGTTGTATATTGTCACCCTGCTTATTTAACTTATATGCAGAGTACATCATGAGGAACGCTGGGCTGGAAGAAGCACAAGCTGGAATCAAGATTGCTGGGAGAAGTATCAATAATCTCAGATATGCAGATGACACCACCCTTATGGCAGAACGCGAAGAGGAACTAAAAAACCTCTTGATGAAAGTGAAAGAGGAGAGTGAAAAGGTTGGCTTGAAGCTCAACATTCAGAAAACAAAGATCATGGCACCTGGTCCCATCACTTCATGGCAAATAGATGGGGAAACAGTGGAAACAGTGTCAGACTTTATTTTTGGGGGCTCCAAAATCACTGCAGATGCTGATTGCAGCAGTGAAATTAAAAGACGCTTACTCCTTGGAAGGAAAGTTATGACCAACCTACATAGCATATTAAAAAGCAGAGACATTACTTTGCCAACCAAGGTCCATCTAGTCAAGGCTATGGTTTTTCCTGTGGTCATGTATGGATGTGAGAGTCGGACTGTGAAGAAAGCCGATCGCTGAAGAATTGATGCTTTTGAACTGCAGTGCTGGAGAAGAGCAAGGAGATCCAACCAGTCCATTCTGGAGGAGATCAATCCTGGGTGTTCATTGGAAGGACTGATGCTAAAGCTGAAACTCCAATACTTTGGCCACCTTATGTGACGAGTTGACTCACTGGAAAAGAGTCTGATGCTAGGAGGGATTGGGGGTGGGAGGAGACAGGGACAACAGAGAATGAGATGGCTGGATGGTGTCACCGACTCGATGGACATGAGTTTGAGTGAACTCCGGGAGTTGGTGATGGACAGAGAGGCCTGGCGTGCTGTGATTCATGGGGTTTTAAAGAGTCGGACACAACTGAGCGACTGAACTGAACTGAACTCAACTGAAGGTAGGAGGCAATGGCAGCCCACTGCAGTACTCTTGCCTGGAAAATCCCATGGACGGAGAAGCCTGGTAGGCTGCAGTCCATGGGGTCGCTAAGAGTCAGACACGACTGAGCGACTTCACTTTTTTTTTAAGGTAGGAGGCACATTGTAGACTCTTTCAGGTGGGGTTTATTGAGGTGCCCTTAGGTGAATGTTGATGCTAATAACTGAGAGGTTATGACAGCACCTGAATTATGTAGAACTCAATGATTTTTCAAGTTTGTGTTCAAGTGTT
This sequence comes from Moschus berezovskii, assembly GCF_049115385.1. Taxonomy (NCBI): domain Eukaryota; kingdom Metazoa; phylum Chordata; class Mammalia; order Artiodactyla; family Moschidae; genus Moschus; species Moschus berezovskii. Next base: position 7,640,719 of record NC_142470.1, read on the forward strand.
TCATTGCTTTGTGGTCACTAGGGAAAAAGGGGTTCCAAAGTAGAATACATCCACCTTTCCTAATGAACTCCAGACTGGACAAACCTACAGCCCTTGGCTGATGGCTAAGTATGGAGATAGCTGCATCTTATGTAGATGTCCGATGGGTGATGGTGTTTCATAAAATCGTTAATTCTTAGGAAAACTGAAGTTCACATTTAACATCCAGTGGATAGTGAACAGCCCAAACCAACTCTGGCTAGTGAACTATTGAAGCTGTGTAACATCAACTTGAAAGGAACTGCCCCAACAGGCCACATAAGTGAACATCTACCCCTTTCTATACCTTTTTCCTTCTGGGTATGGCAGACATCACTCCACCTACACTTAGATTTGCCTTCCTTAGATTTGCATCTGAGTATGCAATGTTACTGGAGAAGGCAATGGCAACCCACTCCAGAGCTCTGGCCTGGAAAATCCCATGGATGGAGGAGCCTGGTTGGCTGCAGTCCATGGGGTCGCCAAGAGTCGGACACAACTGAGCGACTTCACTTTCACGCATTGGAGAAGGAAATGGCAACCCACTCCAGCGATCTTGCCTGGAGAATCCCAGGGATGAAGGAGCCTGGTGGGTTGCCGTCTATGGGGTCACACAGAGTCGGACACGACTGAAGTGACTTATCAGCAGCAGCATGCAATGTTACTAACTAATCAAGTTGGCACACACCCTCCACTTCCTATTCTTCTCATCACAAAACTGTAGTCCCTTTCCCCTCAAGATTCATTAAAAATAGAACTTGTAAATCTCCATAAAATACAGCCACACATACAAAAGGGAATAGACTTTTGCTATGGTGAGGGATAGACTTTTCAAAATAAACTTTTGTCCTTTTAAACAACTGAAATAATTTGCTATTTGTCTCCTAAAGAGTTTGTCTCAATCTTCAGGAAATCCTAAACATTTTTCCCCCCAAGAATTCCATTCTTGTAATAACTAGAAAGGGCTTCCCTGGTGGCTCAGAGGTTAAAGCGTCTGCCACCAATGCGGGAGATCCGGGTTCGATCCCTGGGTCGGGAAGATCCCCTGGAGAAGGAAATGGTAACCCACTCCAGTATTCTTGCCTGGAGAATCCCATGGACGGAGAAGCCTGGTAGGCTACAGTCCATGGGGTCGCAAAGCGTCAGACACGACTGAGCGACTGAACGGAACGGAATAACTAGAAAGGGTTTATAGCAAAATCTAACAAAAAAGGCAGAAAAAACAAATCTGTTTATGAGCTCAAGTGAAACCACGAAACCAGGTGTTACCAAACAGTAATGATAAAGATCACTAAATTAATTCACAAACATAATTATACATTCATCTGAAGCCTGCAAACATCTAACACAGTTGTGAAGCAGGCCAGATGTTAAAGCAAATTTGTCAGCCCAAGACATTTAGTTTAGGGTTACAAACTGCATTTCAGAGCCACTTGCTTGAAATCATAAGGACCTGTCATGGCGGTCAGACCACCTTGACTACAGAGAATCCTTTAAATTTTTTAATGTAAAACACGTAAGCTACTGTCCTCTATGTCGCAATTCAGGTAGCTATTAAGCTCTTCTCCTAAGCAGAGTATGGCACAGCTTGGCAAGTAGATGCCCCAGAGGAACTACCCAAACAGGCACTATTCCCTTTTTGTTTAGATGTCCTTGTACCGATGTAGCTTTAAGCCATTCACCTGGTAGTTTTCAAAACATACCTAAGGGCCTGCCCAGAAACTCTTCTTGCAGTTGGGAACAACACAGACTACTTTGTGGCCATTTTTCCAATAAACTAAGTTTGCCCGTTCTGCCTTCTCACAGCCTAGCACTCCTTCATTGGGAATAAGGGAATCTAAAGGGTAGTCTCAGTAATCGAGATCAAATTCCCTCTAAGGGGACCTATCTTTTGAGTACATCCCCCAGAACTAACATAGTAGTTTCATTAAATAACCTAACAGCACCAGCATACAAAAACCAGTTTTGGTTAAGATGTCACTTTGCGAAACATAAATCTGATATTACTTTATATAGTTTCAGGTGACTATTTTCTCTAGCAAAAAGCCCTTCAAATGTTGAGACCTCAAAATTGAAGACTGAATCCCCTCAGGAACAGACATTTCAAATAAGTTAATTTGTCCACGACTTCCAAACACACGTCTCCATGCAGATGTATGGACCTATGCTATACTTACTGAACTACCTGAAGGGGCAGTTCTCCCCATTTCCCAGTTACAATGAACATAAATAAAAACAAAGCAGAAAAACTAGCTTATCATCTAAATCCAAAAGTAAGTAGTAACATTTCTCTATGAAACAAGGAGAATGACCCCAGTCAAAAAAATCTTTATGTTCCTTTATTGGAGCAAGATTCCTGACCGGTATACAGTGATGTATTTGCTACAGAGACCTGTGCAGAAATCACACACTATCCATCTAGACAGGTTTTTGTTACACTTTGCCTACTGATGGAGTAGTTCCATTTATAAAGTTTTTATACATCAAAAAGCTTTGAATTTGACCCGGCTGTCCATTAATTCATCTCTGAAAAAGCTAAGTGGCATTTAATTTTAGCTACTATATTTTACAGCATTAAAAAGCTTATGCATTAGGTAGCTTCTCAAAATGTGATTTATGCACAATGGCATTTAGCAGATAGAGCAGTCCATCATCTCCGGATTCACACAGACAGGTCTCGTTGGAGAGCTATATGCTAAAAAGCTGGTACTTTGAGATACAAGTACTCCTAACCTGAGTTTCTTAACCACCAACACGGACTTCTTACTCTGAAAGCCTGTCTTCTCGGCCACTTCTTACAGTGCCAGTGAAGACATGCGAACAATTGCCCTGTGTTAACTCGGCAGAGGAGCACCAGGTCTGTCTGATGGTGGTTGCAGGCACTATTAATATCTAGGTAAATAAAAGCCCGTATTTTGAAATGATGATTTGAGATACAAATCAAAGGTACAACATATTCAGAACCGAGTTTTCAGCAATCTGGTATCCCCAGTGATGTGAAAAATTTCAGAAACTAATGGCAAATTGTACCCATGATGGGTTCCCAGCTATGGAGACATTAATACATTGATTCAAATCCCTTTACTCAATCAATATAGCCCTGAGGTCATCCTGCAAAGTGCGTATCAAAAAATATGAAGAGAGGGTGACAAAAAGTTTGACAATAACGTTACACAAGTCAAACTTGGAAAGTCATATTAAGTTTATCTGAGAGAAAAGCATCAAATCCTTTGTGTACACATTTAGTTTTATTGTAACAAAGCAACTTGTACACTTTTAACGTTTAAAACTGAGCATCATCTTTCCTTTCCAGTGAAACAAAAAGAAAAATTTAAAAATAAACAGGAACAAAATTACAATAGAGAATGTCAATTGCAAATAAGATCCTACAGGTTCTGCTGATTCTCCCATCGAGTGGCAGGGCTCAAGTCATCATTAGGAGAGAATTTTATTTTAAAAGTGTCATCTTAAACTGCAAGGATGTCCGTTAAACATCACAATTAAACATGCCAAAGGAGAAGCCATGTTGTCAAAATGCCCACTTAACCCACCCAAACATCTCAAACCCACCCTTTGCTGACCTTCTATAACCCCATTTTTTTAAGTTTTTTTTTTTCTTTTTTTAAACAAGAGAAAGTAGACAGATACATGTTGGTAAATGCTAACTGTCCATATTCACATAGAGACACAGTGTAATCTCTGAGCCCAATATACAGAGAAAGGAGGAAAAAAGCTAGAATTCTATGCACTACTACACAGGGGCCTAGCACCCTCCAGCTTCCAGCAGAGCTAAGGGAGCAGAAGGTTTTTCTTTTTTTCCCACAGAGCATGGTGGTGTTGATTCCATAGTTTTTGTTGAGACAGGAAGGGATAAAAATGAATTTGGAACAGAAAGGGGTAGAGATTCTTTTCCCACTGAATTCTGCCGAAGGTATTTCCCCCCACAAATAAATTGTGAACCATGGTATAAAGGAGAAAAGAGACCTCAAAAACAGGGCGACTGAGCACAAGAGGAGAAAAAAAAAAAAAAAAGACTGCAACTTGCTCCCAGGGACTGGAGAAAATTAAAAAAGGTTGGAATCCATCAGTGTTCCATTAGTCATCTTCTCCTTCATCTTCCTGTAAGGAAAAAAAACAGGCAGTTAATCTTTAGGATTAATTCTAAGGTCAGTCCCTAATATTCATATGGACCATGATGGACCCCACAGAACATAATGACACACCAGGGATATTCAACCTCCACAGTGGTCCCTTGGTACGTGTGAGGGATGGTTCAGAACCTCCTCCACCATACAAAAATCCTCAGGGGTACTTCCCTGGTAGTTCAGTGGTTAAGACTCCATGCTTCCATTGCTAGAAGCACAGGTTCAATCCCTGGTTGGGGAGCTCAGATCCCACATACAGCTCAGCGCGCAGCCAATACAAATATTTTCAAAACACAACAAAAAACACAACCCTCTGAATGCTCAAGTCCGTTAAAAAAAAAAAGGGCATAATACTTTCATGCAACCTACACACTTTCTCCCATGTACTTTAAATAAGCCTAGATTACTTGTAATAGTACACTGTAAATAGTTGTGAATACAATGTAAATAGTTGCCAACACAGCAAATTCAAGTTCTGCCTTTTGGAACTTTCAAGAATTAAAAGTGTCAGCTGTTGGTTGAATCTGAAGAACGGGAAGCGACAGATACAATCGATATGAAGGGCCAACTATTACTTTTTCCCCCCTCAGGCCATGTAGCTCACAATCTGAGTTTCTTGACCAGGGATCAAACCTGCACCCTAGCAGCGAGAGGCTGAATCCTACCCACTGGACCAGAGAATTTCCCAAACTGCATCCCAATCTGATTCTTGAAAGACCTAGAGATGTTTCAGGTGTATTAACTTCCAGCACTAACCAAATCAGACATTTTTCAGACTAAGTAATCGAATCAAAACCTTATCTCTCTCAATCTAACTCGAAGATTTATAATAGCTTGTCCAAAACATGCCTATTTTATTTGGGAGATTTGTCAGAATTTGGGCAGTTGCAATGTCCACAGTGCTTTCACTGAATACCGGCTAGGGAATGACATAACTGACTAGTCATAAAAACTAACCGCAAAAGTAGAACTAATTAAATCAATAATATAATAAACATCAAAATTTCCTTCAATCCTGGACAAAACAGCCTATCCTTTCTACAAATCTTCCCACAACTAGTTGAATCAGTTTCACTACACAATATATGTAATCTCCAAAGTAACATGGTGAAGTCTTTGAAGATTATCTGTTTGGATTTAACCAAATCTTTTTACCTCTCCTTCCTCCCCCTCATCATCATCTTCATCTTCTTCACCTTCATCCTCATCCCCTTCTTCATCAATATCTTCCAATCCTTCCTCCTCCTCATCATCGTCATCGTCCTCTTCTCCTTCCCCTTCCTCATCATCCATGTCAGGAACCTAGGGAAAAACCAAAACCAAAGGTTACCTTAAGAACTCACTTTCAAACAAATGAAACAAGTACAACCTTCAATAAAAGAACATTCTCAACTCACCAAGTAGTACTGTAACGGATTTGGCCAAATATCATCTTTGATGACCTCTCCTAACTCATCTGCACCTGCATCAGAATGATCAGTAAACCAGGTGAAGAAGCTTTCTGGTTCCTCATGCTGTCTCTTCCTGCTGGCTTTATTCTGTGTTTGACTTGATCGTTTTGTCAAATCCTAAACGAAGATGGAAGAATTTATGATATATAGGCTCTCTATACCTTGTCTCTACAACTTAAATAAGGTTTTAACCCAAAAGCAGAGCAAAATCTGGACATTATATGGTCCACACTATTATTCTTATCTGAAATTATAAAAAGTACAGTTAGTAAAGAGAAGAAACCTTAGGATTTTAAGTCTGCAAAGAATGCTGTCAAATTTGTATGCCAACCTTTTCTTGAAAGTTACTGTCCAGAGTTGGCTTTTTAATACATATAAAATTAGTTCTATTTCAACAACCAGTATCTTGAGACAGTATAATTGAAAATATTTATGTTTACTACTTAAATGGAGACAGAAATAGGTTTTGGGAAACAAAACCACCAATGTAAAATTCAAAATGATTTAAGTCCAAGTCTACAAAAACATGCTCCATTAACTTACAAGACCATAAACTACTGTATTTGGCTTTAACACAGATCTTTTTAAGGATCTGTATTTAACACATAACCAAAACACCAAGTATTAGTTTAAATGGTTCAACTAAATCAAACTATACAAAATATTAATCCTCAAGTCCTCAAATACCTTTCCAGACTTCCATTTGATTTCAGTGGACTTTGAAGATGGATCACCACTCTCATTCAGATGAAATTCTTTGGAGAGAATTTTATTTTCGAAGTAAGGGTTTTCATCAAAATACTGCAATAAACAGTAAGAGAATCAGAAGTCAATACAAATAGCCCTTCTAAGCAAAGCTCAAGTTAATTTCCATAGTGACAAATGAGTTACAGATACTTACAAAATCTATTCTGTAACCTGATTTAATGTCTTCAAATTCTGTCACTTCAACTCTTGTCAAATAATGCAGCGCCTCTTCATCCTCCTCCCCAAGCAGTGCAGACACTAGACCCGCAAGGAAACCAAGTGATTATACAAACGTACAACTCAGCGATCCCTTTTAAGATTGCCCAAATTTGGTTTCATAAACCACTATTAACTGAATAACCAAATGGCTCAGAGTCAGAGCTACCATCATCTTTTAGCAATTAATTAAACACACCCCAAGCTAGCATATGATCTCTTCTAAATATAAGGCATTAACTGCAAGCCTCTCCCTGTTTCAACCTCTGCAGGTCACCAACATGTGGGATCAACATCCCTCCCCTTTACAACAAGTGGACATCCCATATCCTTCAATAATGCCCTGCCATCACATACCTTGTGGATGGTTAACAAATGTTGTTACCCAAAAATTTGGGATTTTGGCGATCAATTCTGACCTCTTCTGAAAAAATGGTTGGCGGAGTTTGTTATATTTCTGTTCTACTTTCAAAATCTCCTCACTGGCTTGTTCATTAAGTCTGAAGCAAATGAAAAGACACATTGACCAACGATGGTACTTAACAAATACAAAAACGGCTGAGATTAAAATTGACTCTTGTTAGCCTTCTTACAATGTAAAGAACCTAATTGTAATAACCAAATCACCTAAATTTTTGCAGTCAGAAACTCAACTCAAAATTGAGATGGCCATCTAATCAGCTTTGCCAAAAGGCACTCAAGAACTGACAGCTCTTTAAGTGCCAAAATTCAGCATTTTGGTAACATTTTATACTTTATCTACTCCATTACTAGGCTAACCTCAATTGTTTCTCTCAAGAAGAAAAAGCTGCCAATCAAGTAACAAAGATATTAGGCAAGTCAGAGCAACACTAATGCTATAAAACTTATACTATCAGCAGTCCACACACTGCAACAATTCCTGACCTATGAAAGCAATCCCAATCTTTATACAAGGTCAATGTACTTTCATTAGCAACTTTTTGGTGACCTACAAATATATCACAGAAAAAATAACACTGAATGGTAAAATTTCCAAGTTATAGTCATCTCCACTTAGCCAGTAGATACAGATTTACCTGGCCATAGTTTCAATGATTACCAAAACATAATCAGGTCAGAAAACTTCAAAGTAAACTGAAAAAAACTTTACCTGTCTATTTCATTTTGTACTTCATCAATATGTTCAATTGCTTCTTGCTGTTCTTTTTCTGCAAGAAAAAGGTGCATGAAGAAGACGCAATACTAAATCTGAAGATAAATTTAACTAGTTTTCCTTCCTGATGTTAACAGTCTGTGACGTGAGTTATATCAATAAAGCTCTTTAAAAAAAAACCTGCCTACTACTACAAGGCATGCTCTCCACGTGTTCACGCGTGCAGTTGACAAACTACTTTTCAATTGGAAGAGTGCTCACAAATCATGCTGTTAAGACTACGAAAAGGAGTAGCTAGAATACGGAAACCCACAACAGTATCAAAAATTAGGACATCACCTATTTCCATGTTGGAAGCACCTTTTATAATATTGAAAATATTGCTCAGTACCGATTTCTGTTAAGAAATCAGACATGCCTACAAGACGGGGAATTCCTTAAAACTACCCCAACACTGTAAACACTCCAGTTTACCTTCCAACCCCATTTTCAGGCGGGCTGATCTCAGAGGCAGCCACACACGACTTTGGAGCACACTTACAACGAGCAAGCATGCAGTCAGAAGCTGAGCCAAAGAACCGAGAGGAGGAAAGTGGGGGGTGGGGGGTGTGCTAAGGGAAAGGTGCCCTTCTGTCGGGTGAAGACCGCAAAACCTACAAAGCTAAGTGGGCGTGAAGGGACCGGATTCCGCGGTTCATTTCCGGCAACCAGCCCGGGTTGGTGTAGCCCCCCTGCCGAGAAAAGCCTTTACGGACAAGGCCAGGAGGTATTGCCCACGAGCCATTGTAAAGACCCTCCTCCGACACCCCGGGGCCGCCGCGCCGGGTTTCTCAGCACGCTGCCGCCACGGGGTTGGCCACCCCACGTGGGGGACGGCCCGTGGCCGGCCAGAGCATCCTCCGAGCGGCGCTGGGGCCGCGGCGCCGCCGGCCGCGTGCTTCCCCGCGCCCCCACCCCGCCCCAGCTCGAGGCCGAGGGCCGCGCCGGGGCCGGCCTCCAGGATGGGGGTGCGGGGGGCGCCGCCCGCGGGGCCGGGCGCCGAGGGGCCGGCGGGGTGGGGGGGGGACAGCCGCGCGAAGAAGGCCCGGGCGCGGGGCCGCGTCCGGCCGCACCATGTGGCGGCGGCGGCGGCTGATGGGAGCGAGGCATCATGGCGGAGCACAATAAAGAGAGGCTTCTCGGGAGGGAGGGAGGGGGAGGAGAGCGAGGGAGGGGGGAGAGGAAGGGGGGGTCTCCTCCGCCCGCGCCGAGCAGGCCGCAGCGCCCCCGCCTCGCAGCGCCGTTCGCCGCCGCGGCGCCACCCGGCCCCGGGCCTCCCGCGCACCAAATAAAAAAAAAAGGGCGCCGAGGCGCGCGCCGGCCCGTCCGCCCGGCGGGGGCCCCCCACCCCCCGCCCCGCGCGCCCCGGGCCCCGCCGGCGGCCTGCGGCCGGGCGGACGGCGAAGATGGCGGCGCGGGCCGGCCCCCGCCTCGCCTGCTCCTCACCTGAGGTCTCGTCGGCCCCGTCGTGGTTGGAGTTGAGCTCCTTTTTACTGACTTTGGCCGCCGGCGCCGACATGGTGCTGCTCCGCGGTCGGGGGGGGAGCGGGGAGGGGGAGAGAAGGGAAGGCGAAGGGGGGGCGGGCAGCGGCTTCCCCTCACGCCACACGCGCGGGCGCTCGCTCGGTCCGGCCGCCTCCTCCCGGCGCTCTTTCGCTCGCTGGCTGTCCCTCCCCCTGGGCTCGCGCGCGCTGCCCTCGCGGCCTGACGACGAGGGAGGGGCTGTGGTGGGGGGCGGGCGGCGTGCCGGGCCCCGGCCCGGGCTCCGGCTTACGGAGGAGAGGCGGCGGCGGGCGGCGGCGGCGGCGGGCGGGCAGGCGGCTGGGCTCCCTCACTCACGCTCCGCGCTCCAGCTCGCTGCTCGATCTCCCCGAGCCGCCTCCTCCTCCACCTCCTCCTCCTCACGGCGAGGGGCGGGCGGCAGGGCGCAGGCGCGCCGGGCCTCGCGCGCACGCCCCGCCTCCGGCCGAAGAGGCTCGCGCCGCCTCGTCATTGGCTGAGGGCGCCGGGACCCAGCGGGGCGGAGCGGCGGCGAGGAGACACAGGGCTTGGCGAAGAGGCGGGAGGAAGGAACGCCGCGACGTACGGGGCCCGGCCCCCCGGCGCCGCGCTCCCCTCCCCCGCTTTCCCCTTCTCCAGCCGTACCCGGGACATTTGCGCGCTATGGGCGCGCGGCGGCTCGAGGGGCGGGGCCTCGCCGGGCGGCGCGCCGGCTCCCGGGCGGGTGCCGTCGCGGGGTGGCTGAAGCGGCTTCCCTCCTCCGCCGGGGGTACGCGGGGAGAGCGGTGTCCGCAGCACCCCCACCAAAAAAGGGCAGGCCTCGGAGTACCCTGGCTTCAGACTATCTGGCCCAGAAATATATCAACCCCGGGTTCGTTGGGGCGCCCTTCTTCGCGGGTGCAGCAAGGCGGCACCTCCATCCTACTTACGAGACGGGGAAGCTGCCTTCGGATTCAGGCTTGCCATTGGCAAAGCCCGAAGCTGCCCAGGCCACAGGGCACAGGGCCTTTTCCTGGTTTTTAGTCTCAGCTCTGCCCAGCAGGCTGTGTACACCTGGACAAGTCGTTTGCCCTCTATGAATAACCTATTTCTGCTAGGAAATTATAAACTTCACGGAAGACTAACAAAATGGAAGTCCTCTGAAGGCATGGAGGGGCCACATTCATTTCTGGGTCCTTTTGGCCCTATTCAGTACGCAGTTCACAGAGCTTACGAGAAACCGGACAGCGCTAACCGCAAATCCCAGCTAACTGCGCCCACGTCTCATTGAGGCCGAACAACTGGAAGATGGGGTTGAAAGTGTTCATTTTAAATTTAATTTCACTGTGTCAGAAACGATCAACAAGGCCTGCTTTAGAGGTCAAGCCCTGAAACACGAAGGCCAAGGCACTTCTATTTCCACTATGTGCTTTCCAAGTAACGTAAATGAACTACTCAAGGCTCTGCTCTGTCCAGCAGGGCCCCAAGACATGGACCGCAGAAGGCCTGAAATCTCTTTGGGTATTTGTAACCAAAACCAGGGGTTGGATTATTTGCCTCCCAGGAGTCACATTTTACTTTGAGCTCTTAAAGCTCAAGCAGCGTCTTTAATGTTCAAGCTCATCCATTGGTGGGTGACCGATAAACGTTAAATGGCTGACCGTCCATGGGTAGAGAAAACAGACATCTTCTTGGGACTTTCCCCAAAACCCAGAAATTAATCCTTTATTCTCAGTTAGCTCAATCCATACCTGTCCCAGTCGGAGGCTTTTTAAGGGAAGAATTATTAGCACCAATAAGAAGCTGGGAAACTTTGACAGGCAGCTCCCAGAAGAGAAAAAAAAAAAACACACCAAAAAACTCTGATTGTAGCATTGGCTGATGTCAGCCGTGTATAAATACTCTCACCAAGGCAAATTTCCTGCTACCAATTTGATGCCACTGAATAGAGCTGGAAAGAAATACCAGGCTCCAGTGCACTGCTGGCGACAGACTGTAATAAGCATATGCATTTCCTTCTTTTTTAATCCTCACATAACACAAGATAAGTATTACTATCCTCATTTCACGGGTGAACTCAACTTTTTTGATACATGTGACAGAACCAAGGCTAATGAAGAACAAAACCCTCACCCTAAGATCAGAGTTTTTGACACAAACTACAGTAAGAGGTGGGCTTTCCCAGGTGGCTCAGTGGTGAAGAATCCACCTGCCAAGCAGGAGACCTGGGTTCAATCCCTGGGTCGGGAAGATTCCCTGAAGAAGGAAATGGCAACCCAATCCAGTATTCTTGCCTGGGAAATCCAATGAACTGAGGAGCCTGGCGGACTACAGTCTAAGGGGTTGCAAAGATTTGGACACAACTGAGCATGCGTGTGTGCACACGCGCACAAACACACCTACAGACAAAACAATGCTTACCCTCACTGAGTGTGATGACTCTTTATTTTATTTTCTTTAAATGCAGGTCACTACCAACTAAAATGATTTCATAACCCACAAGTGGGATGAAAAGATCTGAAAAACACCGTGCTAAAGGCTACTGCTTTCATACACTAAGCCTGCTCTCACTGCTTGGTACCAGTGACCCAGAGCATCTCCTGAGTACCAGATCTACCGGTGTTTCTCCTGCATGGGCAGTGGCTCCAGGGAGCCTTCCAAAGCTTTCTGATTTCCATCCCAGCCCTTAGGACCATCCCGTTCTTCCTGACCTTTCCCACAGCACTCCTCAAGATGAATTCAAATAGCACACACTAGGAAGTAGAAGAGAAAGAGAAAGCATAAAAGGGCAAGAGATCCAGTAAACAAGGGAGTGGCACGGACACACCAAGAGATAATTCACCCACTGTGGGTTATTCTCCGTGGTCTCTCCCCCTCCACCGTTAGGAGCTCTGCATTCTCTCCTTGGCCTCTCACCTCACTCAGAGTTCTTCTCTCCTCTCCTTCCCAGCTTTCTTTGAAGGAGGAGAAACCCACAACTTAAAGACTGGAACAGAGCGATGCTGGCATTCCCTACAAGACAGCAGTGTCCCAGGATGAACCACCTTGGAGGGACTGTGGTTACACCTTGCCATTCCTTCTGGTCCTGTTAATTCTCCCAAGAAGCTAAACAGAAGGCGACCAGAAGGACTCATCCACATTTTGCTGCTCACAAGTGGGAAGGAATTTACTATCCGTCTCAAGAGCACTGATTATGAGCCAATTGCTGTTTTGTGTTTCACTTCCACTTCAGCCTCACAGCAAGCCTAACATACTGTTGAGTCCGTTATACAGAAGAGGAGAGAAGCACGGGTTGTGTCGCTTGCCCAACAAGGTCACAAAGCTGGACGAAGTCAGGCCGCAAACCCTGGCCGTCCAGCTTGACCACGTCAGGGTATAATCAGCTGGGCAGGAGGTTTTTGCATCTCATTTGGAAGGGATTGACAGAGACTCCTTAAATTTAAACTTGCCACATCACCCAACAAACCCACAGGAGTTCTGCAATTAGGACTCATTATCCAGTGCTCCTTCCACAAGCAAAGTTGGACCTCAGTCAGGTCAGCAAATTAGGAAGATTCACCGGCTCCGAGTCCCTCCCCTCTGCACTGAGCCAGCCTGCTGTCACTTCCTGGGGCAGTGCTTTCCTGCCTTCTAGGACCTATCCAAACCCACCCCAACTCCCCCCCCAACCCCGCCCCCAGAACACTCCACCACACCCCTAACCTATCAGGGAGGCCTCATCACCAGAACAATGCACTTTGTGCTCCACTCCAAGCCGTGTCTGCAAAACACAGCCCCCACCTCCAACTTAAGGGTTAATGCGGGGGTGGGCAGACCATGAAACCAACAATTAGAATGTAAAGGCCAGACTGGGGTGACTCTGGGTGCTGCAGGGTCAGATGGGGGCTCCTGCTAGGGGCCACCTAACTGCTGTGGCCCAAAAGTAACTTTTCAGTAGGAAACTGCAAAAGAAGGAATGCATAGGTAGGGGGAGGGGAGTGACCCAGGCAGAAGACTGGGTTTTCCAGGCCCCAAGGTGAGAGGAGCCCCAGGAGGTGAAAACAGGGTAAAGGTGCTGAGAGAGCCTGAACCAGGAGAGGTCCTCAGAGACCAGGTGGGCAGCGCCCCGGAAGTCTTAGTCCATATCTCAAGGGCAATAGGAAGGCCTGGGAGTCACGTGATTGGCTTCGCAGCGGCTGGAAGGGAGGAGGAAGCCGGAAGCAAGATGAGGAAGAGGTAGCAGTAATCCCGGCCAGAGTTTTGGGCTGGCGGCCACAGCAGGAAAGAGAGGTGGAGGGATCTGATAGCCGTGAAGGAGAGGAGAGGGGTCACCTACATTTCCACCAGCCTCAGGCTGGCTGCTGGTGCCTTTTAACTAAGAAACAAAAGGGAAGAGTTTGCAGGTTGGAACATAGGTGTGGGGTTAGTGCCAGGACTGAACTCACATGTGCTCCAGGCTTCCCACTTTTCACCACTTCTGGTTCTTTCTAAACGTAAACCTAACCTATGTGCCCCATGGCAGTCACAACTCAAAAGGTTTGCGGGGTGGGGGGAAATCACCTAAAAGTCAATCCTTGCAAATCCCTTAAATCAGTAAAACGTGGTGCTGGGACATACCTTCCTTCGGCAAGTTTGAAGAAGCAGATGCCTCGTCTGGCCTGGAGGCAGGAGTCGGCCTGGCTTTCTTCAGTTTCTTCGCTTGGGGTGGAAGAGAAGACTGGTGTTTGGGGGCCATGCTGGGGAAAAAAAGCTAAGTCCCAGGGGAAGAGAGAGGAACTGCGAGATAACTGAGGCTGTACCAGGTGACAGAGGTTTAAATATGCTGGGAATGTGCCTGGAGGGGATATTTACAAGACAGTGGGACACACCCCACTCCCCCGCCTCTACCACCCCCGCTCCAATCAAAATCAACTTCTTTTCCTTGCTCTTTACTCTCCAAGGGCTTTCTAGGCCTTGGGTGGGTGGCGAAGGTGTTTCCCTTGGGCAGGGAGCAGTTCTCTTCTTTCTAGGACCCTCTTGGTCTTGACTTGAAACCCCAGTGACCCATCCCCCAGTCTTTTCTCAAATCTTCTCTGGAGGCAGCACTGCCCTCATTGAGAACTTGGACCTGTCCTCTTTTTTCCCTCTGGCCTCTGGAGGATTTCAACGTGCTCTTGCCTTACCTCAGCCTGTAACATTCTTCGGTCTCTCCACTCCCACCGCCATGTCTGGCTAACTCCTTCCCAGGTAGTTAGAGCTCAGCTTGGAGGAATAAATGAATGTTAAAGGAATCCAGTCAAAAATTACAAAGGAAGAGCAAAAGCAGTTATCCTTGAGACAACTGGGCGCAGCCATTCATTCTTTCAGATACGATTAGAAAATTAAGAGTTTGAAGAACCTGTTGGGACTTCCCTGGTGGTCCAGTGGCTAACACTCCATGCTCCCAATGCAGGGGGGCCCAGGTTCTATCCCTGGTCAGGGAACTAGCTCCCACAGGCCTCAGGTAAGGGTTGGCATGTCACAATTAATGATCCTGAGTGCCACAATTAAGACCCAGCACAGTCCAAGCAATAGATTAACTAGGGGGGGAAAAGTTCAAAGAACCTGTAGAAAGCATCTCGTCTGGGGGTCCCCAAACCCAATGCCTTTCAGAGCTTGTCAGGTAATAACTGAGTAAGGAAGCAACTGGAATTCACAGCAGCTGAAGAAAGACAGGTTGATACAACCACTCTGGAAAACCATTTGCAGCTCCACCAGGGCAGAGCAGTTGTACAGCTGGCTGCATGCCCAACAGAAATGCATACCTGTGTGCACCAATATGCATGATAAATGTGCACAAGAATGTCCATAGCAGCGAGATTCATAACAGTCAAGATCTGGAAAGGATACAGGTGTCTACCAAGAGCCAAATAAATAGGTTGTGAGATAAGTACAATGGAATGTGTTACGTGATTCCACTTACATAAAGCAGAAAAATGGGCCAAACTGATCTATGCTATTAGAAGTTTGAATGTGATTACCTTCGTCCTGGGGAGGGACATCGTCTGAAGTGGGCATTTAGGGCCTTACAGAGTCCTTCCTGGAGATCCAGTTTCTGGATCTGGGGTTTGCTACACCAATGTGCTTGGTTTGTGAAGCCCAAGCTGCCATATTTTTGATTCTTCTCAGGAGCAGGCAGAGATACACATTTTTATGTGAAATCTCTATTATTGTTGTTTGTTCAATCTCTAAGTCATGTCTAACTCTTCTTGACTCCATTGACTGCAGCACACCAGGCTTCCCTGTCTTTCATTATCTCCTGGAGTTTGGTCAAACTCATTTCCCTTGAGTTGGTGATGCCATCCAACCATCTCATCCTCTAATTAAACTTTTTATTTTTTTAGTTAAACTTTTTAAAACATACTTTGTGGCACGCCCTGATGGTCCAATGGCTAAGACTCTGCCTTCCCAATGCAGGGGGCCCAGGTTCAATCCTTAATCAGGGAGGTAGATCCCACATGCTGCAAACAAGGCTCGGCACAGCCAAATAAATATATATATACATATATAAAAAACACGTTGTGGACCAAATAAAGCCTGTTATCAGGTCACTTGCAGCCTACGAGCCATGAGTTTCCAACCTCTGAGATAGTGCAATTTTTTTCCTTTTTTTCACCAATTAATTACCCTTTTAACAAATCAACATAAATCAGTGATGTTAATACTGATAGAAAGCTGAGCTGTTTTCTGGTGGGAGACTGCACACCACCATCGCCGTCTCTTGCTTGCCTTCTCTGACAGCTCCTGGGCAACTTTGGGCCTCTGCTAAGACATTTTGCAAGTCTCAAGTGTGTTGGTTTCACAGGTGGGCAAACTGAGGCCTGAGAGAAGGGATTTACTTAAGGTCATGGGTGAAATAACTGAATGATGGTGGGAACCACAGTTCTGGGGTCACTTTCTCAGAGGGATGCACTTTCTAATCAGCCTAAGTGTCAGTGTCCACACCTGTAAAATGGGTGATAATAATACTAGCCTCTTTGTTTTAGGATTTTCAATATAAGGACAGTCAGTCATTTTTGCTCCTGTTTTTACCAAATAAATTGTCCTAAAAAAAAAAAAACTGTGGAAAACAAAACTCTCTTTTGACAAAACTGGGAGTCAGCTAACCCCCAAGTCACAGAATAGGTGGCTGGATTGTCAGAGCCGTGGAAAAGGAGCAGGATATGTACAAGAAGAGAGGACAGACACCCTAGCTGCAGATTTCTGGAAATATCAGCAAAGGACAGTTCTGAAAGTTGAGGAGCAAACCCTAAATCCCTTGCTTGTAGCAGCCAGAGGGTGTGTGCTAACAGGATTCTGCACTGGCTCAGTTTTTAGAAGCAAAGAACAAAGGGGTCAACTAGGAGTAGCAAAAGGAGCTTCTTGAGACCCATATAGACGCCAGCTATGTTGAGGTGTTTTTTTTTTAACCCTCCAATCTGAGATCCAAAAGTTTAAAAACACCTTACCTGGAAGATGGCCCCTTAAATAGATACAGTCCCTTTGGAGGGCAATCTAACCATCAGAATAACTATCAAAATTGCAAACGTACATACCCTTGACCCAGAAATTCTCCTCCTAGGTATTTATCTTATAGGTAAATGAGATTGCACCTGTGCCAGGCAATTCATTGCAACATCATAAAAGTGAAAGATTGGAAACAACCTAATAACTTCTTTTGTCTTCAGGAAACCAAAAGGGGTAACCCATACAGTGGAGTGAGCTGCAACTGAGGAACCAAATGGGAAATCAGAGCCAGGTGGTGAAGTGAAATAACAAAGTCCTACCAAATAGGTAGTATGTTACCATTTGCGTAAAAGGGAGGGTAGGAAAAAAGTACACATTCACTTATTTGCCTGTATACCTGTAATAGCTCTTAAAGGACTCCTGTGACCTTGATACCTTGGTCATCCCTGGGGAGGGAACTGGGTGGTGAGAAATGAAAGGACAGGGATACAGGGAGATGTTTCGCTCTTCACCCTGTTGTACATTTTGAACCTTCTGTATCTATGTTGTTTAGTCACTAAGTCGTGTCTGACTCTTTTGCCACCCCATAAACTATAGCCTGCCAGGCTCCTCTGCCCATGGGATTTCCCAGGTAAGAATACTGGAGTGGGTTGCCTTTCCTTCTCCAGGAGAATCTTCCCGACCCAGGATGGAATCCGCATCTCATGAATTGGCAGGCGGATTCTTTACCACTGAGCCACCAGGGAAACCCCTATGTATGTATCACATTCAAGCAAAACGAAAGATTACCTGAGTTCTGGCACTTGGAGTCACTTAAATCATCTAAGTACAGCACCTACTTGGTACTTGTCAGTTTAAATTCAAACATGCAAGACCCCACCTTTCCTTTCCTCTGCAGCTTCCAAAACTTGAACTTCCTGGATTCCCAGAGGTGTTACTAGGCAACGTGTAACTCTGCTCCAGAACTGGCTGCAGAAAAGGTGGCAAGGCAAAGGCCTCCCTCCGCCCCACCCAAAAGTTGACAGGATCATGATGTTCCATAACCCTGAGGCCAGGCTGCCTCTGGGAACCAGAATTTTCCAAAACACTCCTAATACCCATAGCTGTATGAGAGGATTTCAATAGCATTATTCTTTTAAACCCTCCCTATCAACCTTTCTAGGACAGTATTATATCCTTGTTTTACAGATGGGAGAGTCAAACCAAATGAAAAATTGACACTCAAAGAATCTTGTCCAAAAATCAAAGGAACAGGGTTAGAAGAGTCAGGATTCAAACAAGTATCTTTCTGGATTTCCTTGGTGGTCCAGTGGTTAAGACTCTGCTTGCAATGCAGGGTGCACAGGCTGCTCAGAAAACTAAGATCATGCCTTGTGGCTTGGGAATAATAATAATAAGCAAACAAATCAGTGTCTTGGGCTTCCCTGGTGGCTCAGTGGTAAAGAATCCACCTGCCAATGGGGGAGATAAAGGTTTGATCCCTGGGTCAGGAAGATCCCCTGGAGAAGGAAATGGTAACCCATTCTAGTATTCTTGCCTGGGAAATCGCATAGACAGAGGAGCCTGGCAGGTTACAGTTCAGGGGGTCGAAAAGAGCTGGACATGACTTAGCAGGTGAACAACAACATTCTTACACCATTGAATGGTCTTGCCATCACTGCGAAAAAAACAAAACAAAACCAAAAAACAGTGGCTTTCTGATTCTCTGCACCAATGCTGGCCTTAATATGACGCAAATGGGTTGCCACCCAGAGCACGATTGCCAGGTGAGCCCAGAACACACCAAGGGTTGTCTATGAGATGGTAGATGGCCATCTCCTGCTAGATCTCCTGTCGTACTACACAGAGGAGACACAGCGATTAAGGCAGTATTTCGTCTTAAATGAGTGCCAGGGCCTGAAGCTCATCTGATACCTCTTTCATTGCCTTCTCACTGTGCTCTGGCTCCTCGCTGCTGCTGCTGCTGCTAAGTCGCTTCAGTCGTGTTCGACTCTGTGTGACCCCACAGACGGCAGCCCACCAGGCTCCTCCGTCCCTGGGATTCTCCAGGCAAGAATGATGGAGTGGGTTGCCATTTCCCTCTCCAATGCATGAAAGTGACAAGTGAAAGTGAAGTCGGGCAGTCGTGTCCAACTCTGGCTCCTTAGTACTTATACAAAAAGTTAACAATAGTATTTGTATAAAAACTTAGAAAATTAAGAGGACTTCCCTGGTGGTCTGTGAGTCTGAACTTAATAAATAAGTTCATTTGTGTCATATTTTATTTTATTTATATTTAATTCATTAATTGACCTCACTGCATGACTTACAGGATCTTAGTTTCCCAACCAGCGAGGTTGTACCACCCTCTCTGGGGGCCCCCAGCAGTGGAAGTGCTGAGTTCTAACCACTGGGACCTGCAGGGAGTTCCCTGTGTCATATTTTAGATTCCACATATAAGTGATTTCATATGATATTTGCCTTTCTCTTTCTGACTCACTTCACTTTAGTATGGTAATTTCTAGGTCCATCCAGCTTGCTGCAAATGGCACTATTTCATTCTTTGTTTTAATGGCTAGGTAGTATTTCATTGTGTATATATACCACATCTTCTTTATCTGTTCATTTAATGATGGAGATTTAGGTTGCTTCCATGCCTTGGCTATCATAAATAGCACTGCTGTGAACATATATATCTTTTCGAATTACAATTTTAGTCAGTGTATACTGATTTAGTCTTTTCATGAGAAAGTTCCACATAAGAGTGATGGCAAATGTACGAATGGACGGGACAGAAGCCATGTCTCACTGAGTAACGGAGATTCATACGTTTAATTTTACCCAAATGACTGCTTACATATCACTTTAGTTTTGAATAGGACTGGTGCTACAATTCATAATGTTGACAAAAGAAATACTGGAATTTACATACTTAAAAGGAACTTTGCTTACATGGAACCGTAGTCATTCATTCAATCAGTCAGTATTTATTGAATGTCTAATGTTGCTCCTTGGAAGGAAAGTTATGACCAACCTTGATAGTATATTAAAAAGCAGAGACATTACTTTGCTAACCAAGGTCCGTCTAGTCAAGGCAATGGTTTTTCCCGTGGTCATGTATGGATGTGAGAGTTGGACTGTGAAGAAAGCTGATTGCCGAAGAATCGATGCTTTTGAACTGTGGTGTTGGAGAAGACTCTTGAGAGTCCCTTATACTGCAAGGAGATCCAACCAGTCCATTCTAAAGGAGATCAATCCTGGATGTTCATTGGAGGGACTGATGCTAAAGCTGAAGCTGCAATACTTTGGCCACCTCATGCGACGAGTTGACTCACTGGAAAAGACTCTGATGCTGGGAAAGGTTGGGGGCGGGAGGAGAAGGGGACGACGAGAATGAGATGGCTGGATGGCATCACCGACTCTGTGGACATGAGTTTGAGTGAACTCCGGGAGTTGGTGATGGACAGGGAGGCCTGGCGTGCTGTGATTCATGGGGTCGCGGAGAGTCGGACACGACTGAGCGACTGAACTGAACTGAACTGAATGTATGCCAGGCAGCAATGATTATGAAAAGTTCTATGAACAAATACAGATAATAAGGTAAGGCCTTTCTAATGAGCTGGCATTTGGGGAAAGACCTCAAAGAAGTGAGTAGCAGTCTTTGTGACCTTCAGGGAAAGAGCGTTCTAGACAGAGAAACGAGAAAGACTAAGTCCTAATGCAGGAATATGTTCCAGGAGAAGCAAGGAGGTCAGGTCATTGAAATGGGGTACATGATGGCTGCTGAGCTCAGATAGCATTAGAGGCTCTGGTCTTGTAGATTTGTGGGTAGTAATAGGGTCTCTGTTTTCTATATTGAGCATACCAAACTCACAGCTGATTAAGACATGCCTGTATCCTGAATGAGATCTAGTTCATATAGAAAACTATACAGATATGAACATAGTTCTATAGGACTAGAGAAAATAAAGCAAACAAATCTACTGGCAGAAATCAGAGAAGGTGAGATGTAAGCTGGATCAGTAATAATTGAGTGGATGTTATGGAATTGCTTTTCGGGATGATGAAATGTCTTAAAATTAGTTGTGTTGATTGCACAATTCTGTGAATATACTAAAAATCATTGAACCGTACATTTTAAACAACTGACATATGGTATGTGAAGGAAAGAAAGAAAAGTTTCTCAGTCGTGTCCGACTCTTTGTAACCCCATGGACTGTAGCCTACCAGGCTCCTCCGTCCATGGAATTTTCCAGGCAAGAGTACTGGAGTGGGTTGCCATTTCCTTCTCTAGGGAATCATCCTGACCCAGGGATTGAACCAGGTCTCCCACATTGCAGACAGACGCTTTACTGTCTGAGCCACCAGGGAAGCCTATGGTATGTGAAGTATATCTCAATAACATTGTTGGAGTTAAAAAAAAGAATGAGTTCCAAGTGGAATGGATGTACTTTCAGGTCTTCATTGCTGTGCACAGGCTTTCTCTAGTTGTGAGTGGGGGCTGCTCTCTAGCGGCAGTGCACCTACTTATCTTTTCGGTGGCTTCTCTTGTTGCACGGCATAAGCTTCAGTAGTTGCAGCTCACCGGCTTTAGAGCAAGGGCCCAGTAGTTGTGGCCCATGGGCTTTCTTGCCCTATGGCTTGTGGGATCATCCCAGCCCAGGGATCAAACTCATATCCCCTGCATTGGCAGGAAGATTCTTAACCGCTAGACCACCAAGGAAGTCTGGATGTACATTTTATATAGAGAGAAGCTTTGGTTTGGCAACAGTATTTGCAAGGAATCTTTTCTTTAAAAGATGAGAATTCCCTTGCCTGAGACTTTGAAACCTGCAAGGAATTTACAGCTCAGCCTTTTGAGGAATGGCTATTACGTGTGGTCAGGCACTAAGCTAGGCCTTATAGTTGCACAAATGAAAATGATATAGTTCCATCATTCCAGTCTCATAGACTAGGGACTTCCCCTGTGGTTGAGTGGCTAAGACTCTGTGCTCCCAATGCAGGGGGCCTGGGTTTGATCCTTGGTCGGGGAGCTAGATCCCACAATGTGCAACTAAAGATTTCACATGCTGCAACTAAGACCTGGTGAAAGTAAAAGCTGCTCAGTCGTGTCCGACTCTTTGCGACCCTATGGACTATACAGTCCATGGAATTCTCCAGGCCAGAGTACTGGAGTGGGTAGCAGTGCCCTCCTCCCGGGGATCTTCCCAACCCAGGTCTCCTGCATTGCAGGTGGATTCTTTGCCAGCTGAGCCACCAGGGAATCCCAAGTATACTGGAGTGGGTAGCCTATTCCCTTCTCCAGAGGATCTTCCTGACCCAGGAATCAAACCAGGGTCTCTTGCAAGCAACCAAGTAAATAAATATTAAAAAAAAATAAAACTCATAGACTAGTGGAGTGCATGTGTTCAAAAGGATTTGAGGCCACACTGTTTACTGAGCAATTTAAGTAGTCTACTCTGTTCTGAAATATTGCTTTTGACATACATTAAACATATACTTAAGTCTGTTTCTGGACTTGCTGTTCAGTTAAATTGATACCTATCATTATCCCAGGGCTTCGCAGGTGGCACTAGTGGTAAAGAATCCACCTGCCAATGCAGGAGACATAAGAGACTTGGGTTTGATCCTTGGGTCGGAAAAATCCCCTGGAGAAGGGCATGGCATACCACTTCAGTACTCTTGCCTGGAGAATCCCGTGGACAGAGGAGCCTGGCGGGCTACAGTCCATGGGGTCACAGAGAGTCTGACACGACTGAGTGACTTAGCGTGTGCACTGTGATTATCCAGTATCAATTCCACATTCTGTGTTATTATCTTATTTTCTCTCTCTCTTTTTTAATAGTTTCATTTAGGTGTAGTTTATCTGCCATATACTTCCCTCATTTTAAGCATGCGATTCAATGATTGTTGGTAATTTCACAAAGCTGTGTAAACATTACCACAATCTGATTTTAGAAAATTTCTATCACCCCAAAAAGAAACCTCATGCCATTCTCACCCCCAGCCCCAGGCAACCACTTTGTATCTCTATAAATTTGCCTTTTCTGGGCATTTCATATAAATAAATATGTCCGGCTTTACTTTGTTTCTTAATATGTGGTGAAACTGGCTTCTTTCATTTTGCTTCAATTTTTGGAAATTTTGAGGGCATTCTCATGGGTTTATTCTTTCAAATGAACTGGAACAAAAGTCATGTTCACAACCCATTTTATAAATCAAAAAAAGATCAACCTTTTAAATCCTAATTTAATCATTTGTCTCTGAATAATTCTGGACTCTCAAAATCAAATCTGTCTTCAAGGGACAGAGGATATTTTTATTTTTGAGGGCCATCAAATTAAAAAGATTGTTCCAGAAGAAATTGTGATCACACAGAATTAAGCTCTAGCCCCAGAATAAATACATACCTGATAACTTGACAAGGTAACTGATTGAAGGACACGTCATGTATTGAGTTCTGGTTTGCTTTCTCAAAACAAAACAAATCTATATACTCAGCTGCATGGCAAATGATTATTTCTGAACCGCAGCTGTTTGTTTGTAATCTGTGTAATACAGACTGTAACATTTGGAATGGTGAATATCCACTTGCTTTACTTCCAGTCTCCCTCTGTAGGGTCACACCAGCTCCAAAACACAAAAAGCATTCTCAGAACCAGGTACTTTAATTACAGCTACCTTTTATTAAGTTCTTTCAGGTGCCAGATGCCCTGAAGCCTCACAATAACCAGATGTGGCCAGTATTGTAATCATCCCAAGTTCTGTGTATGCAGTGAAGTGAAATCAGAATCACTCAATCATGTACGACTCTTTGCAACCCAGTGGACTGTACAGTCCATGGAATTCTCCAGACCAGAATACTGGAGTGAGTAGCCTTTCCCTTCTCCAGGGGGATCTTCCCAAACCGAGGGATCGAACCCAGGTCTCCCACATTGCAGGCGGATTCTTTACCAGTTGAGCCACTAGGGAAGCCCAAGAATACTGAGGTGGGTAGCCTATCCCTTCTCCAGCGGATCTTCCCATCCCAGGAATCGAACCAGGGTCTCCAGCATTGCAGGCAGATTTTTTTTTTTTTATCAACTGAGCTATCAGGGAAGCCCCTTATGTGCATGCAAAGTGGGCACATACACTGATGACCTACCTACCATTGGTGAGCACTGGCCTGGCACAGGTAAACTGGAAGCCAAGGAGACAATGGTCTCAGCGTGTAATAGAGTAGGGAGACATACACTGCAAAGGAGGAAACAAAGTGAATGTGTAATACCAAATTAAGAATGCTGCCAAGAAAGCAGTCAAACAAGATGGCAACGGAGAATAACAAGGAAAGACTCTTTCAATTAAGTCTTCAGGGAGGATTGGTCTAAGAAGAAAAATCTTCAATCTCAGATTTAAAAAAATAAAAAGAATTCCTTGGCCGTCCAGTGCTTAGGACTGGGTGTGGAGTTCAATATCTGGTTGGGGAACTAAGATCCTGCAAGCCATGCAGTTTGGCCAAATTAAAAAAAAAAAAAAAGAGCCAGCACTTTGCAGAGCTAGGAGACCAAAACATTTGCAGAGCTGAGAGAAAGGAAACTGAGCCTCAGAGAAGGGCAGGAAGCACACCAAGTCACACAGCAACTGTAAAATAAGCCAAGGTTTTAAACCCTAATGACAGATGCCAAACTCCCCTCCATGACATTCTAATAATTGTCATTAACTGGGCTAGTGTGGGGGCTCCCACACAGCAGGTCCAAAGAGAAAGCAACGCCTTGTTTGATCCTGAGTGGACGGATGGCTGCTCCAGGATGAGGCTGAACCTATAGCAATGCTTGTGAGTACCAGGAGGAGGATTTATCCTCCTGGGCCCCCAGCTGGGGAAGGGGCGGGAATTTTACCCTATTGTCCTTCCCTTCCTTCCAGCTTTCCAACTCCAGCTCTGACAAAGCTGTTTTAATGAGTTTATTAAGGCTCCTTTGTCTTAGTCCACCTTTGAGCCTGGCCTTTCCCAGTGGGGGTGGGATGGAGCCTGTGCTGGGAGGAAGCAAAGGCCAAGGGGCAGAAGGAGGGGCAGCCTGAGGGGATTGAATTGACTTCTCAAATGTCACCTCCTCCTAAAGGCCTTCCCTGTCTGCCTTGGGTAAAATTCAGTTCAGTTCAGTAGCTCAGTGGTGTCTGACTCTTTGCAACCCCATGGACTACAGCATGCCAGACTTCCCTGTCCATCACCAACTCCCAGAGCTTGCTCAAACTCATGTCCATCGAGTTGGTGATGTCATCCAACCATTTCATCTTCTGTCGTCCCCTTCTCCTCCTGCCTTCAATCTTTCCCAGCATCAGGGGCTTTTCCAATGAGTCAGTCTTTCACATCAGGTGGCCAAAGGATTGGAGCTTCAGCTTCAGCATCAGTCCTTCAAGACTGATTTCCTTAGGATTGACTGGTTTGATCTCCTTGCAATCCAAGGGATGACCCTTATCCTGCTCTGTTTCCCTCCCTTGTTTTGTTTTCCTTCTGGTCCTTGGCTTATGGTCAGTCAGTCAGTCAGTCAGTTCAGTCGCTCAGTCATGTCCGACTCTCCGCGACCCCATGAATCAGCACGCCAGGCCTCCCTGTCCACCACCAACTCCCGGAGTTCACTCAAACTCATGTCCACAGAGTCGGTGATGCCATCCAGCCATCTCATTCTCTGTCGTCCCCTTCTCCTCCCGCCCCCAACCTTTCCTAGCATCAGAGTCTTTTCCAGTGAGTCAACTTGTCGCATGAGGTGGCAGTCCATTCTAAAGGAGATCAATCCTGGGTGTTCATTGGAAGGACTGATGCTAAAGCTGAAACTGCAATACTTTGGCTTATGGTAGTGATTCAATTAATATTTGTTGAATAAACTGGTTATTTGTGCTCTTCCAAGTGAGAGGCCTGGGGTTGGGCCTTTTATCACCACTTCCTTCCCACCCCACTCTCCATTACCCCAGTGGTATGACCTTAGGCTTCCTCCAAGCGCTTTGAGCCCTGTAATCACTTCTTTGTCAAAACTCAGAGTGTAAATTCTAAGAGAGCTGGAACTGGTGGTGTTGGCTACCCTGGAGCACAGTGTCTGACTCTCAGGGAGCGTAGGGTAATCATCTGATGAATGAATGAGTGAATGAGTGGAGGAAGTACTGAAGCCCTTACCTGGGCTGGTAGAGGCCTCCCAGGACTGAGCTGGGAAGCCTGCCATGTAACTTTGAGGTAATGCCTACTGCCTAGAACTGCATGGGATTTTCCTCTTCCAAGCTGTCCTTGTTTCACTGATACCGCTTTTACTCTAAATAGTTCTGGAATTCTTCTTGAATAAGTGACTCTTAATTTTCAGAGCACAAAAGAATGACCTGGGAAATCCCAGAGCCCAACTTAGAGATAAAGAATTAGTAGGGCTGTCCTAGTCTAAGGGAATCTAGTTGTTCACAATCCATTCTGCAGCTAAGCATCCTATTAAAATATAGAAATCCAATTAAGTCACTCCCTTGCTAAAAATCCATCACTGGTTTCCTGGTGATCTAGTGATAAAGTCCAAACCTCATGTCCCTTCAGCATCTTCATGACCTGGTCCCTGTCCACCTGCAGCATCAAGGCACCAGGTGCTCTGCTGCCCTGGAGACTTCTGCCCCGAGCTCTTCCTTCTGCGTGGAAGACTCCCTCCCTCTTTCTCCCCCGACCCTCCCTCTTTCTACTCCTGTTTTCACCTTCAAGCTGTCATTGCCACACTGACTTCTTTTTCTTCAGACCTTGGCCAAGAAGCCCTTTCCTCCCAAAGGTTCTTTCCGATCCCAAACTGCAGAGGCCCTCTGCTGGTCACACATCCCTGACCATCACCCAGAGTGGATGCAAGGTTTTATTATATGATCGTCTCTCTTGTGCTGTAAGCTTGTAGAGGGCAGAAACCATCGCAGTCCACAGAACCTAGCATGGTGCCGAGCACATAATTGGTGTCAACTTGGTGAAAGATGACCAATTGTGTGTGTGTGTCCACTGAGAACCTAAACTGTAACCCAGGACTAATCTTTCCCACCTTTTAAGGCCCAGTCTCCCTCTGTGTGGTCTCTTTGATCCCTTTTGGCTTGGTGGTAATAGTAATGTTAATAATTAAAGAATACTGATAAATACTGATAACATACTAGGCATTGCTTTGTGTGCTTCCTTTCCAAGTGTTAACTCATCCAGTCCTATTTCAACCAATGGGATAGGCCTGGCATCTCAGTTTTATAGATAAGAAAACTGAGGCACGGAGTGGCTTAAAGAAAGCCGCAGAGGCCTGCCTAAAGAAAGGGTCAGGCAGCTCTGGGTCTTAGTCCACCCGTCACCTCACCAGCTATGCATGACCGTGGGTAAGTCACAAAGGTCTCTGAACCTTCATTCTTCCCTGAATCTGTGAAATGTGGATTGTAACAATACCTGGTCTATGAGGATGTTGTGAGAATTCATGCAAAGTGCTTGCAGCACACGTTGAGAACTCCATACTCCAGGAGGTGTTATTATTATATAATTAGTTGTTTCATCCTTGGAGCACGGTATAGACACTCAAAATTTGAGTTGTTTTACTAAAAAGAACTGGAAGTTCCTAAAATAATTGCCACCAGCATTTTAAAGTGGGGATGGCTTCTTTTTTTAAGTTTTTGCCTCCTTGAATGTATTTAAACACTCTCTGAACACACAAGGACTTCCCTGGTGGCTCAGACGGTAAAGCATCTGCGTACAATGTGGGCGACCCGGTTCGATCCCTGGGTTGGGCCGATCCCCTGGAGAAGGAAATGGCAACCCACTCCAGTATTCTTGCCTGGAAAATCCCATGGATGGAGGAGCGTGGTAAGCTACAGCCCACGGGGTCACAAAGAGTCGGACACGATTGAGCGACTTCACTTTCTGGACACACAGTTACTGAACTTCTTTTTTTTTACACCAAGAAGTAGAGGTAGGAAGCAGGAGGCTTCATAGAAACAGCCTGGTAGGCAGGGGATTTAGAAGGGCCTCTGGCCTCAGGCTTCCCAGGCGGTGCTAGTGGTAAAGAACCTGCCTGCCAATGCAGGAGACATGAGACGTGGGATCGATCCTTGGCTGGGGAAGATCCCTGGAGGAGGGCATGGCAACCCACTCTAGTATTAGTATTCTTGCCTGGAGAATCCCATGGGCAGAGGAGCCTGGCGGGATACAGTCCATGGGTCACAAAGAGTCAGACTCGACTGAAGTGACTTAACACACACTGTCTTCAGGAATTCCCCGGCGGTCCAGTGAGTAGGACACCATGTTTCCACTGCTGATCCCTGTTTGAGGAAAAAAGATCCTAAAAGCTGCATGGTTCTGTCAGAAAAAAAAAAAAAAAGAGCGGGAGGCTCTGTCCTATGTATAAGGCTGGAAACTGTTCTTGCTGATGGTTAGACATTCATTCAGTTAGTTTTTACTGTGTGTTCCAGGCCCTGTGCTGGGCTCTGGGGACAGCTATGGTCCCCATGATGGGAGAGCTGACCTACTGGGGCAAAGACACGCATTACTACCTTGTTACTAAATTACAGTTTTGAGGAGTGCTCCAGAGTGGAGAAGCTCAGTTCCCTGAGAGTCAACAATGGGCTTGGGATCTGGTCCTGAAGTAAATAGGAGAGCAGGGAGGAGTGCTCCAGGCAAAGGGAAGGGACAGGGAGGTGGAGGTCGGTGGAGGAGTTTGAATGGCTGTCAGGGTAACAGGGAGTGTGGCCAGAGAGCCTGTGGCTTCAGGATGGGGGAAAGGGGACCGAGAAACAATGCAGGTATCCCTGCTGTCCCACAGCTGCTGCTTCTCCCTTCCTCCTCCAGTGAGTCCTGCTCTTTATTTGAGCACCCTCATTTCCAGCACATAAGCCTGCTCAAGACTCTCTCATCTTGGAAATGTTCCCCCAACTTGAAACAGGAGGGAAGGGGGCAGGGCACAACTTTTGAAAGAATGACATCACCCCAGGACAAAACATAAACCGATCAGAATCAAATGGATCCAAGATGGCAGACCTTGATCCTCAGTCAGCAAGCTAAATGACACACCCAGAGGTGCCATGACAGTTTCAAGGCACTGTCAAAAGACCAAAAAGTGGGCGGTGGCCCAATTCCTGGAAATCTCCACCCATTCCCCCAAATAGTTGGAATATTCCTCCCACTCGTTAGCCTATGAAATTACCCAGCCCATAAAAATTAACCACACCACATTTCGGGGCCTCTGTCTTACCCTCTGTGATGGCCCATACTCTGTCTGCACGGTGTGTTTCTCTCTGAATAAGTCCATTTCTTACCTATCAATTTTTCTCTCACTGAATTCTTTCTGAGATGAGACATCAAGAACCTGAGCTTCATTAGGTCCTGAAACCAGGTCTGTGATCTCAGTTGGAAGACTGGGATTTGGGCTCAGTTTGAGTTTCAGCACATGGGTTCAAGTCCCAGTCTGAGGTAAATGGTTTCAAACTGTCCTGTTCATTCAAGGTATAATACTCTGACAAGTACAGTCTGTTCATTCATTCTCTTTTTTCTTTTTACAAATAAACCACATAAAACTTTAACCCTACAAAGAGAGAAAAACTTTAATTACCCAGAGGCAACTGTTGTCAATATTTGAATCTATAGCTCTCGGTTTTGTTAGAAACATATTGTTATAAAACCAGGATGTATGCTAAGTCACTTCAGTCAGGTCCAACCCTGTGTGATCCTATCACCCGCCACAATCCTCTGTCCATGGGATTCTCCAGGGAAGAACACTGGAGCAAGCTGCCATTTCCTTCTCCAGGGGATCTTCCGAACCCAGGGATCAAACCTGTTTCTTTCCTGTCTAATACATTGGCTGGATGTTCTTTACCACTACCACTACCTGGAAACAATGTATATAAACTGCATTTTATAAGAACCTTATTATGCTGCAAACATTTTGCCACATTTAAACAGCAGTGACACGACTGAGCGACTGAACTGAACTGAACACTCTTAATGGCCACCTGAGACTGTATTCCACCTAGCACACTTAACCAAAGGCTATCTGTCCATTCTTTCTCAATATTTAGTGAATACCTGTTGTGTGCCATGACTCTGCTTGGAAATTTAGGCTGGCTGCAGGGTCTTGCTATTATTCTACTGTGAATGAATAATTGCTGAGTATCCTTGGCTCTCAACATCTGTGTGGATCTGTAATTGTTAATTCAAGAAAAATGACCAGAAGTAGGATTTATAGATTAAAGAGGAGGCACACTTAAAGGTCAAATTACCCTCCAATTAGGTTTTACCAATTCACACTCACACCTACTTCCTATGTTGAACTTCCCAATAATGTCCATTACCTTCTCTACTTTCTCCATTCCTAAACCCTCTGCAGGCCGGTTTTTGTTCCCACTACTCTACTGAAGTTGTTTGGGGTGTTTAATACCTTGGGCCACCCTTCTTTTCTTCTTAAAAATATTTTATTTATTTGACTGCACCGGGTCTTAGCTGTGGCATGTGGAATCTTATAGTTGTGGCATGTGTGACCTAGTTCCCTGACCAGGGATCAAACCCTGGTTCCCTGTAAGGGGAGCACAGAGTGTTAGCCACTGGACCACCAGGGAAGTCCCACCCCTCCTCTTCTTGAAATAGGCTACTTCCTTACTACAATAAAGCAGATTCTACTAGCTTCAACTTTATTATATCTATTTTTATAGCTGGGAAACGAAGATGCAGAGAGGTGTCAAGTCTGAAAACAGGACATAGTGGTGTTTAGTCTTCATATCCAAGCCTCCTGATCCTCACAGCCTTGAGTTTCCTTTTGAACGTGAGTTTTGCATCCTTGGTGATGCTTGCAAACTTTTCTAGTGTTAACAGGGCCTTACAAGGAGAATTTTGTCTGTTTCCACTTTCTTTTCTATTTTTAAAATTTTAATTGGAGGCTAATTACTTAACAATGTTGTATTGGTTTTGCCATACATTGCCACTTTCTTTCTAGGAAGAAATTCCTATTGCATTCTGTCTTTCCAGTGTCGCTAATCTAATCGGGCCTCACGGCTTTGACTTGAACCGAGTCCTAATGAGGCGGGCGGTGCAGAGGAGCCTCTGATTGGGCGGGTTTCCATCACTCTGAGAGTTCAGGGATAGGAAGAAAGCAGCCCAGAGGACCCGGCCAGAGGATTCTTGCCAAGAAGCTCAGAACCGGGTCTTGGGGCCAAGCAAGGGTCTGTGGGGTCTTGGACAAATGCGATGTGGCCTTTATGGGTGAGCTGGGGAAATTATATTTTTGGACAATCAGCACCCTCAAGCGACATATAACATTTGATTTCTCATAAAGTTATTTTAAGGATTTATTAAGATCAACATATACGGCAGACACTCAATAATTAGTAGTTGTTCGAGCCTTTAACTTCGGTTTAAATTGCATTTTTTCTACGTTTGACTTCACTTGGGCCTTCCAACTACTCAACCACACTCTGGATCCATATATGGATATTTAAAATCGCCATCCTATTGAGGCAGAAACCGAGGCTCAGAGACCGAGCACTTGGCTTCGAGGTGGCCGCCAACTGGGGCTCTCCTGGAACGCTCGACTACTCCCCCAGCTCGGCACCCCCAGGCCCCACAACTCTAAAGCTCTTTCGCTGCCGCAGGCTCCCGCCCTCCCTTCTGCGCCGGGCTGCTCGGCGCCATCTTTGAACTTGGCACTGGTGCCTCACTTCCGTACTTCCCTCCCCACCCAGAGTAGCCGCGAAAGCCCCAGGCGTGCTCCCTCTGCGGTTGGAGCATCCAAAAACTCGAAATGATGTGGCATCATGGGAAAATAATAATTTATCTCTTCTTCTCGGGTGTTGGAGAGTGCGCTCTGACAAACTGAAAAATGGCGCCGATAGCCTCACGGCCCTAGACTTCCGCTCTGGAGGCGCGGGGGCGAAGGTCGCGGCGGACTGCGTCGGCGCGAGGCGGGGAGGTGGGGGTGGGGTGGGGCCGGCGGAGCCGTCTCCATGGCAACCAGCGCGCAACCCGGGCAGCTCGGCCTGGCGGGAAGCGCGGGAGCTGAGGCGCTGGCGACAAGCGGGACTTCGAGCACCGAGGGCCCCGAGCGGCCCGGGCCGCTTCAGGACGAGACCCTGGGCGTGGCGTCCGTGCCCTCGCAGTGGAGGGGCGTCCAAGGCATCCGCGGGGAGACGGTGAGAGCGCGGGCGCGCCTCGGGGTGACGCGGGCTGGAGGGCGAGGGACGTCGCGCGGCAGCTGGGCCAGGTTTTTATATTTTAACCCACAGAAACTAACCCTTGGGGGTACTCACGTCTCAATTTCCCTAGTCTTTGAGTAGCAACCAAAAGGGTTTTTAAAGACTCTAAAGACTCCAGGTTTTGAAGGATTTTGTGTGAACTGCAGTTTTTAGGCATTTCAAACTTTTACTTAAAAAAATAAGAAGACCAAATTGCATCTTAAAGTCGAGATACACACGTTTTCTAGTACGTCGTTTAATCCAAAGCACACAAACGAGGTTGTCTGAAAGGAGGGCAGGGCTTCTGGGTGCCAGGGCTCCTGAGGGGTCTGTGTGTATGGACTTTGAGCACTGCTGTGTCCCTGGGGATTCCTCAGTCATCAGTGGGTGAGCTCCCTCCTGGAGCTTATACGGGGGACTTGTCTGCAGGGGACAGAAAGTAAACAGTTCAGGTAAGAAGTAAATTTACAGTGTGTTAGAGGTGAATTGGAGAAGGAAATGGCAACCCATTCCAGTATTCTTGCTAGATAATCCTGTGGACGGAGGAGCCTGGTGGGCTGCTGTCCATAGAGGGTCGCACAGAGTCGGACACGACTGAAGCGACTTAGCAGCAGAAGCAGAGGTGAATATATTGTGCCATGGATGAAAGAAAAAGGGTGAGGGATTAGAAAGATTGGGTTGGGGAGTGAAAGGGTTGTTTGCAGGGTGGTTGCACTCTCATTGAGAGGGTGATGTTCCAGCAAAGACTTGGAGCAGTGAGAGTTAGTCAGGGTTATTTGAGGTGGAACAGCCCAGGGAGCACAAAGTGCAGGCGTAAAGGTCCTGCAGTCGAAGCAGAGCAGGTGTGTGTGAGGAGGCAGGTGGGGCTGGAGAAGAAGGATGGTCACAGGTGAGGTTGGAGAGGGTAAGGAGAGGCAGATCAAGTATAGGGCTTGCAGATCATTTTAAGGATGTTAGCTTTCCCTCAGTGAAAATGAGCATTGGAAGGAGTCTGCATTTTTCCCGCAGAGGAAACTGAGGCTTTGCTTTCCACACAGATGAGAGGTCCTACAGAAGACGATTTCCTCACCAACACCAGTACCGGTGAGATTTCCATGAAGTCTTACCCTCTCTCCTTTTTTAAAATTTTATTTTTGGCCATACCACACAGCATGTGGTATCACAACCTGAGCCCCCTACAATAGAAGCTTGGAGTCTTAAAAACACTGGAACACTGGGGAATCCTTAAAGTTGTAACTTTTGATTAACTCTTGAGGATGAAATGGTTGGATGGCATGACCCACTTGATGGACATGAGTTTGAGCAAGCTCAGGGAGTTGGTGATGGACAGGGAAGCCTGGCATGCTGCAGTCCATGGGGTCGCGAAGAGTCGGACCCGACTGAACGACTGAACTGAACTGGAGGACAAGTTTCTTGCCTCAGGCCAGCAGTCTGCAGGTCTCAAGCCAGATTTGATCTGGCTTCAGAACACTTCCCACTTCACCATGTTCTGTTCTGTTCTGTTCAGTCGCTCAGTCGTGTCCAACTCTTTGCGACCCGTGGACTGTAGCCTACCAGGCTTCTCCGCCAATGGGATTCTCCAGGCAAGAATACTGGAGTGGGTTACCATTTCCTTCTCCAGGGGATCTTCCCAACCCAGGGATCAAACCCAGGTCTCCTGCATTGGAGGCAGACGCTTTAACCTCTGAGCCACCAGGGAAGGCCCCACTTCACCATACTGGATAGAAAAGATTCCAGTTAAAAAGCAAAGTCAGGACTTCCCCAGTGCCCCACTGGTTAAAACTCCTTGCTTCCAATGCACGGGGCATGGGTTTGATCCCTGGTCAGGGAAGTTCCACATGCTGTGTGGTATGGCAAAAAAAAAGCAAAGGCAGTGGATATTTTAGTTATTTCTGTTCATCTTTTTTTTTTTTTTTAACATAGTGAAAACTTTTAT
Organism: Moschus berezovskii; assembly: GCF_049115385.1. Lineage (NCBI taxonomy): Eukaryota > Metazoa > Chordata > Mammalia > Artiodactyla > Moschidae > Moschus > Moschus berezovskii. Next base: position 7,674,478 of record NC_142470.1, read on the forward strand.
ATTTGGAATTAGCCAGCTTTATTGAAGGTAAATGTGTAATTCACATTCACTGGCTTTTAAAAATACTTGAAATAGCTCTTATTTGCCGAAGATTTAGATTTTAAAAGAGTTCAGGTTTTGAACCACTGACTCTGTCAAACTTTACTTTTTTTATTAAAACAAAGATGAGATTGAGGCATATTTTCTTGTACCTATAATTTGAACCAGTAGGGCTCCAAGAACTGATTCTAATACTTGAGGTACAAAAGCTTTCATCTTAGGGGGTTCATTTGAATTAGTCTTTGCTGTTTTATTGAAGTGTGTGTGTGAAAGTCACTCAGTCGTGTCCGACTCTTTGTGACCCCATGGACTATGCAGTCCATGGAATTCCCCAGGCCAGAATACTGGAATGGCTAGCCTGTCCCTTCTCCAGGGGATCTTCCCCACCCAGGGGTTGAACCCAGGTCTCCCACATTGCGGGCGGATTCTTTACCAGCTGAGCCACAAGGGAAGCCCAAGAATACTGGAGTGGGTAGCCTATCCCTTCTCCAGCGGATCTTCCTGACCCAGGAATTGAACCGGGGTCTCCTGCATTGCTAGCTGATTCTCTACCAACTGAGCTATCAGGGAAGCTCCTTTTATTGAAGGGGATTCTTAATTAAGTCGTAAGAGTATTGGGAGTTCCCTGGTGGTCCAGTGGTTAAGACTCTGCCTTTCCACTGCAGAGGATTTGGACTTGATCCCTGATCAGGGAACTAAGATTCTGCAACCTGCTTGGCATGGCCAAAAAAAAAGATTCTAAGACTGTTGAAGGGGTCCAAAGAAAAGAGTTATTTTCCAGATTAAGTTGTTTCTCTTTGTAAAAGTTTCTGTATCCAAAATTTATTTGATTATTTATTTTATTTATTTAAAATATTTATTAATTTGGGGGTGCTAGGTCTTAGTTGTGGCACGCCAGATGTTGTTTAGTTAGGACATGTGAATGCTAGCTGTGGCATGTGGAATCTAGTTCCCTAACCAGGGATTGAACCTGAGCACCCTGCACTGGGAGCTCGGAGGGAAGGACCACCAGGGAAGGCCTTGTACTCAAAATTTAGGAAAAAAATCTGGAAGGGAAAACTGGAAACAAAAACTGCCCCATAGTCTCATTTTCCAGCAATTTGGTTTATAGCTGCTCCCTCTCTGTTTTGTCTGTTTTCCTCCACATTTTTTTACAAAAATGAGACCACACTGTGCATAATATTCTGTAGACCCAATTTTTCACTCACTACTATAACTTCATGAACTTATAAGTTCATTATTTAACCAGTCCCTTTTGATGGACTGTTTCCAATTTTTGTTTTATCAGAACCCTGTGATGAGTGTTTTAGCTAAATTAAAAAAAAAATATTTATGTTTTATCTGAAGGTTAATTGCTTTACAGAATTTTGCTGTTTCCTGTCAGATATCTTTAAGAATCAACCATAGTTACACCTCGTCCCCTCCCTCCAGAACCTTCCTCCCATCTCCCTCCCCATCCCACCCTTCTGGATTGTTACAGAGGCCCTTAGCTAAACTTTTATATGCAGCTTCTTAATTGTTTTTGCAAGTTCTTTTGGAAAAGCCAGACATTGTTCTTTGCTTGGCCCATGTAGTGATGCAATATTGGGGTGCAATTTTATGTTCCAGTGATGGATTTTTTGTTGTCGTTGTTGAGGTATTAGTGATCTTTGGCTTGATTTAACTTTTCTTGCTTTATCTCGATTTATTCACAGAGGGACAGGGTCCTTGACTTTGGGTTCAGACCTGGCCGTGAGTGTGTGGAGACTCTTTGGGGACTTGGCCTTGGGCCAGTCAAGTGATCTGCAGAGTGGGTCTTGTTAGAATACTTATGTGGGATTAAATGAGATGCTAATGAGAAAACAGTTTGAGACTGACCCCCAGTACTGTTAAGGTTTGGGGGGGCTCACGTCTAAGTGTTTGAGATGAAGGGCTCCTAATCGCTTCAATGCTTGTCTCTGCTTTTTCAAACTTGGCCGACACTGGAATGCCCTGGAGAGTCTTGAAAAATGTGAATATCTGGTCGCTGCTTCCAGGGATTCTGGTTTAATTGATATGTGGTGTGACCTGGGAATCTGGTTTTATAAAAGCTCCTCAGGTTATTGTCATACGTGGCAAAACTTGAGAACCATTACTTTAATCCACCCTGCTTTCCAACAGTGTTACCTTTCTGAAGCCTATTTGAATCCTGTCAGAGTGTAGAGTGGGGGACTGCCCTGGTTGTCCAGTGATTAAGACTCTGTTCTTCCAACGCAGGGGGCACAGGTTCAGTCTGTGGTCAGGGAACTAAGGTCCCAGATGCCTCAGGGTGGGGATAAAAAAGGATATAGGGTGTGTTCTTTTCTTGTGGTAAGATACGGGCACATTTTACCATATTAAAGTGTCCAGTTATAAAGGGTACATGTTAACAGATAAGATACATACACATTTTACCATATTAAAGTGTCCAGTTCAGCGATGTTAAATACCTTCACAACATGCAGCCATCTCTACCATTTAGTTCTAGAACTTTTTATCAGCAGATGCATTCATTTTGGGCATTCAGGTCTGTCTCTGGACTGTGAGCTCCCAGAGGGCAGGGAGTGGGTCTTGTGTACTTTTGCATCTCCCAGAGGCTTCCAGGAAACACTGAATGGAATCCTTTTCTCGTGTCCTGTCATCCACATCCTGATTCTGCCGAATTTCTCCCCTCCTGCTTTGAGTTAAGCTTTCCTCCTTGTCTGCTCCTCCCTCTCTCTGGACCTGGGGCTGCTTCCTCGCCTTCGTGGGTTCTGTGGCAGATGACACCCCTTTCCGGAGGTGTTTGTTTTTAACCTGAGGTTTGGCCTCTCACGAGTTTTCAGGAATTAGATTTGTGGTTCTCAACCTTCTGGAGTTTGCTAATAGTTTTGATACTAAACATTTTTTTTTTTTCAAGACACATGTGAAGATAACACCAGAGTAGCTGGCAATAATTATAAGTCAAAGGTATTGTGGCATAACAGGGCCTCCCAGCTTCGGTGAAAATGTTGATCATTGCCGTCTTCATTGGTTGACTCTCAGCTCCAGGTCATCCTTTGAGTAACTGTTTGCTACCCTGCTATACGGCCTTCTCTCATAGCTCAGTTGGTAAAGAATCTGCCTGCAGCGCAGGAGAAAGTGAAAGTGTGTCCGACTCTCTGAGACCCCATGGACTGTAGCCCACCAGGCTCCTCAGCCCATGGGATTTTCCAGGCAAGAATACTGGACTGGGTTGCCATTTCCTTCTCCAGGGCATCTTCCCGATCCAGGGATCGAACCCAGGTCTCCTGCATTGTAGGCAGACGCTTTACCATCTGAGCTATCAGGGAAGCCAATTCCTGGGTTGGGAAGATTCCCTGGAGATGGAAATGGCAGCCCACTCCAGTATTCTGGCTTGGAGAATCCCATGGACAGAGGAGCCTGGCATGGGGGTCTCAAGAGTTGGACACGACTTAGCGACTAAACCACCACCACCACCCTGATCTACTCGAGGCAAGGTCAAGTAAACAGGAAGTCATACCCTGAAGTACTTTGATATTGGTTCTGGGTTCAGTTACCCCCCCACTCTTGGAGGTCTCAGGTGAGTGAGACAGGAGACAACGTTGCATTACAAAATCCACTCAGCTCATTTTCTTTTTGCTGTGCTGCGAGGCTTTCAGGACCTTAGTTCCCTGACCAGGAATGGAACCTGGGCCCCAGCAGTGATAGCACCACGTCCTAACCACAGGACCACCAGGGCATTCCCGTCAGTTTTGTTTATTTATTAATTTTGGTTGCTGCTCGCGGGCTTTCTCTAGTTGAGGCGAGCAGGAGCCACTCTCGTTGTGAAGCGTGGCCTTCTCATTGTGGTGGCTTCTCTTGTGGGAGCGTGGGTTCTAGGCTCGTGGGCTTCAGTAGTTGCTATGCATGAGTTCAGTTGTGGTGGTGGGCTTGATTGGCTGAGGCAGGTGGAATCTTCCCCGGCCAGGGATTCTTAACCACTAGACCACCTGGGAATTCCCATCAACATTGTATCCAGGATATTCCCATGGTACAGTTTCTGCTAGTTAACATCAGGATGTCTCACAGCGCATCACATTTTGTTGGTCTGCTGAGAAAGAGGTGCTGAATTCGGTCAGGAACCATCTCAGCTCCCATCACGCCCGCGGATCATCAGGTGTGTGTACAGGACTCAGAAAGGAAAGGTCTTGGAAGGGCTGGGAAGGGGGACTTCCGGGAGCTGTGTTCACTCTGGCAGCATCTCTCAGCCCCGGCGAGGAGCCCTGTCTCACCCTGTCTCCCCCAGCTGCCCTCCTGTGGTGCCAGCCCCTTCCTTTGGGCTCTCGTAACGCTCGCCTGGTGCTGAAGCCCAAACGGGGGAGAATGGGGTCCGGGCCCTATTACTGTCCTATCGGCGCAGGTGCCTGGTAAGCAGCCACATGAGGAGAGCCTCTTGTGGGTGCCAGGAATCTCAGTTGTACAGGAGCCCTTGTTTGGTGACGGTTGGTTGTATCCTCCAGAAAGGGAGGAGGCTACGTCTCCTTCCCTGATGTGATGTCTGTCCCTCTGCCCAGCTAAACAGGGGACAAGGAACTGGAGATGGGTGGCAGGGTGGAGAGAAGTGGCAGCTGAGGAGCAGGCTGCCTCCTGCCAAGCAGCTCCCTGCAGACACACATGCATCCTTTGATCATGGGACACCTTGGAAGGTACCCTGCTGGAGAGGGCTGCGGCCAAGGGAGGGAGAAGAGGGGCGTTCTGCTGCCCCAGGTGAAACCCAGGTCCTCAGATTAAGGCGCGGGGTGGGGGAACGATATAAGTGCTCTCTGCACCTTGAGGGCAGAGGTGATGGACTCTGGGCCCTGGGGCGTGGCTGCAGGAAGTATACAGATGGGATCTGAGTACCTGCCCTGTGGCATCACCTGGGGGCTTGTTAGCAAAGACCCCATCCTAGACCAGTGAACCAGAAGCTCTGTTGATGGGGAGGAGGCAGTAGTGTGTTCCTTGGCCAGCCTCCTGGTGGTTCTAGGACCCTGCTCAGGGAGACCACCCTTCCAGCGTGGTCTCTGAGGTCCTCTTCCACTCTGGAGTCAGGTGTGCAGCTCAGGTGTGTTGGGGGGTGAGATGAGGGGGCTGCCTGCTCCGTGTTGGCTGGCGGTGGTCACTGCGCAGGGCAGTGAGGGGCTCGGCCTCAGCCACAGTGTCCCAGACCCTGTCCGTCCTCTGTGGGGTCTGTTTTCCTCAATTTGGAGCACATCCCTTCAACCTCTATTTCATCAGGCATCAAAAGGGGTGTGTCTCACAGCTGATGTGTATACTTCATATAGTTTCCTCCTGAAGAGCTGTTACTAAGTAATGGGTAAGTTTTATAGTCAATAGTCAAGGAGATCTATTAATAGAAGGTGTGTGTGTGTATATATATATATATAAAATTTCTTTTTATTTGGCTGTGTTGGGTCTTCGTGGTATGTGAACTCTTCATTGAGGCATGTGGGATCTAGTTCCCTGACCAGGGATTGAACCCGGGGCTGCCTGCCTTGGGAGTGTAGAGTCTTAGCCACTGGATCACCAGGAAGTCCTTAGGAGGCGTATTTTTAAAAAGAAAGTCACTGTCTTCTACTCATGATCTTGAAGTTTTCCCACTGCCTATTGACACCACGTGAGTGGGTTTCTCTGGCTTACTCCCTGTGGGTTATCTCCACCCACACCACACCGATTGGGTTCTGCCCAAGGAAGATGGACTAGTTACTAGAGGAAGGGGACGGACGTCAGGCAGACAGAGCAAGCAGTGGTCCTTTTGCCCAAGGATAAACAGCAGCTGCGGGTGGGTGAGTGCCTGGGCAGGTGGTGCTGTGAGGAGGGCTGGCTGGTGACTGCGTTTCGATCTCCTCCAGAAAAGTTGCCAGACGGCCAGCATTGCCACCGCTGAAGCATCCGTGCAGGCCCGGAAGCATGTGGATGCTGAGGTGCAGACCGAGGTCCCTGAGCTGGTCAGCCTGCCATCTGTGCCTCGGTACAGCGGCTCCCGGCTTGCGGCCTTCCTCCGGAAAGTGGAGGCCATGGTTACCCGAGAGCTGAACAAGAATTGGCAGAGCCATGCATTTGACGGCTTCGAGGTGAACTGGGCCGAGCAGCAGCAGACGGTAGGGATGGGCTGGTACGGGCCTGGGATGCTTTGGGCTGGGGCTTTAGCTCATCCTAAGTCCTTCTTTTGTGCCACCCAGTAACAGCGTGCACGCCAAGTCACTTCAGTCGTGTCTGACTCTTTGCGACCCTATAGATTGTAGCCCACTAGGCTCCTCTGTCCATGGGATTCTCCAGGCAAGAGTACTGCCATGCCCTCCTCCAGGGGATCTTCCCCACCCAGGGATCGAACTAACATCTCCTGCATTGGCAGGCAGGTTCTTCACCAGTAATGCCACCTGGAAAGCCCTGGCCTGCCAAATAATAGGAACACCAATAACAATCGTAACAGCATTCACCAAGCTCTTACTTTTTGCCAGATATTAAGCTAAGAAGTCACTGGGCCTTCCCTGCTACCCCTGAGGGTGGTGCCTCGTTATTTCCATTTCCTGCTAGTAGGCAGTAGAGGCGGAGAAGAGGCAATGGCAAGCCACTCCAGTACTCTTGCCTAGAAAATCCCATGGATGGAGGAGCCTGGTGGGCTGCAGTCCGTGGGGTCGCTGGGGGTCAGACACGACTGAGCGACTTCACTTTCACTTTCACACATTGGAGAAGGAAATGGCAACCCACTCCAATGTTCTTGCCTGGAGAATCCCAGGGATGGGGGAGCCTGGTGGGCTTCTGTCTCTGGGGTCACACAGAGTCGGACACGACTGAAGTGACTTAGCAGCAGGCAGTAGAGGCAGGGTTTGAACCTGGACAGTCTGACTCTGGGTCTTATTTTCTTGATCACTCCGCTCTGTTTCCCCAGGCACGCTCTGTGCCGACTCATCTGTCCTTCTGGGCAGCTCGGTGAGGCAATTCTTTCCTCATCTCCATCTTATGTTTATCTTTTGTCCACACTGAACAACCTGTGGGATCTTAGTTACCTGACCAGGAGTCTAACTCAGGGCCCTTGGCAGCGAAAATGCAGGACCGCCAGGGAATTCCTACGATCTCCATTTTACAGATGAGATTCAGAGAGGCTAAGGGACTTGTCCACAGTCACACAGCTGTAACTGGCTGAGCTGGAGCTCGAGTCCCAGTCTCTGGTTTCACTGTTGCGCTCTGCATCGCCAAGCCTTTTCTGTTCTTGAGGCGGAGCTCAGAGCAGTCACCCTGTAAACGCAAATGCCCAGTTGGAGTCATGGCTTTGAGATCAGGAAGCCTCTGAACGAAGGCGGACTCTTGACTTTTGCTCCACCCTGCTATTGCCTGTGGACAGGCTGCTGACTGCGCAGTAAAGGCTTTTCTTAGGCATTGTTTTCTTCCTGGAGAAATGGAGATGAGTAGTTATATATTCAGAGGTCATAGCCCTTCTCTCTCGCCCTTCTTCTTCTGTCTGTTTCTGTATATACAGCTGCGCTGTTCCCACCAAATCGTTGATAGGTTTGGGAGAGTGGATTTGTTTGAGAGAAATCCTCAAAATCCCTCTGAAAAACAGTTGCCAAGGCCACAAGTTAGTGTGGACTCGTCATTATCTTTTTAAGTGGAGCGCAAGAAGAAGGTCATGAACCTTAGAATCTGGGTGCAGCTGCCCCATTTTACAGTTGCGTTCAAAGAGGGTGAGCTGTTGGGTTTTGTTTGTTGTTGTTTGTATGTGCCTGAGTCTTAGTTGCAGCATGTGGGATCTAGTTCCCTGACCAGGGATCAAACCCAGACCTCCTGCATTGGGAGCACGAAGTCTTAGCCACTGGACCACCAGGGAAGTCCCAAGGGCTTGTTCTTAATTGTTAAGGCTTTTCCACGTTTCTGTGCGTTAGTTTGGTCCACCTGTATATTAGTTTCTCCCCGTATAAAAATCCATGTGGTATGATGATCTTTTTCGCAGGGCAGCAAAGGAGAGGCAGACATAAAAGACAGACTTTTGGACACAGCAGGGGGGAAAGAGAGAGTGGGATGATTTGAGAGAGTAACATTGAAACATTCACATTACCATATGTAAAATAGATAGCCAGTGGGAACCCAGAGGTGCTCTGTGACAACCTAGAGGGTGAGATGGGGAGGGAGGCTCAAGAGGGAGAGGACAGGGGCTTCCCCGGTGGCCCAGTGGCTAAGACTCCAGGCCCCCAACGCAGGGGGCCCAGGTTCCATCCCTGATCAGGGAACTAGATCCACATACCACAGCTAAGATCCAGTGCAGCTAAAGAAATAAAAATAAATTAAAAAAAGAGAAGGGGGACGTAGGTATGCCTATGCCTGATTCATCTTGATACATTTCAAAAACCGTCACAATTTTGTAGTTATCATCCGATTAAAAATAAATCTGCAAAATAGGAAAATACTCGTTTCTGATTACAAAAGCACTCCATGTTCATTTTAACAAACTGAGTCATTGCAGAAATACGGAACATGTAGTATGAGTGGGAACACTGGTTCAAAGGCCGTTCCCATTCGACACTGACAGCACTGCCGCCACTGCTGCCGTTGTCATCACGAGCTTCTCAGATGAGAAGGAACGACGCTGTACATGCTGTTTGTGGCCTTTCTCACTCAGCAGAGCTTTCCCTGTCAGTTCCTGTAGAGGAGGGACCCAGGCACCCTGGAACCTGCGTGACGTGCCACTGAGCAGACAGGCAGCCTTCCTGGGGTCCCCGTTGGTGGACATCCCAGCACAGCTTCGCTCCTAGAAGCGTATCTTCCGGAAGCAGTGAGCAGGTGGGGGGTTAGGCAGCACCCCCTGGGTGACCATGGGGCGTGTGGGCCTCTCTCGGCCCTGAAGTTGCTTTCCTTTTTGAGTGCTGGGCAGAGGAGTAGTCGTTTCAGATTTTGCTGCTGCATGACAGAACCAAAGCGAATCTGTCTCTCTCACTTTGTTTTTCTTTTGCGTGAATTTCTTGATGATTTCTCCCCAGGGGAGTCACTGCGTGGCCTGAGGCATCAGGCTGCTCTGTCTCTACTCCAGCTGTCAGGGCGTTGGCCTTGACTTTTCACTGCTGTCCTTGGCTGTCGTCGACCCGCAAAGGCTGACGCTGCTTTCAGCGAAGCACCGCACCTTCACAGTTTGGAAATCAGTGATGACTTGGCCGAACACTTCGGAATTAGAGATGGGGAGGAGGTCACCCGGGGCGCCCCCTGGAACCTTTGACCTCTTACCTGTCCTGCCCTGGCCCTTGTTTCAGCGTGTGTGGCCGGCAGCGGAGAGGCACTGTGCGCAGTCTTGGGGTCTTTTCTCTTCAGAAGCGAAGTCTGTTCTGTGTTGTCAGGTCGCTGCACAGACTTCACCTTTGTCCTTTTTATTTATTTATTACCATTTTCATTTTATTTAGTTATTTGGCCACGTGGTATAGCTTGTGGGATCTCAGTTCCCCAACCAGGAATGAACCTGGGCCCCCAGCAGTGGAAGCGTGGAGTCCTAAACACTGGAGCACCAAGGAATTCCCTATTATAATTTTTTAAAACGTGAAGTATAGTTAGGGATTTCCATTCTGGTCCACTGGTTAAGACTCTGTGTTTCCACTGCAGGGGATGTGGGTTGGATTCCAGGTAGGGGAACTAAAATCCCACATGCCATTTGGTGTGGCCAAAAAAAAAAAATGAAGTATAGTTAATGTTCTATAGCTTCAGACGCACAGCGAAGCGATTCATGTTTCACATGTGCGTGTGTGTAGTGAAAGTGTTAGTCGCTCGGTCGTGTCCGACTCTTTGTGACCCCGTGGAGTGTAGCCCGCCAGGCTCCTCTGTCCATGGAATTCTCCAGGCAAGAATATTGGAGTGGGTAGCCATTCCCTTCTCCAGGGATCAAACCCAGGGTCTCCTGCCTTGTAGGCAGATTCTTTACCATATGAGCCACGAGGGAAGCCCATGTACATATATATGCTCAGGTTTAAGCATATATTCAGTTTTATATATATGTATAATACGTATATAAACACATATTTTCTTTTTCCACATCCCTTTCCATTATAGACTTTTGTCGTTTTTAAACTGCTACACGATGTTGCACCATAAACTTTCTTGGAGTCAGGTTTGTTGAGGTGTGTTTTCCACACGGGTGAGTTTGTGCTGTGTGCTGTGTTGGGTCTTGGCAGACACCCACCAGTGAAGGTACAGAGCAGCCCATCTTTCTGTCCCTCTGCCTTCTCATCTTTAGGTTTTAAAGTGTACTAATCATTGCAGTTATGAATGCTGTTATAATGCATAATGCTCATAGTTTATTTTTTAATATAAACTTCTCTTGAATTCATAAAACATGCATAAACACAGGCGCAGATCACCAGTGTTCGGGTCCATACTTTTCACACAGTGGAAACATTCGTGGAACCGGAACCCCAAGAGTTTTTCTCTTACCCCTCTGCCTCCTGGCCCCACCACATGGCTTTGTTTTAAAATGACAGATTTGTTGAGGACTTCCCTGGTGGTCCAGGGGTGAAGACACCATGCTTCCACTGCAGGGGGCACAGGTTCAACCCCTAGTTGGGAAATTAAGATCCGAGTGGCACAACCAAAAAATTAAAAGGGGAAAAACCCAACAAATTTATTGAGATATAGTTTACAACCCATATAATTCACCCATATAAATCATTTAAAGTGTGAAGTGTGTTTTAATATATTTCCAGTAGGGGCTTCCCTGGTGGCTTAGACGGTAGAGCCTGCTTGCAATGTGGGAGACCTGGGTTCAATCCTTGGGTTGGGAATATCCCCTGGAGGAGGGCATGGCAACCCACTCCAGTATTCTTGTCTGGAGAATCTCTATGGACAGAGGAGCCTGGAGGGCTACAATCCATGAGGTCACAAAGAGTCGGACACGACTAAGCGACAAAGCACACAGCATAGCACAGAGGTATGTAACTTTGCCACGATCCATTTTAGAATATTTGCATCACTTCCCCAAAAAAGAAACTCACATCCACTAGCAGTCACTCCCCATTTCCCCACAACTCCTGGCCGCTGCTCAGTCCCTTTCTGTCTCTCGGTTGCCTCTTCTGGACATCTCACGTAGTGGACTCATGCAACATAGGCTTATGTAACTGTGTCTCCTTGGCAGAGTGTCGTCAAGGGTCTTTGTGTTGTAGCGTCTCTCGGGTCGCCATTCCTTTTTGCGGCTGAGTCGTTCTTCATGGTAGGGCTATCCTATACTTGTCCGTCATTCGCTGGACGTTTTTGGCTATCGTGAATAATGTTGTGAACACTTGTGTACAAGTGCTCATGTCGGCTTGTTTGTTTCCAGTTCTCTTGGGCATGTCCCTCGGAGTGGAATTGCTGGTCCGGCAACCCACTCCAGTGTTCTTGCCTGGAGAATCCCAGGGACGGGGGAGCCTGGTGGGCTTCCGTCTATAGGGTCACACAGAGTCGGACACGACTGAAGTGACTTAGCAGCAGCAGTAGCAGTGGTAACTAAACATTTTGCGGAACTGCTGGGCCGTTTTCCACGGTGCCTGCACTTTCTGCGTTCTCACCAGAGGTGCACAGTGCAGCTTCTGACAGAGTTTGGATATTTTTTCCATTGGATGGTTTCTCTATTTGGGGTTATGAGGTCAAGAAGGGTGAGACTTTTCGCAGGCGTTTCGGCCTGTGGTGCAGATTAGCCTCTGGAAAGTGTACCAGCCCCTCACCATGGCCAGCAGTGCTGGCCTCGTTAGCTGCTGCTGGCAGCTGTGGGCTGAGCCACAGGGTGCCCGAGCTTTAAAAAAAAGTGTGTGTTGAAATACACCTAACGTGAAATGTATTCCTATGACCATTTTTCGCTTGTGCAGTCATGTGGTATCCAGGCTACTCCCATTGTTGGGCAGCCATCACCCCTGTGCCACTCCAGAAGCCAAGACTTTGGAGAATTTGTGTGGAACAGACGTGAATACAGGGTCCAGCTCTGACCTGGAGCCTGGTGTCCATCTCAGTTCCCAAGGCTCTTCCTTGTGGAAGCATCGTGTAGGGGGAATGATGGGATGAAGGCTCCACACCGTCCCCGGGCTGGGCAGAGGACTTGAATCCTTACCGGAATCGGGAGCCCCATGCCTGTGTCTGCTTTTTTGCTACCCTGCTGGGTGGCTTTGGGATTCGGAGTTGGGGATGGTCTGTCTCTTATAGGTGACCTGCCTACATACCCTGAGCTACCCCCCAGCCCAAGGACAGGGTCTCCACGTGACTGGTGTCTCCTGGAACACCACTGGCTCTGTGGTGGCCTGCGCCTACGGCCGGTGAGTGGCAGCAGGGGTGTGTGTGTGGTGTGACAGGAGGCCCTCAGACCCTCATCTGAACCCGTCTCCCAGTCTGCACAGAGAGGGGTGGGCCCAGAGCTTGGCCTTTCTGGGAGTCTTCTTTCTCAAGGCAGCCCGAGCCTTGGGTTGGCAGGGAAAGACAGGGAAGTTTCTCCCAGTGCCCAGCTATCAGCAGTGGGTTGTGAGCCCTGGGCCTGTCTCGTCTCTCCAAGGCTGCGTCAGACATGCCCTGCTTCCTCCCCCTGCCATGTGTGGCCCCATCCCTGGTTCCTGGAGACCCTTTTCCGGGGAAAGCCATGACCTTGGGGTACCATATAGGAGCCTCTGCCACTTGGGTACCCAGCTATTTCTGTGTGTGATGGGGACAGAGACTCATCTGTGTCAGGGGGTGCGGTGGGTCAGGCAGTAGGAGCGAGGTGGGGTGGCATGGGGTGGGATGCCCCACGCCAGGTGGGATGCCAGGCCTCGGGCTGAGCTGGTGCAGGTGTGTCCCTGCAGGCTGGGTGACGGGGACTGGAGCACGCTGAAGTCCTTTGTGTGCACCTGGAATCTGGACCGGCGAGGCCTGAACCCCCAACAGCCGTCGGCGGTGGTGGAGGTGCCCAGCGCCGTCATGTGCCTGGCCTTCCACCCCACGCAGCCGGCCCACGTGGCAGGTGAGCCCGCCAGCCTGTGTCGTTTCTGCTCCGCATCCCCTGGGGGGTGGCCGAGGCCCTCCATTTGGCCTCAGCCCCTGGTCACGGCCAGACGCAGGGACCATAGGGGGCCCTGAGCCCTGGGCTCTGGCGGGGACGCTGGGCGTGGAGGAGGAGGAGGCAGGTCCTCAGCTGAGTCTTGGGCGGTGCAGGCCATGCAGAGGTACAGCCTGGTCAGGACGTAAGGCTGGATGAAGCAGGCAGTCTCGGGGCGCTGACCATAGTGATGTGCGTGCTGGGAAAGGGGGCAGGCGAAGCTGGAGGAACGGCGGGTGCAGGCAGGGAAGAGCAGCCTGGTTGTGGGGGAGTTTCCTGGGTTGGGCACTGCTGGGTAGAGTGGGCGGCCTGGGGACCAGGACTCTCTTCGAGGAAGCAGCCCCGTGTCCTAGCGCAGTGGATGGGAGGGGAGCGGGGCTGTGGGCGGCTCCCCACGCCTGCTTGGCCTCCAGGTGGACTGTACAGTGGTGAGGTGCTGGTGTGGGACATGAGCCGCCCCGAGGACCCACTGCTCTGGCGCACGGGCCTGACGGACGACACGCACACGGACCCCGTGTACCAGGTCAGGGCAGCGGCCTGCTGGGTGGGGCGGGAGGTAACCTCCTCCAGGGCCAGGCCTTGCTGTCTGGGCGTCTGCTCCACAGCATGGAGCAGCGGAGGGGGCGCCTGCTGGCCAACACCCAGGAGGAAGGTCACCAGGGAGTCAGCGCTTGGCCAGCTGCCTCCAGCATTCTCGGAGCTCCTGGACCCGGAGTCACACTCGCCCCCTGGGCCTGGCCCTGCTGGCCGCCTCCATGGAGCCCCTGCCATCCTGGTTTTCTGCTGGGACTTAGGGGAATCTGGGAACCCTCTGGGTCTGTGCCCTGGTGGGTTAGGTGGCTCCCAAGCCTCCGCAAGAAGTCTCCCTTTTTTTTTTCCTCCTGGAAGAGAAGGGGAAGGTCGTGTGGAGGCTGACAGCTGGCCTTGCTGGGAGGCGGGGCAGGTGTCCTCTCGTGACCTGGCTCCTCTCCCTGTTGCCCAGGTGGTCTGGCTCCCGGAGCCCCGGCACAGCCACCGCTTCCAGGTGCTGAGCGTGGCCACTGATGGGAAGGTGCTGCTCTGGCAGGGGGTTGGGGCCGGCAGGCTGCAGCTGAGTGCGGGCTTCGCCCTGGCGGTGCAGCAGCTCCCCAGGAACACCAAGCTGAAGAAGGTATGTGGGGTGAGGCTGCCACCCTGGACATAGGCCCACAAGAAAGCACTGGGTCGTGGGACCCCCCCGAGCCAGTGCGCCCTGGGGGCGGGCGGGCAGGTGGGAGTCCCCGAGGGCCACAGCAGCCACGCACGTGCCTTGGGTTCCTTGGGGACACCGAGCAGACTCCCCCCGCCTCTGCCCTGCTGTTGTTTTTCCTCTGCAGCCCTCCCGTGGAGAGACTGAGGTGGGCGCTACGGCGGTGGCTTTCTCCAACTTCGACCCTAGCCTTTTCGTGCTGGGCACAGAAGGCGGCTTCCCACTCAAGTGCTCTCTGATGGCGGAGGAGGCCGCTGTCACGCGGATGCCCAGCTCTGTGCCCCTGCGGGCCCCGGCGCAGTTCACCTTCGCCCCCCACGGCGGCCCCATCTACTCTCTGAGCTGTTCCCCTTTCCACAGGTAGGGAGGGCCCACAGGGCCTCTGGCACAGGGAGGGTAGGAGAGTCCCACCAGGACCCACACAGAACTGCCTGAAGAATCTGCAGTCTGCCCTGGGCCTGGGTCTTCTCCACCGAGCCCCAGTACCCAGAGCTCCTGTGGTTGGCTCCAGGGAATCGGCTCCTTAGTTCTGGGGGCCCCACAGGTTTGGGAGTCTAGGGAGGCCTGTCGGGAGCCCAGTAGCCCACAGAGTCCGGCGGAAAGGCCCCAGCCACAGCTGGACCCCAGCACTCACCCCCCTGCCTGCCCTGTGTCCCATCTAGGAATCTCTTCCTGAGCGCAGGGACAGACGGCCACGTCCACCTGTACTCCATGCTGCAGGCCCAGCCCCTGACCTCGCTGCAGCTCTCCCACAAGTACCTATTTGCCGTGCGCTGGTCCCCGGTGCGCCCCCTGGTGTTTGCGGCTGCTTCTGGGGGAGGTAAGGCACGGAAAGGCACAGACCCCAGGCTTGGATCCACTGAAGGGACGTGAGCCCAGCGTGTCCCTGCAACTGTGTGCTGGGGAGGCTGTGAGTGAGGCTGCCTTCCCTCACGTGGGATGGAGAGCTGCGAGTCACAGCCTTCTCTTGTCTTCGGGAACCACAGAGGCTGCGGCTCTGGGCCTCTCTGACCTCACGACTCTCTCGCTGAAGGTGACGTGCAGCTGTTTGATCTCCAGAGAAGCTCCCAGAAGCCCACAGTTTCAGTCAAGCAAACTGAGGATGAAAGCCCTGTCTACTGTCTTGAATTCAACTGCCAGCAGACTCAACTCCTGGCTGCTGGTGATGCCAAGGGCACGGTAAAGGTGTGGCAGCTGAGCAGTGAGTTCACTGAACAGGGAGCCCGGGAGACAGAGCACCTGGATCAGTTGGCCTCAGAGGTGGCCAGCTGAGGTGGGGGAGGCTCCCTCTGGGCTGTGTGACAAGCTGAATGGAGACAAGACAAGCTTTTGGGGGAGTCGAGCCATTTATTTGTCTTTTACGTGAAAACAAAATTGGGGGAGGGCGAACAAGGGGGGGAACTAGCCGGCTGCTTAGATTTTTCTGGAGTCGGAATGGGGCAGCCGGCCTTGAGACAGGAATTGGGTCCCCGCAGCAACGTGGCAATGGTGACTGAACCTAAAGCCGGTTACTGAAGCACCGTTTTCTACTAAATCTTAAACCAAGCTAAACAAGGTTACACTGGAAAGCAACACTGTCTGGAGTATTTTTCTTAAGAGCACAGAGAGGAGTTGACATGCAGCAAGGCGACGGCAAGGCAAGCAGCGTGGGCTAGGCTAACCTAGGAGCAGAGGGTCAGTTCACGAAGAGCGAGCGGGTGAACTCGACATAGTCGAAAGCAGTGGGGAGTTCGCGGCCCTTGCCGTCCACGTAGGGCTTCATGTGGGAGACGCAGTAGTCGGCTTGTTCCCGAGTCAGGTTCTGAAGGGAAAGGTGCACATCAGCCGAGCCCCCACCAGCCATGCCAACTGTGCTCTGGGGGGCGGTGGGCCCAACTTCAGAACCATGCCCGAGCTTCTGATCTCTGCCATTAATGGCCTTTGGCCTGGACTGAGTTTCACTTGAAAACGGGGTAAAAGGGTCTGGACACAGCAGCTGAGGCTCAAGACTGGGGGCTGCGACTCTAGACTCAGCTCTGCCCCCAAGCTCGGGGCCAGCCTTGCCTGGGCTTTTGCCTTTCAGAGGACACACCCACCCCAGCCCGGGAAGCAGAGCTCCAGACCTGGTACAGCTCCTCCTTGGTCACATAAGGTTTCCCTTCGGAGCTCAGGGCCCGGAAGGCGCTCTCAATCTCCTCGCTGGACTTGACGTTCTCAGTCTCACGGCTGATCATAAAGGCCATGTACTCTTGCAGGGAGACGTGGCCATCCCTGGCGTGGAGAGCAAGGTGTAGTGAGCAGGGAGGGCGTGGCAGGAGCCTGAGGCAGAGCCGCTCTGCTCCTTCCCTGATGCTCACCTGTTAGGATCCACAGTGTCCAGGATGGCCTCGAACTCGGGGTCAGGCTCCCCTTCCTCCACCATGGGCAGGTCATAGCCCAGGGAGCGCAGGCAGGATTTGAACTCCTGGTGGTTCAGCCGGCCAGACTTGTCCTTGTCGAAGTGTCTGTGGCAGAAAGCCGAGGCCTCAGCCCATAGGCCTTGCTGTGGAGCCCGCCTCCCCGACTGGGGAGGGTGTGGGGATACTTACTTGAACATCATGCTGAATTCTTTGAGGGCCTCCTCGGTCACGCCTGTCGTGTTCCTGGAAGGAGGGACAGGGTCAGGGACCAGGTCCTCCAGCCCAGGCAGCTGGTGTGCGTGTGCCCCCACCCCCGCCCCGGGCAGCGGCAGGCACCTGGCCTGGATCTGCTGCTCCAGGTTGTGCTGCATGCGCATGCCCAGCTGGTCGAGCTGGTCCCACTGCTGGGCCAGGCCCACGGTGCTGTGCTCCGTGTACTTGTTGTCCAGGATCAGCGCTTCCTCCATGGCTGCCCCCAGGTCTTCAATCTTCTTGAGCTGACTTCTCATGGCTCGAATCTCCTGGTGTTTGCGCTGCGGGGCGAGGGACAGAGACACGTGGGACAGGAGTTCTTGCCTCAGTCCCTGGGCTCAAACGCCTCCTTAACAGCCCTCCTCAGTCTTAGCACCCCAGCCTGAGGCCTGTAGGGCTGCCTGCAAGAGGAAAGGAGGGATGGGGTGAAGCTAAAACCCTACAGCCTCAACAAAGGAAAGGAAGAGGCTTCAGCGTGAGAGGCACCGATCAGCGGGGTGACCTGCCAGGGCAACAGGATACACTGAGGATCCAACGAGCCTCTTCCTGTCGAAGAGGGGCTCCAGGCAGCAGCCTCTAAAGTGACGGAGCTCCTGGGCTGCTTTAAGGCAAGGGAGAAAGGGGGGCATCCAAGCAGCCCACCTCGTCCCTGACCTGCAGCCAAGGAGGCCTACTGGCAGGGGTGGACAGAAGGGGCACTTACTTTGGTAGCTTCAAGCTGTGATTCGAGGGTCCCAGATTCTTCCACCATGCAGGACCTAAACACAGACGTGCAGTGAGGCAAGAGGCCTGATCGCGAGCACGAAGTTAACTTTCCTCAGATTAAAGGACCTGCGGTCTCGAATTCCTTTTACTGAGGGAACAAGACCTATCTGCTATTGCCTGTCTTTTCTCAGCAGCCCTGGGAGGCAGGGAGGGCAGGTACGGCTGCTCCAGTTTCAGGGCCTGGAGGCTGCAGCCCAAGGTGGCATTCACCTGCAGATAAGGTGGGCCAAGCCCCACCCAGCCTGCTTTCTGCTCCCCAGCTAGGACTCTTTCTCATGCGGCTGGCTCCTCAGGCCCAGTCAGGCTGTGATGTGGTGCCTGAGCCAAGCCAGGCCCTCGAAGGGTACCTCAGGAGCTGACTTTAAGTTCCCCCAGGACACAGCGGGGGCTGCAGCCACAGGGGAGAAGGGCATCCGCACTGCCCCGCCACCTGACAGATGGGAGACCTGAGGGCAGAGGGGAGGCCGGCAAGCCGACAATCACCCAGGGGTTCCTCGGGGTCTCCTCAGGTCCCCGAGGAGGGGACCCACGATCCAGGGAAAGTGGCAGCAAAGGGGATGTGGTCAGAGGGCCCCTCGACATAGAAACTGGGATGCCGAGGAGATCATGGCCAGTGGGATGCCGAGGAGATCATGGCCAGATTGGAGTTTTGAAAATTGTTCTCATTCTGCCCAAAGGAGGGGTGGCTGTGACTAAACCCTAGGTTCAGGTTCTGTTATCTAGAGACACAGCACCAGAGGCTCCTTCCAAGGCCAAGTGCTGAAGAGCAAGGGGCCTCTGGGGAGCCTGTGTCTTCCTGACATAACACAGTGTGAGGTCACAGAGGCCACCAGTGAACAAAGACAAACGAGGTTACGTGCAGGGACGAGTCACACTGTGCGCGTGTCCTTCATGGGGTCTTGCCCGGCCTCCCCTGTACCCACATTTGCCCCCACCTACCCTTTTAACACCCAGCGAGCCAGCATTAGCTCTGAAACTGCCCCAAGTTCAAAGTGCTCTAGCAAGGCAAGGCACCAGGCTTCCTCCTACCCCAGCAGGTCAGACTCACAGTCACGCCATGTCCCCCCAGGAAAAGCACACCCCCGGGACCTGGGGACAGGAGGCTGGGTGCTGGTGCAGTGGGAGGACAGACCCCCTCCTGCCCATGTGGCCGCGGGCGGTGGGTTAGTCAGAAAGCAGAGCCGCCTGGGGAAGTCAAGAGTGCATTGGTAAAACCACAGTGAGGTAAGAAGAGAAATAAGAGGAGAAAAACCTTCCAGACAGATCATCCCCAACTTCATACTGATAGACACGAATGACCCGACGATACGCTATGCTATTCAAAGAAAAGAAACCAAATGAATACACCAGAGGAAGGGAGGCAAGAGCATACCGAGACAGGACACACACCGCAAGGCCCAGCTGGCAGCGCATAGGCAGGGCCACCTGGTGCCCCGGCAGGGACCCGAGCCGATGGTCGGCCTGGGAGGGGGCAGGTCACGAGGGGACCGAGCAAGACGGGACAGGGCTGGGAGGAGCCACACGGTAAGCGGAGCATGGCACCTCATGGACACAAAGACCAAGACCAGCAGACAGCCGTGGGCACCGGGTGGGGAGAGCGGACACCAGGGCAGCACGTGAGCTCCAGCTGAACCTGGGGTCCCTGACTGCCCCCTGCTCTGCCTTCAGCTGCTGCTCAGCAGGGGGCACCTTCTCCTGCTGTCTCCTCTGACACCTGATGAACCTGCCTACTGGGCCTCTGGAGCGCTATTCTAAGCCACCGTTGTCCTGGGAGAGAAGGCAACGTGGCTGATGCGGGCAGAGGCCCTGGCCTGGAGAGGCCCCCCCGGGACTGGGCAGGATGGCCCTATGCCACTCAGGGCTCCTCCCAAGCCTTCTCCCCCATCACTCAGGAACCCTGGGCCTTTATGCTTCCTATGAAGGCGAAAGACAGCCTCAGCCCTGAGGGGTCAGTGCACAGGGGGACTTAGCACGCCAGCCTGAGTCCCCTCAACACTGTCGTCCTGTCTCATGCCCCTGACTTCCACGGGACTAAATACAGTTCCATCAGACACGTGGGGCAAAAAGACAGAAAAGACGTCCAGGGTAATCCCCACAGCTCAGCAAGCATGGGGACTCTCCCAGCTCTGGCCTCTGGCCCGGTCTCTCTCCCTAAGGGAACCTTTGGATCCTGAACAGGAACGTGAGAGTGGCTCCTCTTCCCGGACCGCAGGCCATCGGGGCGGGGGGGTGGGTGCCAGGAGGGGGGCGGGGCGGGGGGGTGGGTGCCAGGAGGGGGGCGGGGCGGGGGAACGTGCAGCCCGCCTGGGACAGGAAGGCCCATCCCGGGATCCTCGACAAGCCAGGCCACGACGGGACGAAGGGCACAGGAACAAGCACATGAGACACCACCACACCACGAGCCCGCAGAAACAGGAAGTCAATATTAACCCATCGAGGAGATACGTCCTGTGGAGGCGGGATCCAAACAGCCACAAGACAGGGCGGTGTCCGGACAGCAGCAATCGCGAGGGGCAGAGGCAGACACGAGAGAGAGAGACAAAACCGAGATCATCAGTACCACGTCGACTCGACTCTACCTCTGTCACTGTCACCGTGCGGGGTGGCCGCGCTCAGTCCCACCCAATCCAGGACCAGCGACTCGTTTCGGGAACAGTTTCCTGGCCAACACTCCTCGGTCTGCCCACCCCTCCAGCTCCAGCCAGAACAGGCCAAGCTGACCCCGGGCCTGGACACCCGGACCCCAGGACCGTGCTCCTGGCAGTGGGGCCGCACCTGGTCTCCTGGATCCACTGGTGGAAGGCGTTGGCGTGCTGGGCAAACTCCTGACGCAGCTTGTCATTCTCCTCCTGCCGCCGCTGCTCCTTCTGCAGCTCCAGCTCTCTTTCCTGAGGACCAAGGAGGCAGGCAGAGGATGAGATGGTTGGATGGCATCACCAACTCAACGAACAGGAGTTTAAGTGAACTCCGGGAGATGGTGAAGGACAGGGAGGCCGGGTGTACTGCAGTCCATGGGGTCGCAAAGAGTCGGATACGACTGAGCAGCTGAACAACATGGAGGCAGAAGCCTGTCACCCCGCCCCTGCACAGACAGGCCCAGCCTCCGCAACTGCCAGCCTGCCTTAGCATCTGATGTGAACAGGAAGTAGTTTTCTGAAGTTGGACACAAGATCCACGCCCTCGGGGGGCCAGGGAGAACCAACTATTAACCTCAGCCCATAGAAGGCACAGAAGGCGTCTGGGAGGCATTCGGCAGCTCACATCCCCTAAGACTCCACAGACCTGGGGTGAGGTGAGGGGACCCACACACAGTGACTTGTGATAAAGGAAACTGCCCTCCATCCCCGACCCCTCACTCCTCACGGAGCTCCTCGCTCCCCTGCCAGGGCCTAGCCCTCCTGCGGGGAAGCACCTTGATGATCTTCTGTAGGTT
Source organism: Moschus berezovskii (assembly GCF_049115385.1). Classification (NCBI taxonomy): domain Eukaryota; kingdom Metazoa; phylum Chordata; class Mammalia; order Artiodactyla; family Moschidae; genus Moschus; species Moschus berezovskii. The sequence continues at coordinate 7,695,579 of NC_142470.1, forward strand.
CCTCCAGGTCTCCTCCAGGGCCTCCATGGTGAACCAGGTGTAGGGGTTGGAGGCCACGCGGAAGCTCTTGATCTGGCGGTCCAGCTCAGCCAGCTGGTTAAAGTCAGCCTGGGCCGAGCTCAGCGAGGAGCGGAAGGCGTCGTGGGCCTCTCTCAAGGCCTTGATCTCTTCCAGGGAGTTGCAGCGCACTGGGTCTGTTAAGTCCTCCTCTGCGTTTTCAAACCAGCTGTTGAAGGCTGAAGCCTTTTTGGCAAAGGTCAGGAAGAGATCCTCTACCTGAAGGCAGAGGTGACTGAGTGAGCACAGCTGCAGGTGCCATGCGGGGCCGTAGGGATCATCGTTGGTGGGCGAATGGGCAGGCAGCGGTGAGCGGCCCAGAAAGACGGAGCTCGTTCTCAGGGCCTCGGGCTTGCTCGCTTGGCGCTCTGCCTCCCTTCTCCCACTGCTGAGGGCTTCCATCTTTCTCCCGTGTTCCCCTTTCTAGGATGTGCAAGCTCAGTGTCCTAGCTGCTTCCAGCAGCCTCATGAAGACAAGGGGCCCACCTGGCTGGTTATGTTGATCCCACACCCCGGAGGAGAGCCGGGTTTGCCATCCATGTGTGCAGAGCTGGCTGGGGCCACGCTTACCTTGCGGAAGTGACTCTGTGCCTCTAGCAGCTTCTTCTTACGGGTGGCCGAGTTGGCCAGGAGCTGGCTCCACCTCTTCATGAGGGCGGCGTGGCGGGCCTCGATGGCCTTGGACTGAATGTGCTTGGCGGCCAGCAGCTGATCTTTGAGGGCAGTGATGTTGGCGATGCCCTCCTGCTGGAAGGCCTGCAGGCCAGCATCGAAGGTTTCCTGGAAGGAGGGGCAAGAAGGCAGGGACCGCATGGGGACGAGAGAGAGGACTGTGCTCTGTCCAGCACCCTGGCTGGGATGGCAGCCTCAAGTCCCCACCTTCCCCTGACACTGAGTCAAACCTGGCCACTTTTCTGCATCTCCTCAGACCACAGGTCCTGTGGCAGATCCTCCTCATCCCCACTTTCAGCCTGAGGCTGATGCACAAGGGCGGACTCACCCCACTACCTCTGCCAAGAATGACCACTTTCAATTCGCCCTCCGTGATCTAGCTTAGATGTTGCCTCTGGGGAGACACTCCCATCAACCCTCGCCTACTGGAAACAGAGGCAGATGCCGCGTGGGTGAGGCCCACACCCTGCGGTGCTCAGCCCTGTTAGCACCCAACAGGCTGCAGCTCAGAGGCCTCGTCTGAGAGCGTCCTGAGGAACTCTGTCTGTCTCTCTTTCACCAATCACCCCCAGGGCCTAACACAACACAAAGAAACATGCTGACTGTCAAAATTCACCCACCAGGGAAATACTATGTGAGTAATATCCAATCATCAATCAAATAGCTGTGACTGACCTGTTTGGTGAGGAGAGTTTGGACAGAAGACAGATCTCGACCATAATCATCTGTCTTCAAGCTGTTCTCCTTTTCACCTGGAAAACCAAGCAAGAGTAATCAACCACCTCATCTCAATTTAAGAAATAAAAACAACAACAAACCAAAAGACAAGAACACCGAGGCACCTATTACCTTGCTTACATTTAAATTCCAGCACTACTGACTGCAGTCTCTGAACGCACCTGAGCTGGCTCCTTCCTGCATCCAGGCCCCTCCTCTCCATCCCTGAGGAAGCGGTCCCTCCTCCAGCCTGTGCTGGATGTGGTTCAGTTGCTACTTATGCGATAGCAACTACCAGGGTCACGTGGGTCCTGAAATCAGTGCAGGTCCCCTTGCCGGGGGGCTGGACCACACACACTCTGGACCCGTGTAGCTCAGGGGGCAGTGCTGACGCAGGCTGGTCCTGCTGGTGTGGCCCTTGTGCTGTGACACCCAGGACCTTGGTTTTGTTAACCCCCACACTGGCCCAGGGCATCGCTGAGGCCCGGCTCTCTGCCTCAGGATGTTGTCTCCTGCTATTACTAGTGTCCGCCCAGTGGAGAGGGTCTCTGGTACGCCCACATCCCATCGGTTTCTTCTCCACAGAAGAAAACCATCTGCCCAGGAGGGAATGAGACTCGGGGGGTGCCGAGGCCACACTTACCGATCCAGGACTCCACCACGTCGGCCTTCCAGTTGAACTGGAGGAAGGCCGAGTTCTCGTCGAGCTTCGCCTTCCTCTGGGAGGCAGCCTTCTCCAAGTCTGACACTTTCCCGTTCAAGCCCTTCATCTTGGAAGAGATGTTCTCCTCGTGGTGATTGTTCTAGGACAGGGAGAAGACGGCCGCCGTCAGTCCTGCCCCGTGTGTGTGGTGCCCTGCTCTGCACCCCCCTGCCCAGCAGGCTGGCAGCTGCTGAGACGGGCCGCGCCCCCCTGCCCCCACACCCCGAGGATGCGCGGGGGCTTTTCCGAGAACTAGAGTGTGAGCCTCACAGAGCCTGGCGCCAGCAACAGTGCGGAATGTGATAAAACGTTCGGTCACAATGAGGCGCTCACTCGGATTACTTTTGACAGCAAAAAATGAGAAAAAACCAAAGTAATTATGCCTTAATGGCTACTGTGTGTATCCCATAAAAAACAATGTCTCAAGAACAATGTTTTCACACTGTGGATGTTAAAAAGTATTAAGCTCCAATCACTTTGATTCAGTCTTGGTTAAAACTGTATGTGAAAACAAACTGTTAAGTCAGCATAAGATTTAAAAAGAAACTCAGGGAGCAAATGAAGACTATTGTTGGGAACAGTGCACCAGGCTCTTTTCCAGGAGACTGAAGAACGTTGGAAAGCATCTCACAGGTTTAAAGGACAGAGAATGCTGGCGTGGGGCACACGAGTGTGGTGAGTCCTACATGTGCCTCGTCTTTGTGGACACTGGTGTGTATCTGAAATGAGCCTCTCTCAGGTTATTTGCCCGTGACGGCAAGAAGTAAAAGCTCCTCAGCAAACATGGACTTTAACACCACCGTTACCATCTGTGGAGCAAACACCAGGAGCAAACCTCTGATCTGATCGCCACGGCAAATGCTGTGATGAGGAATCTTATTCACTCGTCACGGGTTTGTGACAGGAAATCAGAGTTGGCAGAAGTCATCTGTCTTGTAGAGCTCATGACAGATGAGGGCGCTGCATTTAGTCTGGATTTCAACCTGGGAGTGACCTCACTTCACTGCTGCTGAGAAAGTGCCAAGACGTCTCCCTTAATTTTTGCTTTCTCCCTAAAAAGCTTTTTGAATGCAATGAACCTTGAGTTTTAACAGATGCGTTTGTCTAATGTCCTGGAGAGCAGCCGGGTTTTACCCTTGATATACACCAATCCAACAGGTGCCATTTAACTTTGTGGGTGGCTCTGCACGAGGAGAGAGTCTGGGGGTGGGTGGGTCCAACATGATGTGTCAGCTGAGGCCATCTCTGGTGGGGGCTTTAGGGGTGACCACTTGTGAGTTCTACCACCCCTATAAAGATCTGAATTCCTGGAGAAGAAACTAGAGGAGCAGCCCCATGGCAACGCCAGTGTCCCAGAAGGAGCAGCAGGGCCACTGCTTTGCCTAATGAAGGCAGAAAAATTCAAGTGCTGCAGAGTAGCTTCACTTGCTGTCGTCAAGAAGAGGGGTGATTTCCCTGGTGGTCCAGTGGCTAAGACTAAGCTCCCAATGCAGGGGGCCCCCTCGTCAGGGGACGAGATCCCATATGCTGCAACTGAGAGCCTGCATGCCGCCACCGAGACTCAGCAAAGCCAAATAAATAAATATTAACAAAAAAAGCAGGGATATCCAGTTAATCACGGAATACAGGGATTCCTGCTATTGGGAAAAGAGGCTAGTGCCCTTAGGCCAGGCTCACCTTCTTAACCAGGTCTTGTCCGTTGGTGCAGACGTCATTCACCCGGTCCTTGTGGACAGTGAAGTCCGTCTCGAAGGCTTCGTGTTTCTTCAGCAAACCCTGTAGTGGAAGCAGCCAAGCCAACTCCTGACAGCCTGGCATAGGTGGTGGGCAGGACTACAGAGGAGCAGGACTGGGGGTGCTCTCACAAGAACCCCAGTCAGCTGGGGCAAAGACGAAAATGGATACAGAATAAACTGGAAATCATAAAGTGTTAAGCGTGACTAGAGGTGGGTGGGCTAGGGAAGGCCTTTCTGAAGAGGTGAAGCTCTTACCAGTCAACCAGCACAGGCCTTCTGTTCCCTGGAGACCACAGAATGGACACAGAGGAACCTTCAGATAAGCACCAACTGAACAGTGATGCCTGCCTAAGATTGAACCCAAGCGTGTCTCCTGGGGACCGTCAAAGTCTCGTCTTTCCCTCCACACAGCTGAAGCACTGAAGACACTACCCCTTGTGCTGGCTTTCAGGGAACTCAGCAATGCAGAGGACAGGAAACCACTGCCTGCCTCTACCGTCTACCTGCAACCCCCAACCATCTGGGAGGATTCCCGCTGGCAGGAGCATGGCTCAGGGGCTGCTCTGACAATCGGGAATGCACACACTGCGTCCACAACTGGGGGCATGGATGGAGAAACACACAGCTACACAGTGCCACTCCTCCTATGAAGAGGGAAGCCAGGCTGTTCTGTCCCACAGGCCGGGCGTTAAAGCCCCTGCAGCCTTGCCTTGGCCTCCGTTAACGCTGCCTACAGAAGCTGATCTAACCTTGGTGGACAGTGAGAGGCCAGAGGAGGGCACTGAGACGTCCCAGTCAGAGCCACGTGAATGACGTCACCATGGACTTCTCAGCCCAGTGAACCCCTGCCTCGGTGCAGCTGTGTGAGTGGTCCCAATAAGAGCAGCTGAGAAAACGCCCATCAATTCACAGATTCGTGGGAAAGAAACTGTTCTCTTTAGTGCTGTTCCATAGCAATAGCTAACCAATGTACTGAGGAGGTGTGTTATGGGTTGAAATGTGTGCTCAAGACACCAAGTCCTAAGTCAGCATCTAGGAATGTGGAAACGAGGTCTCTGCAGATGCGACTGAGTTAAGACGCGGGTGTCAGGGTTGCCCTAATCCAGTATGACTGATGTCCCACATGTATGAGAAGAGGGGAATCCAAATACAGACACACCCAGGCATAACGCCATGGGAAACATAGAAGGAAGACCACCAGCCCTGGGAGAGCAGGACAGAGGTGGAGCTCCGCTGCTACAAGCTGAGCTACCGGAGCTGGAAGAGGCAACAAAGTGGAACAGCAAGGCCCTGTTGACACCTTGATCCCAGACCTCTGGCTCCCCAAACTAAGACAAAACAAGCTTCTGTAGTTTTTAAAGCCACCCGGCTTGTGGTATTTGCTAAGGCAGTCACAGGGCGCTAACAAGGTCCCTGTAACCTGTGGTGGTGATACCAGCGATACTGCTGGGCCGACAACAGGGTTCCAAGAACCCCATGAATCGGCGGACAGAGTCACCTCATTCTGTCTACAGAAAGTCACGCATCTCTGACATGGGCTCCTGAGGACTGAAAATCACCAAGGAGACCTTGCCTGCCAGCCTTGAATGCTCTCCCAGTAAAAGCATGGCCACTGAGCAAGCTGGCAAGAAAAGGGTGGTCAGCGGGCAGCAGCCCCACTCTCTGACCTGGATGGCAGCAAGAGTGTCTCCGTAATCTTCACTAGCCACCAGGGTCATCTTCTCATTGATCCAGGCTTCCTCCTCCTCCACGTTGGCTACAAACTGCTGATATTCCAAGGATTCTTCTAGCCGCTGGCCCCTAATCACAGAGAATAGTTAAAAAAAAAGTCTGCCATAAGCTCCTCTAACTTGGACGCTTAAAAACATGAGTGCTGAGTGTGAGTCGTAAATGGTTCATTCAAGCCCTTCTCCTCCTCTTAACATGAAGCAGCCAGTGCTGATGAAACAGGAAGTTCTAGAACCACATGTGGAGTCTAGCTCAGGATCGCACATAATGGGACCAGCTCAGCCTGGGGCTATCAGAGATGGTTCTGGAGCAAGGTGACTGTAGCACATGTACCCCCAGGAAGAGGTTCTGAAGGGCTGGAGGGCCCCGAGCCCTGAGCAAGCCCCACCCACTGTGCCCCCAGCCCACTCACCGGGCGGCTGCCAGCTGCTTCAGCTCCTTCCAGTGCTCCATGAACTGCGCCAGGCGCTGCTGAATCTCCTCCTTCCCGATGGTGTTGTCATCAGACAGCTTCTTTCCAGTGTCCAGGACACCCTGACGGGCAAGAGCGATTGACTCAACAGTGATCGTGCCTGCTTCTACATGCTTCCAGCAAAGGGTCTCAAACTCCGATTCAGACTTTCCCCACCGCTCTCTGGGACGAGGAGCCGTAAACACTGCAGAGACCTCTGTGAGACGAGCTTGTCCAGGCCCGTTCACCCAGGAGAGGCCTCCTCACCTGAATGGCTGGCTCGTGGGCAGCCAGCTCTGCCTCCAGCCGTTTGTGCTTCTTCCTCAGGTTCTGGACGCCCGTCAGGTCGCGGCCGTAGTCCTCCGAGCTCACCAGCAGCTTCTTCTCCCTGGACAACACAGGCAAGCAGTCAGCCTCCGTGTCTTCAACTGGAGATGCGTGGTCACAGAGCTGTGACATTCACGGACCCCACAATCTCCTTCCTGTGCCTACCCACCCCTTCATGAAAGTCTGTGCCACTCTTCCAGGGAGCAAAGCCTCCACTGCCCAATGCACAGAGTCCATGTGCGTCTCAAGGAGCACTCACTGTGCGCAGCTCTGCAAGGGTTGCCAGGGAGAACAGGAGGAGCCACTGCGGACGTCCTATCAATCCCACCTTATCAAACATATGCCTGCCACAGGTGGTAACATGTGAAGGCGCTACTATAAACAGCTTTTTTTAAACAACTTTTTTTTTTTGGTCTCATTGTGTGGCGCGTGGGATCTTCAAATCCTGGATCAGGGATGAAAACTGTACCCCCTGCAGTGGAAGCACCAAGTCTTAACTGCTGGACCACCAGGGAAGTCCCATAAATAGCTTTTTAAGGAAGTGAGGAATTGAGAGATCTTGGCAAAAAGAGAATCAGGTGGCAGAGGATGAGATGGTTGGAAGCCATCACCGACTCAATGGACATGAGTTTGAGCAAACTCCAGCAGATGGTGAAGGACAGGGAAGCCTGGCGTGCTGCAGTCCATGAGGTCATAAAGAGTCAGACATGACAAAGCGACTGACAATTAACAATCACAATCTGTCCTTAAAAACGGTCTGTTTACATGCTGTATCATCTGAAAAAAAAAATGCACTAGAATTCTGGGGGCGGGGTGATAAAAGCAAACCACAGCAAATTTCCCTTCCCCTAAGCAGCAGTCTTCCCCAGGTGGAACTCACTAATGTTCCCAGTCAGCTCAGGGTGGGTCTAGACAAGCCCTGGGCACCATCACACATACTACCACGTGGAGTCTGTGCTGGTTGCCATCACCAGACGCCAGGAGGGGAGCAGAGGCATCCCACCACGGGTGTGTGGCAAGGCTGGGATGAGCTGGGCCCATTTCTGCCTCGCCACCAGGGTCCAGGAGAGAATGAACCCCAGGGCTCCTAAGGCTGGGCTCCTAAGGCTCTGGGGACGCCGAGCAGGAGCACATACTTGATCCAGGACTCCTCATCGTCCATGTCCCGGAAGAACTGGTGCAGGCGGTGGGACTCGTTCAGCCTAGCCCGCCGCGCAGCGGCCATACTCTTGATCTTCTGGAAGCGGCCGTTGATGGCATCCCGCTTGTCCCTCACCTGGGAGGTGTCGAAGGCGCTGCTGGTCATCAGGCTGTCCGCCTGGCTGTTGAGGTCCTTCAGGCGGTCCTGGGGCCAGGGATATGGCAAAGGGTCAGAGATCTGGGTCTCCTGCGAGGGTCTGCTTGTGACTCAGAACTCAGGACTTCTTCACTGAGGGGCTGCTTTAGGGATGTGGACCCCTGGGGCTCTGAGAGACGAAAACTATTTTCATAACAATACAAAAACATCTGCCTTTTTCTTCTCTTTTACTGTGTGAACATTTTGCACTGATGGTGCAAAACCCACAGTGGGGGTGCCACTGCTCAAGTTAGTGGCAAACTATGAGCAGAAATCTGATTCTTCACTGCCACCACTTTTCAGCAAAAATTGCTGTTTCACTTAAGCACATCCTTAAAAAAGAAGTCAAGTTGTTAATTACATATCCATCTTTGAGTACGTGTCATTTTCACATCCTATCTGATAAAATGGGGAACCCAAACAAAGTACTTCTGTGGGTGCTGAAGTCCATGACTGTCCAGAGGAGAAGCACGTTCCAAGCTGAACTGGCCACTTCTTTCACAGACCATCATTTTCACTCAGAAGAACGGCCAATAAAGTAGGGTCATTCTTAACTTTGGAAGTGACAAATACTTTACCGCAGATGAATAAAGTGAACCTGTCACTTTAAAGAAAACTGAGTGATGCTAATGATAAAATTCAAACTTTTATGAGAAAATTAGAATTCTGGACAACCTCTAGGAGCCTGACAACTTTCAGATACCCAAAGACCTTTTTCCCCTTGAGACTGACCCTATAGGACCTGGTGCATTTGGGGGAGGACAGCAATGTTCATCCCTGAGTCTCAGAGCCATTTTATACTCTAAACTACTACTGACAGTCCATAGGAGAGTTTATATAGATTTTATATGTCAACATTTGCCATTAAAAATTAAACGAACTGTTACATTTAAAAAAATGTTTCAGTCAAAAAAATCTCAGCACATTACCTACTATGTTTTTATTTACATGAAATGACGAACTACAGAGACGGAGAACAGATAAGTGGTTGCCAGGAGTTAGGGACAGGGCAACCCACTCCAGTGTTCTTGCCTGGAGAATGGTGGGAGCCTGGTGGGCTGCCGTCTTTGGGGTTGCACAGAGTCTCACGACTGAAGTGACTTAGCAGCAGCAGGGGTACAACTATAAAGGTTATAAGGAAGCTCCTTTGTGCTCACAGAACAAGGTCAGTGTCTTGATTCTGGTGACAGTAACACAGATCCACACACATAATACAAGTGTGTGGAACTATGCGTATACTCACAGAAACAAAACTGAATGCGTGCAAAAACTGAAATTCGAATAAGGGCTATGAATTGTAGCAAAGTGAGATAACTGAGAAAAATGTATTAATCCAGTTAAAATAAGCCCATCACAAGTTAATATAAGTAACATTTCTTCTGCATAATTTCTCACTTTTGCATATATAATGCCCCAGACCCTTGCCTGGGCGCCACTCTGCTCACCTCATGGGCAGAGATATCTGCCTCCAGCAGCTGATGTTTTTTTAGCAAGTTGTTCACAGAAGCCAGGTCTTTGCCATAATCCTCAGAGGCCAGCAGGGCTTCCACCTGGGAGTGAAAGGGGAGACTACTGTTGGCTGCAAACGTCTGTCCACACGCTGCTGCTCTGACTTGGTGTGACCAGCCCCACTGGCCACGCCTTCCCTGTCCGTCAGGCACAGACTCAAGGGTGCATGAGTGTAAACACTCTAGCTACCTTCACTGTGGCATGGTGGTGAAACAAACAGCAGCCCCACTTTCCTAGGGGAAACCTCCCTTGGGCAGAAAGCATCGGTGTGCCCAACAACACGAGAATGGTACAGGAATGGTTTAATTATGCCCTCACACTGTGAAGATATGAGGCAGTTATTCAAACATTCAAGAAGAGTTTTTCACGACTTGAAATAACACTACCAATACATACCAATGATAAATTACTCTTGGGCTCAAATACATATAGAGCCACAGCTAAACAAAAACTCACGGAAATAAGTGTGGACCAGATATATACAGAACAGTTGTCTCTAAAATTTTCTCTTTAGACTTTCTATTCTCTCTACACTGTCTAAAGAGACTGTACGACTAACTCCAGCTTCTTGGCTCTTCACTGTCCTATTTCCACCTGGGCACAGGCTTCGGGGAGCAGCCTGCACACAGACCCTACCATCTCCTCCTATTTGCATTCTTTGTGGAGACAAGTGATCCACATCCCACACAGACAAGCTCTCTCTTCTCTATACATTCCCTCCCTCCGCTTGAAACCCGCTGGAGCACACAGCTCACACCTGATAAGGAAGGTTCAAGTTAAAGAGGATGTCGGGGAGAGCCCTGCCTATTCACGGGACCCCCGGGGGGAAGGGAGCCCCAGCATCACCTCAGAACCCCCTGGGGGGAAGGGAGCCCCAGCATCACCTCAGAACCCCCTGGGGGAAGGGAGCCCCAGCATCACCTCAGAACCCCCCGGGGGGAAGGGAGCCCCAGCATCACCTCAGAACCCCCTGGGGGGAAGGGAGCCCCAGCATCACCTCAGAATCCCCCGGGGGGAAGGGAGCCCCAGCATCACCTCAGAACCCCCGGGGGGGGGAAGGGCACCGCGGCATCACCTCAGAACCCCTGGCAGAAGAGAGCCCGGTATCACCTCAGAGAGCCAGAAATCGAAGTCCTTGATGCCAGTGTTGAAGTTCTGCTGCTTGTTGGCTTCTTTCAGCTTCTGGCTCTTCTCAGCCGACTTCTGCACCAGGAACTGCCACTGGTCAGCTAAGGCGGCCAGCCGGGCCTAGGCGAGAGAAACAAGTTGTCAGAGACAGGCAGCCCCACAGCCAGCTCCCTCTTGGGAAGCCCTCCTCAGTGAGCTGATGAAGAGGCTCACAAGCGCTGCTCTCGCTAGCACCCATCAGCAGCACAGACAGAAACCTGCATATTTTCCTAAGATTGCGTTTCAGAGTCACCATCAAGTGGACTCTAATGCTGACAGTGAAGTCCAGCACCTCCTTTTTCTGGGTCAGGAGGAGGGGAGCTGGGGACCATACCTTGACGGCATCCTCGCTGCCGGCGCAGGCCCCGCGGTCTATGAGGGAGTTGCCCATGTCGATGACCCCGCGGATCCGGTCCGCATTGGCGTGCAGTTCTGCCTCGAAGGCCTGGTGCTTCTGATGCTTGCTCTGAAAAAACCAAACACACCCCCCCACCACCTTTCAAAACCATGTCTTGCAAGGCAGTGTCTTTAGGAATAAGCGGTTCTCAGAAAGGAGAAATAGCAAACTTAAGAGAACTAGGGGCAGGCATCAAGACTTTTCTAGAAGGCAGTCACAGAATCTGTGAGAAATGCTTCTGAATTCAGTCTGGTGGGAGTTCAGAGATGGTCTGAGCCCAGAGAAAGGAAAGGTACCAGCTCAGGAGCAGGTGAACTGAATCAACTCCTGAATCGGAGTGAAATTCTATAAGCAGAAACTTTCTAACACTTTTGCAGGAAGTGGCAATGGCCAATTGTAGTTCTGAATCTACCTGGGCATCAATTTCTATGCACAGCTTCCTCCTTAGGGGACAGAAGCTCTAAGGAATAACACATCTGGCCTCTGATCACCTAGGGTGGCAGTCCCCATGACACCAGGCATATAAGGGTGAGCCTGCCCCACCATCCAGAGAAGCCTGCAGCTGCCACAGAACTGGGCTTTCCTGGCTTCTCCTTCGGCAGTGGTCATCATTCAAAACTCCTGGATTTGTCAAAATCCAGGCTTGACTGTAGGTAAGAACTTCATTTTTCTAGGAGAAGAGAGGGCTGGGAGAATGATGGGCATCTGAGGGCAGGGGCCTGATGGGGAGCTTAAAACCCCGCCAAGATACAAGCTGCGGGGGCACCACAGAAGACAACCAAAAGGACACAGCTTGGGACAGCTCTGGGTGAGAAATGCAGGGTCTCGGGCAAGGATGTTATCCAGGGGAAAAAACTAAAAGGAAAAAAGCAGTACAACTGGGGAAGGATTCTGCATCAAATGTTTCATTTCAGGGGCAGCAACTGTCAAAAGATGGAGGCACGTGGCTGGTGAAAGGCAGTGCCAACATAAAGCATCCTGGCCACGTACTTTGACACTCAAGCCCAACTACAGAACAAAAAAGGTCTCAGATGCCCACACACCCTGCCAAGAGCTCAGGTCCCCTCTTTTCTTGATCGCTCTTTGGCTCAATTCCCATCCATTTAAGCCACTTTGGAGAAGGCAATGGCAAGCCACTCTAGTACTCTTGCCTAGAAAATCCCATGGACGGAGGAGCCTGGTAGGCTGCAGTCCATGGGGTCGCTACGAGTCAGACATGACTGAGCGACTTCACTTTCACTTTTCACTTTCACACATTGGAGAAGGAAATGGCAACCCACTCCAGTGTTCTTGCCTGGAGAATGCCAGGGACGGGGGAGCCTGGTGGGCTTCCGTCTATGGGGTCACACAGAGTCGGACACGACTGAAGTGACTTAGCAGCAGCAAGCTACATTTTGACTACATTGTCTTTCGCTGCCCTTTTGGTGATGTCCACTTTGATCTTAACCTCTCACCCCAGGCTTCTCGTAGACTTGGAAGCGTTATCACCTGCCACTCTGTGGACCTTTCATCATCCCTCTCCAGGGACCAGCACTTCTGAACAAAAGGTCACATGGGCAACGAAACTCTCCCAGCTGGCCCTGCCCCCATCCACCGAGAGCCCTGAGTCCATGGCAAGAAGAGCCCAAACTTACACAGAAAAAAGTAATTTCGTTTAAAAACAGTGCATCTTTGGAAAGAAAGCAGTTCACTACTGCCCCCCAAATCAAACACTGGACAGAACCTGCCTAAAGTGATGAGCCGGGAGTGGGGAGGGAGGAGAAAAGGGAAGGGCTCAGACTAATTACAACAGAGAAAGCCACATCCTGCAGGGACACGTGGATGGAGTGTGATGGATGATTAGAAATGAAAAGCATGGATGAGGAAGACACCAGCAGACTGTGACCATGATTATGAGAATCTATACACAAGAGCACAGACACTGGAGCTCATTTAACTAAAACTTTTTAAGAAAACATAAAACTTACCAGCAGCTTGGAAAGCTACAAAAACAGATTAAAATAACAAGAGTTCAGTACACTGGTGTGAATACACAATATCACCTATTCAACAGAAACTGTCATACTTCCCCTGGGAAGGTCAGCATTTGGGAATAGCGGTTTTAAGGGGGCCTTTTCTACAGGCGCTAACGCAGGCACAGCCTCAGCAGCGTCAAGTGACGGAAGCAGTTTCTTAAGTGGCTCTCGTCATTTAGGGGAGGTCTTCCCACCGGTTTACTTACTAAAATACTTTTTCTTGGCATCACTGTGGGTAGAAGGAGGTACCTAGAGATAACTCTCCCTTCTAAAGATGCCTTATTTTTAGCAAGAGCTACTAAGGAGCACAGGCGACTTTGGAAACACACACTTCATGGGTTCAGCTCACCTGGATGTTGGTGGGGTCCTTATACGACTCATCACTTGCAGTCTGTAATTTTTCACTGATCCAAGCTTCAATCTCGTCCACATCCCGGCTGAACTGCTGGAGGGTCTGTGATTCTCCCAGCTTTGACCTCTTCTCAATCATCTGAGCTTTTAGACGGCGCCACCTGAGAAGGTGGAACCGAGAGCAAAGGTGAGCACCCCACAGAGGTAGTCAGGCCGGGGCTCTCGCACAAGTGCAGCAGGACCCATCAGCTGCACCGACCACCCACCTGTCCAGAACCTCATTGCGCCGGCTGGAGATGTCACCTTTGGCGTAGTGGCCACCAGCAATAAGCTGGTCAGCAAAGGACTGCAGGGCAGCAATCTTCTCCTCCTGTCGGCAAAGAGAATTGTGAGGTCAGGGCGGGCAAGATGACTGCAGGTCCGAGAAGAGAATGGTTATTTTGGGTGACTAGCTGGTGACAGGATCAGAATACACCGACACTTTAGAAGCAGGAGTGTAAAAAAGCCAGAGGAAAGCTTGATTTCAATCATCATTAGAGTAGAGTTTAACTCAAGAGGTGCCAGGTCACGCTGGGGTGGGGCCAGGGTTTGAACCCCAGCAGACATCACAAATGAAACTAGACTTCATCACACATGAAATGTAGTCCACTGGAGAAGGGAAACTGGGCTTCACAGGGAATTAATTCCTGGGCGGTCCTGTGGTTAAGACTCTATGCTTCCAATGCAGAGGGCACAGGTTCAACCCCTGGTAGGGGAACTAAGATCCTGCATGACTCAAGGAGTGGCGAAAAAAATTTAGGCTTCACAGAAAAAGATCGTCAGATTTTCAAGAAACGGTTTATAACCCAAAGACTTTTGCAACTTTATGGTTCATGTTCATATATGCACTAACCTATCCATAAATTTGTTTTTCTTCCCTTTCACTATAAAAAATTTCCCTTGTGGCATCTATTATCAAAATCTTTAAAATGCCAGAATTTATATATAAAGTTTAAAGAAACTACTTATGTATGTCACTTTTTCTAGACTGCACAGGCTTGCACTGGACCCAGTGGGGACTACACTGCTTCCTGTGTAGTCAACACCAAGTACTTTATTCATGTATTTCTGGCTGTGCTGGGTCTTTGTTGCTGCATGCGGGTTTTCTCTAGTTGTGTGTGGGCTTCTCATTGCAGTCACTTCTCTTGTTGCGGAGCACAAGACTCCAGGCGCTCAAGCTTCAGCAGCTGTGGCACACAGGCCATAGGCTCAGTAATTGCAACTGGTGGACTTAGCTGCTCCACGGCATGAATCTTCCAGACCAGGGAGTAAACCCACATCCTCTGTATTCATAGGCAGATTCCTATCCACTGCGCCACCAGGAATTCCCACCACCAAGTATTCTAACTCGAGGAAGTTGCCAAAGCTCTCCAGCTGAGTTCAGCAAAGAGAAACTATCTTTTGTTCGAATCATTGAGAGTGGGAAAGGAGAATAAGCCAACAGAGAGAGAAGACATCAATCTGGGAAAACCCAGATTCAGGATTAAGGTACAAAGGCCTTGTTGCTCTTGTTTAGTTGCTCAGTTGTATCTGACTCTTTACGACCCCATGGACTGTAGCCCACCAGACCCCTCTGTCCGTGGGATTTTCCAGAGAAGAATACTGCAGTGGGTTGCCATTTCCTCCTCTGGAGGATCTTCCCGACCCAGGGGTCAAACCAGGCTCCCGCACAGCAGGTGGATTCTTTACCACTGAGCCACTGGGGAAGCCCCTACCTGGACATTAATTGCTTTGTCAAAGTCCTCATGTTTTTTGATCAGAGCCTCCACGCTGTCGAGCGAGTCCCCTTTGTCTTCTGTGTTCAGGAAGGCCTCCCGGGCAGCCATCCAGTTCTCAGCCTGCTCGCAGTCCCGATGGAACAACTAAAGAAGGGGAGAGGAAGGTGAGGAGACAAGGGGCCTCTGGCACAAAACACCTGGTCTGAAATCCTGTGGCAAACAGGAAGCTACCATCCAGCGCAGGTACCTGCAATTCAAGGCACTGATCCAGCATCATCCTGCGCTGGACCCAGGCTTTCTCCAGGTCTGCACGCTCCTGGTCTAGAACATCGAGCTTCTCCTTGATCTCGGGGCTGGCGTAGTGCCCATGAGCCAACAACTGCTGCCCAAACTGCTCGAATGCCTGGAAAGTGCCAGCTCTGGCATCAATTTCTGTCCGGTGTTCCTGCCAAGAGGAGGGGAGGGATTAGGTAACTGGCAGGAGGAGCTGCCCACTCTCACGTCAACCACTAAAGTCCTCCTGGCCTGGCAGGGTCACCACGTATGCGTTGCTCAGCAGGCCGACCCACCTGGTGTCGCTCCAGCAGGGCCTCAGCTCCGGTGACATCCTTGGCTAGCTCGTCCGAGGACACCAGACCTCGGATTCCATTGATCCAAGACATGAGGTCCCTGGAAACCAGAGCCACAGAGGAATGGCTGTTACATTCCCTGGCAAGCGGGTCTTCTGCCCAGGAAAAGAGAGGACTCCCTAAGTCTTATCTCAGAAAGTTATTTGGGATTAATCCATTGAATGGGGCTAGAGCTCTGAGTAAAGTATTTCGAAACCTCTGGTCTTACTGAATTAATAACTTAAAAAAATCAATAATTCCTCAGAGAAAGAACAAACCGGAATATAAGATCTTCCGCTCTACAGAATAACAGAAGCTAACATAGACAAATAGCTGGAGTAAAATCTCCTACAGCTTCAAATACAAATGCCTTTCTTTAGGATGAAATCTTTTTTCTTTCCTGGCCACATCGTGCAGCTTCCAGGATCTCAGTTCCCCAAGCAGGAACTGAACCTGGGCCCTCACCAGTGAAAGCACCAGGTCCTAACCACTGGACCACCAAGGAATTCCCAGGATCAAACCTGAGACATGTTCAGCCTACACATGCATTTCATCCAGCTAGAAAGGCCTCTGGCCTGAGCCTGCTTCTCACCGGAAGTCGCTGA
This sequence comes from Moschus berezovskii, assembly GCF_049115385.1. Lineage (NCBI taxonomy): Eukaryota > Metazoa > Chordata > Mammalia > Artiodactyla > Moschidae > Moschus > Moschus berezovskii. Next base: position 7,711,715 of record NC_142470.1, read on the forward strand.
GGAAGCGCTGCAGGTCATGGGAATCTCCCAGTTTGGCCTTGCGCTGGTCGGCACGCTTGCCCAGGCTGCTCCACGCCTGGTTCAGCTCGGTGCACTTCTCCTGCAGGTCCTCTGCAGACTCGGGGTGGGACTGGATCAGGCGCTCGGCTGTCTCCCCGAGCGAGTTCACCTGGGGAAGAAAGAGGTGAGAGATGGGGAAGGGGGGAGCGTGGCCTCCGGCAGAATCGAGGAAAGCCAGCTCTGTGTCCGTCCGCCGCCTCTCACCTTGTCGCCAAGGGCCGCGAGGTCCCTCTCGAAACCCTCGTGCTTGCGCTGCAGGGCCTGGACACTGGCCAGGTCGTGGCCATAGTTGTCTGTGTTCAGAGCCTGGTTCTTCTCTTCGATCCACTCTTTGGTTTCGTCAGCATCTCTGTACGTAAGACGCACGTTCACATTCATGAGTGCCGAGTATGGCTGCCTTGACCCCGGTGTGTTTCACTGGCACCTGTTAGCAGCCCCCCAACTGTGCTCTAAATGGCACAGAGCACAAGTCCACCCATTCAGCAGTACTGACTGAGCATCCATCAAATGCCAGAGCACCAGCAAGAACAAGATCCAGCCAAGGCGAGCCTGATCGTTGCCGGCTCTTTCTCCTGCCAGCCCAGGCTGCCCCTCACCTGTAGAGCCCACCCCCCACTGCCACAGGACCACTCCTGCCCGTGGAGCCACCCCTCACCTGTGGAACCGCTGCACTTCGTGGGCACTGCCCAGGAGTTGGCTCCGCTCCTCAGCCAGCTGCTGCAGGGACCGCCAGCGCTCGTTGAGCTCCTGTCGAGGACATGAGGCATTAGCCCACACCTGACTCCGGGAAAAGGGCAGAACCAGAGGCCTAGTGGCTTCACAAGAAAGGAAAGCCTGGGGCACTGAGGACTTCCTTGTTCCGACCTTCTGAGTTCAATCGGTGAGCACACCATGATAGCCAAAGTCCAGAAAGTCAGATCTGGCTACAGCTTGCCAGGCCCCACGGTGTAAACACTCCACCTGCACCCGGCTTGGAATGGCTGTGGAAGCGGCAGGAGACAGGAGGCTGATCTGTCCTCATCTCAGCGCCTAGCCTGGTGCCTGCCTCACAGCATCAGCTTTGGAACAACTGCCGAGCGGACACAGCCCCACGTTTGCCACCCCAGACTGATCTTGGCGGCACCACTGGGAGGGGGAAGCAGCCTGAGCACAGCGTGGCTGCAGAACCCTGTACTCAGAAGACAAACTGGCCCAAAAGGAGTGAGGAAAGGACTTCACTGCCTTCCGGATAACATGCTCCCCACAGCTCCCAGCCCTCCTGGAGGCACAAGCAGGACTGTGTAAGCTGATCACAACTCCTGCTGCACACAGAGAGTAACAGTGACCAGGACACCCTTGGAGCCAGGAGAGTAACAATTGCTATAGCCCACACAACTCGTGAGGACAAGAGCCTTGCTGAAGACGGGAGCAGGACATGAGGAACGAGACCAGGGAGGACCAGGGAAGCTGCCCTGGTGTCTTACCTTGATGGAATTAAAGGTGGCCACGGTGTGAACCATCAGGCGAGCAGACTATGAGGGGAGGGAAGCAGAAGAGCAAACTAATCACGTGTCTGCTGATTACAAGAGAAATCTGAGATGCAAGTGCCATTAATTAGGGCCAAATTGTCTATCAAATGATTGTAAAAGAATACTGTCAAATTTCTGAACAGAGCAGCAAGAAAGTACCAACAAGGAGAAAGACAGGCAGAAACCCAAGTCCACAATCACATCCAACTCAATGATTAATTTTACACAAAGAGTAAAAGAACAGTGGAAACCACAATTAAAACAGTTGACTGGACAGAGAAAAGAGACTCAAAGACTACTGACTGGTGTCTTTCTCTTGTTCCTACTACAGGAGAAGAGTCCAGAAAACACAGTCAATGGAAGAAATGCTGGCAGCTGAGACTATTTAAACACTCAAGTGCACCAATAACTTCGTTTCTATTTTCGGTTACTGGATCGCTGCTCCTTCTCACAGTGGCCCCTTGAACTGAGGGAGACCACCTTACTGGGTGAGAAGGAAAAGACACTGATGAGCTGGCTCCCTCTCATCAACGTCGCTTTTAAACATCGTGCCCCTTGGGCTCTGAGAGCCAACCTGGCTTAATCAGACAGAAACCCTACTTGGCAGGCATGTGAGGCCTGCAATCCTCAAGAATATAACAAAAAGAAGGAGCCGAGTGTGTATGCAGGGAAGTCAGGCTCCTCAAATGTTCCAGGGACACACCCAGATGATGTTTTCAACCAGTGTGGGTGTGTACAGGGGTCAGAAAGCAGACACACATTGTTTCCCATTCTTTTCAGAATCAGGAAGTACTGGTGTTTATCAAGTCATCTGACATGTATTTCTGAAAAAATACCTGTTACCAGAAAAACTCTGGCAAACTACCAGATGTCAGATAGCTAAGTATGCTGCCCATTCATGACACCAATGACTAAATTTTGTTATGTAAGGAAATTAAGACGCAGAAAAAATGAGAAAGCGGAATAAAAGGAAACATGCATCTTTCCAAGCAATTTGCAGTCTATTTAATAAGCACAATGGTCAGAGCCTGGAGAGATAAGGAGGCCAAAGAAACAAATCCCTTTCAACCTAGGTCCCCACAACAAGCCAGGTGGCAGGGCCGGGAAGTACCAAAGGAGGGACCGGTGTGAGAGCCTGTTTTTAGGTTTTCATGCTTTATATTTTAGGAAGGTATGACTTCATGAAGAAATCTGCTTTTTCCAGCTTGTCTGTAACTTACGGGACATATTCCTGAAGAGCTGAGTCAGGAGGAAAGATGCTCCAATTGGCATTGAGCAGCTAGTTCCATAATCACGGCTATAAGCACTACAAATGAGAAAGCTCCCTGGTCCTGTTGGTCAGAGTTACGTCCACCTTGGCTAAGCACCATCCCAGTCCCTGTGGAACAATGTCTACTGCAGCTTGCAAACATCTCTCTCTCCTCAGGACGTGGACTTTCCATCAAGCCTTTCTTAGGCACCAGGAGAAAGCAGTCAGGCAGATGTTGAGAAGAAAGTTTTCTCCCCTTTTCATCTTCGTGTCATGTCCTTTTGGGCTGCAGTCCTACTGGTGGGACCACGCCTCACTATGCAGTGTGACCTCTGCAAAATGCAGTCATCCCCGTACCCTTGGTACTTAAGGCGGAAGGGTCCCAGGATCCCCTAAGGTACTAAAATCCATGGATGCTCAAGTCCCTCAGAGCTGGAGCCCTGTATGCTCAGGTTCTGAATCCTTGGATTCAACCAACCATAGATTAAATGCTAGCATTTTCAATTGCTGGTTGGTAGAATCTAAACATGCATGGCCAACTGTACACTCTGTCAGAGACTGTGTGTGACAAGCTCGACCCCTACCTGAACTTGTGCTGAGCATCTGCAGCAACACATGCTGCTTCTGTGTTATTAATCATCACATTTCAAGACATGACCGATTCAAAGAATATTAACACCAGGGTCAGAAAGACACCAGGCCACACAAGGCCAGAAATGACCACGGGCTCAGTCGGACAAGCCTAACTACTCAGAAACAGGCACACTAGAAAAGGACACAAAGCATCTCCGGTCCTGGAAAACCTCTGCAATTAACAATTTGCAAAGAAACTCTTACCTTCCATGGGGAGGCTGTCTTGGAATCAGATTCATCCTATTCAAAGAAAAAACGAGGAATTTAGGCAGCCAAAAAACTGAGCACAAAACAAAGCTGCATCAGCTTTTCCTCTGAATGATGGGAAGTTCAGAGAAATCAGAACAGTGTTCCCCGCTGCAAGTCAGAACTTATCACTGGCTGGCAGCAAACTGCAGGGCTGGTTGAGGGAAATGAAGCAATCCAACAGGAGAGAATAAGTCTCTCTTTTTTTAAAATGCAGTAGGAGAAATGGAGAGAATGAGGAAATTCAATAAAATTTCCAGCTTCTCTTTATACCATTCTCAGAGGATTCTTTGAAAAGGGATAAATAAGCCTAGGTAACTGCTGGGGAAAAAGTTCTAAGAAACCAGACAGAGAAAAACTTTTTGGTTTTTGGAAAATGACAAATCAACTTATTTCTTTTGCACAGGCTTTTACACACAAAAAGCATCTCTCCAGGTTCAAGAACAGAAATCTTTATGGGATTCTTGACTGTATACTCTTCCCAAGAGTTAATCCTCAAGTTCAAGTTATAGACTGGGCATCTGACACTTACCCTGGGCATCGCGCCATACACCTCCTACAAGCAGAGAAGGAGACAATCACATTATTAGAGGATACATCAGTAACACCTACCACTGTCAAGTCAAACTGGAGGCATGGGAGAGATTACAGAGAGACAGGCAATGTGACTGGCCAGAGGAACTATTAAAAGTCCACAAGGTGACCAAGTGTTTCTACACAGAACCTTTCATTTATTTAAGGAACTTCATGAATTTGTTACCAGTTAAGGCCTAAAAAAAGAGTCAATAACTGCCATGATACTTGAGGGGCCTAAGAAAGAGACCTGTTTTTCCCTCTGGTAAAAGGTAAACAAGACAGTGCAGGTCACATGGAGAGCCCGCACCCTGGCCACACTGTGCACTACGGGGCACGCGAGCTGGGCTACAACACAGGCAAAGGGGGAAGCCAAGCTGCTCCCGAGCAGGCTCCACGCAGGAGCCAGACCCTCACCTGCTGCTGCACGGCCTGCACCTCCTCCGCCATCAGACCTTCCGACTCCAGGTCTTCAGCCACCTTGTTAATGTCCTTCAGCCGTGACTCATTGGCCTTGAGATCCTTCAAAGAACAAAGACAACGTAACTAGAACTCACAACAGCAATCCAAAGGAGGACCACAGATACTCATGAACTATGGCCTGAATCCATAAATTTCTGACAGGTGTCCCCATAAGCAGTTTTTCTACTCCTTGACAGTGACCTAAATCAGAAAATCCTGCTTGCTGCTATTGAAGAAGTAAGAAAACTTCATGATACTGGAAATAGCCTGTCTGCTAACTGTAGTTAACGAAAAACTATTCTAGTTGTAAATTTTTTTAAAACCTTCCTTTGTAGGGGAGAGGACACATGTTAAAAATGTGATGAAATTTTAAAGCTTGCCACTACAGGAGAGAGGCACCCCCCCTGACCCAACTGAACTGGTCATAAGAATATACATATGCTTCCTGGCCACAGTACGCAGGCATCTGGAACGCTGCTGATCAGGGATCAAACCCGTACCCCCTGCACTGGAAGCACAGTCTTAACCGCTGGCTGGCCAGGCAAGTCCCACAAGAGTATTTTTAAACTGGAGAAATGGATACAGAAGATGTGGTGTATATATATATACAGCACAGAGCGTTAGCCGATAAACAGTAAAAGATCACTGATCCATCTACAATGATAAGACTTTCAAAACACTCTGTGAAGCCCTTAGTCACAAAGTAACATAATATGTGATTCCATTTATATGAAATATCCAGGACACACATATTCAGAGACAAAAAGCAGCTTAGTGTTTGCCAAGTGCTGGTGTGGAGGTGGGGAGCGGGGTAAGGAGAGGCTGCTTCATGGGTCTGTGGTCTCCTTTCTAAGTGATAATGTTTTGGAAATAGACAGAAGTGATGGTAATAGAACACTGTGAACGAACCAAATGCTTCTGAACTATATCCTTTAATATAGTTAACTGTATGTTACGTCAAAGGGAAAGTCGCTCAGTCATATCTGCCTCTTTGTGACTCCATGGACTGTAGCCCGCCAGGCTCCTCTACCCATGGGATTCTCCAAGAAAGAATAATGGAGTGGGTAGTCATTCCCTTCTCCAGGGGATCTTCCCAACCCAGGGATTGAACCTGGGTCTCCTGTGTTGCAGGAGACCAACTGAGCCACTAGAGAAGCCCAATGTTATGTGAATTTAACTCTAATTGGAAAAACTACTTTTACACATTTTTGTATGATAGATTAGGAAAGTTCTTAGAACAACACATAGAGAAAACTGCACATATTGATGTCTTCTCAGAACTACACTGGGTGCAAGAAAAGTTATGATTAAACTTGTTTAAAAATGGCTATAGAGACAGAAAAATATAATCTCTGTAATTTTCATTCCAGAAATCCACAGTCAAATGTCAAGAGATCCAAATCTTTGAACAATTTTCCGCTCAGGTGCAAGACGTCCTGTACCTTCTGGAAGTCGTCAAACTTCTTCTGCAGCACTTCAACCTGCTCCAAGTCCGCACCGACCTCCTCACTTGTCAGGGCCGCTTCCTTCTCATTGATCCACTGCTGTAGCTCGTTCGCTTCACGGAACAACATGAACTTCTTACAGCTCTTCTCCAACATGCCTTTACGCTTCTCTCCCAGTTCTAGCAGAGAATGGTACCTGAAGTAATTCAAGACGGTGACAAGAGGGAGGGAGGGAAGGCGGGTTAGCTTCCTGTGGAGGCAGACCACCAGGGTCTTCGAGAGGTGGTCCAAGGCTGTGTGTTGATAAGGATGATGCCGTGGTGGCAGATCAGACAGCAGGTGAAGACGCAGGCCCCGAGGACCCATGGACAGCCTCTGGGACAAGCACACACTGCACTGTTCACAGTGGGGGGGCGGGGACGGCCCGGCACGCTTACCCCCAGGGCCGCGTATGCACTGACAACACCACAACCACACATGACCAAACCCAAGCGCTCAGCACAACACAGGCTCCATGCGACGGCAGCTGCCAGATGAGGATGGACGTGCTGGGCGCGGTGGACACAGAGGGCCTGTTCTCCTGTCGCGTGATTCTGCCAGCAGCCCCCAGGTGGTGGGGGAAGGCACACTGAGCTGTACAACAGCCTCATTTAGGACGTTAGTATCTCTGGAACAGTAGAGAATTCCTACTGCTTCTAATGTTAATATACTTATTTCTCAGGAAGTTTTGGCCACTTTGGAAGGAGATATTACAAAAGCACATTTCGTTAGCTGAGGGTTTCTTATAAAGAATCCAACACCACTCAAACCCTTGGGAACCAAAATACAAAAGGCTGAAATCCTGGCATCCTTGCAGATATGGAAACAGCAAACCTAATACAACTGAGTTGAAAGTTGAAAAAAGATCTAGAGTAGAATCTAAGTTTCCAAAAGCGCAATAAGACAGGAACGTGCTACCAAGAATCAGAGACTTTAAGAGGCATTTGGTTTCCTGCCAACAGAGGAGCACTAGGGTACCGGCCGCCCGGGCTGCTAACAGTGGCTAGCCCAGCACGAAAGCCAGCAGCAGGCGAACCGACCAGGCTCTGAACGCATGGCTCTGCCCAGAAGCACCAACGAGAGAAGCGGCCACAGCTGACATGGCTTCACCCAAACCCCTTCCCTCGTGAGCCAAAGCTGCTGCCAGAGACGGGCCCTCCCGCCACCTCGCCTTCCTTGACCAGCGAGCGCCTTCAAGAGAAGCGGGGAAGGGAGGATGGACAGGGGCGGCGGGTGGTGCTCGGCAGGGCTTCCGGCCTACTCACAGTTCTTCCACCTGTTTCATACGCAGAGACACGCTGCCGGCCTCCTTAGTTACGCGCGTCCTGCACAGGGGGGCACAGCAAAAGCACGCACGGATTAGTGGGTTAATCCACTGGGTAGGAGGCAGCGGCTCCGACGGGGGCCAGGACAGCGGACGCTTCAAGGGGGAAATGACGGAGTCATTTGAGAGCTCTTGAAAGCGGGCTAGGCCGGGAGTGAAGTCACAGTGAGGAAAGAGCAGGAAAATCAAATCCAATGACAAGAGAGGGTTACTTCACCTTTGTTTTCCTGTCTGCCATGCTTAAGGCAGTAAACGTTTCTGGGCCAGAGACACTGGTCGCTTCACAGAGCCAGGCCAGGGGTACAGTGACCGCCCCAAGGAAGAGGTTTTCCTGAGGGCTGACACGCAACTGGAGTCAGGTGTCTGGTCCACTTTTTTGCTCTCATATTTATGATCCAGGGCAAAATCTCTCATTCTTAGCAGTAACAGAAAGCTTCAGTAAGTGTATAAAAACTGACCTCTGCAGGGATCAACAGGGTCAAAAGTTCTACCATTCCAACCTCTCGCCAGCGTGTACTTCCTGGCTATCTGCCAGGTGTCCAGAGCTTTAAATCTCATTAGTGGTGTAAGATGTGCCCTAAGAGAGGGACACGGGTCTTTAAGGGAGCTTAGCCATAGGAAAGAGTGCAGAGCTGTTCCCTAAAAAAATACACTCCACTCTCAGAGCACAAAAACATGGTAGAGAAACATACTCTATGCAGCCTTTTGCAGAGGACAGAGCTCAAGAGGTACAGAACAGCTAAAAACTCCATTTCAGAGAGCACCTCCTGAATTGGAGAACAAAGATCCAGATGTGATAATTAGCAAACATTATTTAGGAAAAGCAACTGGCAAATACAGGGAAAACAACAAACCAAAAGGAAATAAAAAGGATGGGTCAGGGATGGAGCTGTGTGGGTAAGCTATGCCATGGGCACGGGAGGAAGAGTACACCTTCGAGTGCAGACGGGTACCGGGAGAGCAGTTGCCCTGGAGCCTCAGCTCAGGGCGGCCTCCAACTCAGCCCCACACGACGCAGACCTGTGCTGGCCCTCCGCCGCCGCCCATGAGGCCCTTACTGGTTGTCGATCTGCTCCTGCCGCAGTGCGATGCTGCCCTGCTCTTCCAGGAGGTTCTCCCGGGAGGCTGACTGCGCGGGGTCCAGCTTCTTCACATAGGCGGCCGGCACGAAGCCCTGCCGGTCATTCACTTCCACTTTCCACCAGTCCTACAGGGAAAAAGAGACTGTCTTCAAGCCAAATTCCTCCCCTGACAGAGGGAGAACCCAAGGAGGCCCGTACACACATGCGTGCACACATGAAGAAGAGCTCCAGTCATGGCATGAGGGTTCAGTGACAGTGCCAAAGTCACCTGATGTGAAGATGGGAATTTCAGTCCCCTCGTGACCTGCAGCGTATGGGGAGGGTCATAAGCAAAGCAGCCATGACTTCACTGGAGCAAGAAGGCCACCTTCTCTTTGTACAGATGCTCCAGAACTGTGCTAACACGGCAGCCTCGAGCCATACTTCAGGAAATTAAATAAAACCTCAGCTGCTCTGGGACCTTCTGAAGCCCTTCGTGATCACATGTGACTAGTGGCTTCTGTGGGGCCAACACAGACACACAATCTGCCATCACCACAGCTTCTACTGGACGAGGCTGCTCTTGAGTAAACCAGAGTCAGACCAGGCAGTTAATTTAGGTTTAGAGTCAGCAGAACAACACCGGTCAGAGTTTCCTCAAAGTCCCACGACCAGGTGAGCCGAGCAGCTGGGAAGAGGCAGTGCCTAACACTTCTTCAGCCTACAGCAAGACAGGGGGCAGAATCCTGGGGGGCTCGTCAGATGATGGCCTCATTCCAAGGCCACGGTCAATCAGAATGTGTTAAGGAAGAATCACTCATGAACCAGGCAGCACTGAACTTGGAGAAGATGAGAAGGCGAGGCCTACAGGGTGACGCTGGCGTCTGTCTTCAACCCCCTGCTGCAGCCCTACAGTCTAGAACCAACAGGTATCAATGACAGAGAAGCAGACTTTGGCTCAAAAGAGAAAAAAATTTCACTTGGAAGTGGTCCATGATGAAAAAGCTCTCCTTGAGAGTGACAGTCACTACCCTAGCTCTCAGATGTTTATGGAAACAGACTGGTCATCTCAATCACAGGCAAAACAGTAAACCCACATGACATGGGAGACTGACCTGAAAACTCTAGTAACTTCAAGTATTAAACCAGCCTAATCCTAGAAAGACAAGCTCCCAAAACACCCAATACGTGGAAACCAATCCCCGGTCATCCTCTGTGCTTGCCTTGTTGGTGCTGTTGAGTAAGGTGAGAATGTCTCCTTTCTTCATGGTGACCTCTCGGGGACTCTTCTCCTGATAGTCATAGAGCGCCAAGACCAGCTCCTTCCCAGTCTCGTCATCCATGGGGGCCACTTGTTGCTAAAAATCCAAAGGAAGGGCAAACATAGTTACGGGATGTCTCCAGAGTGCCGTCTCAGCCACTGCAGATCCCAACCTCAGCAGGAGACCCACATTCACCAAACATACACTAGTGACAGTCCTTCTCTGAAGCTATCAACAAGATCTGATTCAGAAAGCTCAGCTGTCTGGGACCTTTAAGGTCACAGGAAAGTCACCTACGGGGGGGCTTCCCTGGTGGGTCAGTGGTTAAGAATCTGCCTGCCAATGCATGAGACACAGGTTTGATCTCTGGTCCAGGAAGATCCCACATGCCTTGGAAAAACTAAGCCTGTGCACTCACTCAACTGTTGAGCCTGGGCACCCCAACTATTGAGCCCACACGCCCTAGAGCCTATGTACCACAATGAAGAGTAGCCCCTGCTTTCTGCAACTAGAGAAAGACCATGAAGCAATGAAGAACCAACACAGCTAAAAACACATAAATAAAAGAACATCACCTATGATTATGCCACCTGCTGTCAGCATCTGGGTCTTTTGGCCTCCCTACTCCCTGGCCCCCACCCAACCCCTGGGATCTCACAAGTGCTGACAGGAAAAGCCTCGCTTACCCGGCACGACTGGGCCTGCTCTCGCAGGGCCTGGATGCTGCTGCCATAGGCGCTGAGATCCGACATCAAAGCCTCGTGCTTCTTTAGCAGAGCCTGAAATCCAAGTCACATATAGCGACCCTGAGCAAGGAGCCAGGAGCAGCCCCTCTGCCTCTCCAACACGCCGTCTGCTTCTGAAATCTGTTTAGCTACCCAGTGACTTGATCACTTTCTCTCCCTTTATTTGATAAACACTTAACGTGAAGAAATATCATGTTTTCTATTATCTTTTCACCCACACTTCATTATGCGATCTTGAAACAGATGAGGGTCATAAAGAATATCATCACACGTACAGCGACCCACCATCCAGCCAGAGAATTGAGCGCTCCTGGTAATGGCAGCCAGGCACGGCCACCCTCCTCCAGGATCCCCCTTCCCACCACCCTCCGTGCTTCCTACTGTTCCAGATCCTATCAGGTTGCGTCCATACTCAGCTCATGACGGTTTATGTGAGGACAGGCAAGAAAAGGCAGGCACACGGCTACACCTAGATCTTCATGAATAAAATTTAAGAATTCCATTCAAAAAAGATGACTAACAAAAAACTGTGCTTATGTACACGTATGTATACAGAAAAAATGAAATAAGAACGGAGACGTGGTCACAGCTAACGAAGGCCAAGGCTGCCTTCTCTCTTTTGTAAGCATAACAGAATTACCAGAGAAAAATGGAAAGAGATGGTCAAACACCTTAAAAGCCATGAGACTGCACCCTGCACCCGTGGTTGTTCTCCTAACCTGCCCCAAGCCGAGCCTGGTACCCCCCCAGTATGCATCACCTCGGCCGAGTCCTCATCTTTGCCGTAGTCGGTGCTGCCCACGATGGGTTCCTTCTCCCGCATCCAGGACTCGGCCTCGTTGGCGTCGGCGAAGTACTGCTGGGCCTGCAGCGAGTCCTCCAGGTCCTGCCGCCGCTGGGAGGCCTTGGACTTCAGCGACTCCCACTTCTGGTTCAGTTCATGGAGCTTGGCCTTCACGTCCTCAGCGGCAAAATGGCCTGTAGGGCAGGCAGGGGAGGGAGGACAATGAGAAACATGGGGACAAACAAGGTCCTCTGAGCGCTCACAGCCTCTGCGACACTATGTCCAGGGAGCCAGGTCCCTTCATGTTCCCCGTTTTCTGAGGCCCAGGTTCCAACCCTTTAACAGATCTCCTCAGACCATGATGTCTGTCTAGACTCTAAGCAGACGGCCCTAGTTGGCATTAGTGATGTCATCATAAACAAACAATGAAACCCACAGCCCCCTCCGACCCTCCGTCATGGAGACTCGTTGAGTGCTGGGCACTGTCTCAAGCTCCTCAGTATCTGACCTCATTTAGTCTTCTCAACTGTGGGAGAAGTTGAGAAGTGGCGGGGCCGGGGAGGCGGCGGCAGTGAGTTCAGGCTCAGAAAGGTTATGGACTAGTCAGGGTTACAGTCAGGAGATGGAGGGACGGTCTTCAACCCCTAGCCCAGCCTGACCCAGGACCGTGCACTCAGCGAGCGACACGACAAATGAAAACAAAGCCATCTCCCGATGACACTCACCCTCCTCCACCATGGCATTCCCCTTCTGTGTGACTGCTTTGATGCGGGGCTCGTGGCCAGCAATTTCTGCTTGTAGGGCTTGGTGTTTCTTTAGCAGGTTCTGGACTCCAATTAAATCTTTGCCTGAAAGAGAAACCACTCCCAAGTCATCAAAAGAAGAGTCAACCCCTGTCACTCTCAGCTTTCCCCATGGTGTCACTTAAAAATCCAGTTCAACTGAAACTTGACTTTGCTCATTCAGACATGGGTCTCCCTCCTCCTGTAAGGGTAGGCCCTTTCCTAACTGGACTTCCATCTGACGGAGGTAGGCTGACCTCTGTTGGTGGAGGCGGCAATGGGTTCTTTCTCCCGAATCCACGTCTCCTCATCCTCGACGTCACGGAAGAGCTGCTGCAATCGCAGGGAATCAGCCAGCTTCTGCTTCCGGGCAACCATGGGCTCCTTGAGTGCCTCATAGCGAGCTACCAGGGCCTCCTGCTTCTTCTTGATGTTTTCAGCATCAAAGTGGCCCGCGTCCTGGAACTGGCGGGCTTGGATAGTGATGCCGTCGATGCGATCCTGGAGACGGGAAGGACAGTCTTGAAAGCCTGGCCTGGGGCCGGCCGAGTATGTTCTGGACGTTCCTTGGCTGACATTATTACCTCAAGTGTGGTTTGCTCACACACTGAGAAAATACACACAGTTGTTTCCCCACACCCTGGAGTACGCTTCCAGCTGTCCTTTTCCCATTTTGGGCTCCCAGGAAGCTCCAAGGGCAAGCAGACCAACCTGAACAGAAGTGGTACATCCACGATTCTCTAAGGCATCGACACAGTTCATCCCCCCTGAAAATGACTGGCTGACTGGCCTCTCTCACTCCCGTGCCCACGGCCCCACATCCAGGGCCCGTACCTGGTGTGCTGCCACGTCAGCTTCCAGCAGGGCATGCTTCTTCTGGAGATTCTGGACATTGGTGAGGTCTTTACCATAGTCGTCCGAGGCCAGATGACCTTCCACTTCATAAAGCCACAGCTCGATGTCCTCAACGTTGCGGTTAAACTGCTGCTGCTGGTTAGCCTCACGGAGCTTTATGCCTGGTCAAGGAGGCAAGGTTGAGTCTGTGAGTATCACCTTTCTGCCAACGCTGCTCGTAAACAGCGACACCTCTCGGAAGGACCACAACGGGGCAGGGTTTCAGTGACGGCTTCACGTCTATCACAAGGTAAAGGAAAACTGCAACTCAGCTCTGCCTTCCAGATGCGGAGCTGGAATGAGCCCCATGGGTCAAGTGCTGACGAACAGTTAGCTGCCCTCGGCTCACAGCTGACCTCTTCTAGTGATGAGGCCCCAGCCAACCAGGCCCACTGACCAAATCAGCCCCTCCTCTCTCAGGCTCCCCCACCAGCCAGTACACAAAGTCACATTCGCCAACCCTGCACATCATTAGGCACCCACGCAGCTGACTCCCTCAGGAAGTGAGCCCCAGTGCCCAGTCACCTGGTGCAGCTCTCCTAGGTGGCCCAAGTACCTGAACTAGGGACGAGCACTTAACTCTCTAAACTCCCACCACAATCCCGTGCATGCCTCCCCTCACCTTTCAGCTCCGTGGCCTCCAGCAGCTTCTTCCACAGACTGATGACCTCATTCATCCGAGCCACCACCTCGTCCTTGGCATAGTGGTTGACATCAATCAGCTTCTGCCCGGCTTTCTCCAGGGCGTCGATGCGGCTCTGGTTTGCCGAGAGCTCGGCTTCAAAGGCCTGGTGCTTCTGCACTTTCCCTTGTAGGTTGGATGGGTCCTGCCAAGAAAGAGGTTCTCTCTCGCACCTGAGGACAAGTTACGCTGCACTGCACTCACACGTAGCTTCACAGGGGACGTATGAAACCACCAGCTTACATTCATTCAGTAGCATGGTTTTGAAATTTCCAATCTCCTTCTTTAGCTACATTTATTTGTAAGCGTGGTGTCTGGCTTACAGACCAAGGGCTACATGACACTGCCGACAGGATCTTACTTTATAAGCTTCATCTGTGGCTGTTTTCATCTTCTCGTTGACCCAACTCTTGAGTTCATCAGAGTCACGGAAAAACTGCTGCAGGTGGAAGGAATCTGCAAGCTGGGCACGGCGGTACATGGCTCTCTCATGCAGGGCATTGCGGCGGCTCAGCAGCTGGAAGGCAAGGCCCCCTTGTGAGTCTTCACTCTCACCCCAGCTGACCTGTCTTGGGAGGGACACCCACGGATGGAAAGGAGGCTAGTGAGGAAGCTGTGCACTCACCGCGTCTCGCCGGGTGGCCACATCTTCCATCGCGTAGTGGTTGTTCTGAATCAGCTTGGTGGCAAACTCATCTAAAGCCTAGGAAGAAGAGGGTTCGTCACTGGTGAGGGCTCATCACAGCTCAGTCCCCAGAAGGGAGTGCAGAACACAGCACAAAACACTTTAGACCATGTCAAGGACTTCACTCTGAGGTTTGCTATGACAACCTTTATCCCTTAACTTCTGAGTTTTTACTTGATGTCCTCAGTCAGAAGGCTCAGTGTAATGCTAGCTTCACTCAGGACTGCAGACACTGGCTGCAGTTAATGTCAGGGCAGGATCTGACGGGGTCAGACATAGGTTAAGAGCCTTTCAATTCCTAATTCTTTTTTTCAGCCAAACCACAGAGCATGCAGGATCTTAGTTCCCTGACCAGGAATCGAATCCATATCACCTGCAGTGGAAGCTGAGCGTCGTAATCACTATAAGTCAATTCCTGCTTCCAAGATCAGTGCTCAATGGGGACAAAAACCTCCTACCTTAGTTCTTAACTACTTTAACAGGGAGGAAATCTCAACCTGGAGGTTTACATCAAGAGAACAATTTCATTCTAGAAGCTGTGCTGTGTCTCCAACAAGGTGGTCAATCATCCTCGCGAGGGTGTAAGCACCTGGAGACTTCTCTGACACTGCTCAGAAGCCTCTCAGAACAAGAAGAGACCTTCACTGACGCTAAGGATCACGTGACGGCACGGATGCCAGGAAGGTGTCTTACTGTGATCTTCTCCTCCTGGGCGCTGAGGGACTTCTCAAAGTCTTCGTGCTTCTTGAGAAGCGCTTCCACACTATCCAAGGAATCGCCCAGGTCCTCATTCAACAGGAACGCCTTATAGGAGGAAACAGTGTTGACATAATGTCTGATGCCCTTCACCTCTCAGGGCTAGAAAGCCAAGGCTGCTGAGACCAAAATACAGAAAGGAGGGGAAGAAAGACTATGGCCATGAAACTCTCAGGTCTCCCCTGGAAGCCAGAGGTCCTTCCAAATTCGCTTAAAACCAATCCAGCAAGAGCATGAAACCCTCGTTCTACCCTCTACTGAAACTTCGCTCAAATAGCTTTCATTGCCTCTAATAGATTTAGATTACGCAAAATGCAAAGTTCTAAGGGAAAAGAAAATCTAACAAAAAAATACACCATCACAGTCCTCTGAAAAACCAGGTCCTTTCCTGAGAGCCCTTCAGTCTCAGCAACAGGAATGGTGCTGGCAGGACCCATGGAAGCTGGCAACCCCTCCCTCCACGTGACACAGAACTGAACCCGCACAGACAGGGCCAGCTGAGCAGCACGGCACAGGTGGCCAGCTCCCTACCCCACTCACCTCCTGCTTGCTCATCCAGTTGTCCACCTGCTCCGTATCGCGGTAGAAGAGCTGCAGGTCCATGCACTGCTCATATTGCTGCCGTCGCAGCTCCCAGAGCTCCAGCAGCGCAGCCCGCTCCTCGGACAGGACAGTCAGCTAGGGGGGCGGTGGTGGGGGATGGGGGAGGATGTCAGATATAGAGGATCCCGGCATTTCTAATCCTCCGCTAACCTTCAGGCCTTGGTTCTGACTTGCACAAGGAGAATAGCATTCACTCGCACGTGTCAGCCAAGTCATACACACACACAAAAATCACAGATCCTGAGGGTTTGCATGGTCATGCTGAACCTAAGAGTTGGCCCTGTTTGAATGAACCTAGAATTATTAATAATTTATTGCCGTATTATCACATATAACATTAGGTAGACATGACAAGTAAACCTCTGGTGGAAGAAAAAGGGCATGTATGTAAAAGTGAGGCAGCATAGGAGAAGCAGGGACTCAGGTGAGAGACGTCAACTGAGTGGGTTCTCCTCAGAACATACTGACTAGATCCATCAATGCCTAAGACGTAATTTTAAAGCTGTAAAGTTAACAAAGATAAAGTGTGTCTTTAAAATGTCTCTTCCTGGTCTATATAGTATTAAAAACATAAAAATCATTATCTAATGTGCCTCAGGCATCTTTACAAAGATACTTTGAAACTTTGGAATTATATACACATACACATAATTTCATAAGAATATTTCCTCTCGACTCCATCTACTAATGCAGGACTCAGCTCCCTGCAAAATCCCCTTTAAGTAGGAAGTGTGTTGCATGTGGCCCACACAAATGGAACTTTCTCTAATCAATCATCATGTATCTTCTTTTTAAATCTCTGGAGGTGTTTGCTGCTCCTTAACTTCCAGGCAGGATCTCCTGCGTTATGTTTTCTCTGACACTGTGGTGAATGCAACATCTGGATATTTAAAGATGGATAACAGCTTCCAGAGACTTTCAATAAAAGACCCTTTCTCCCCTCATACCTTCTCCCTCACTTCATCTGAGGCGTAGTGACCAGCTGCAAGCAGGGCCTGTCCAGACTCGTCTGCAGATTTAAAGCTATCTTCATGAGCGTCAATTTCACCCTAATGGGGAAAAAAAAAAGGACGATTTATGTCCAGCACTTTGTAATAAAGAGTAAGTTGCTGAATTTTGTATAACCATTCAAATCAGGAATATCACATCTAGAATGAGGAACAAACCAAAGATGACACCAGGTTTGCTAGTATCAGCCCAGGTCACCAAACCAGAGAGCATCACTTGCTAAGAAGTCTGCTTCCTACTGGCTTTTCATGCCATCTGTCAAACCATCAAGTGTCCACATATCTACAGGGCCCGAGCTCTCCATCATCTGTTCCACTGGTCTATTTCAGGCCTCCGTGTGCCAGATAAACTTATGATTTTATAATACCTGGTAGGACGAGTCCCTCCGCTGTTCTTCATAATTGTCTCAGCTGGTTTTAATTATTTTTTCTTCCAAATTAAATTACTTTCACGTTGATTTATGTGGCTCTCCCGGGTCTTAGTTGTGGCATGTGTACTCTCAGCTGTGGCTTGTAGGATCTAGTTCCCTGACCAAGGATTGAACACGGGCCCCCTGCGTTGGGAGTGCGGAATCTTAGCCACTGGACCACCAGGGAAATCCCTTCCAATTTTATTTTAAAATCAGCATGTTTCATTTCAGAAACAAAGGCCTCTGGGCTTCTGCCTGGAACTGCATTGAATATATACATCTTAGGGAGAATTTGCACCTTTACAAGCAATCATTCCGTCCATGCCCATCCCTTTATTCTGTTTCTCTCCTTTCCTCAAAACTGTACAGCTTTCTCCACAGATGTCATAAACAACTTTTGTTAAGATTCCCAAATACTTTATATTTTCTCATGCAATAATTAGTATTTTTAAAAATTACACTTTTAACAAATGCTAGTCCAGAGGGGGCAGTCTGACATTTGTATATTATTTCTAGCACCTCAGAAGACTTATAGTAATAATTTTTTATACCTTAACAGTGTTTTCCAAAATTACTTAGCCACAGAAAACCCTTTTCTTAAGGTATAAAGCCTGTTAAGATCTCATAAAACCAATTTCCCATGGACATACTTTGGAGAAAGAACAGATTATGAAGTTTAGATTTATTCAAACCAACCATGAAGTTCAGCATTTAAAGATTGTTTAAGATGGCACAGGATACATATGCAAAACAGCATCTCCACCCTCTTAGAGCTTGGCCCTTTGCTTTTATGAATCATGGTTAAATGAGTTACATATCAGGAGAGTAACCATCTATTAGAAGCAGAAAAAGCAAGACTCCAAAGGCAAAACCAGCCCCAATCCCCATGGTGAGAACTACCTGTGAGCAAGGTTTCAGCCTCCCCAGGCTGGAAGTGACAGAGCTACGGCCACACACTATAAGCTCACGGCTTTACTTCTGGAAGATCCTGGAAACCCTACCTTGTGTTCCTGATGCCTATCCAGCAGGGCTTCGGCTCCAGCCACATCATTGGCAAGTTCATCTGCGTTGATGAGGGCTTTCATCTCAGTGACCCAGCTGGTGAGGTCTCGGAAGTCGGCAAGGAAGCGCTGAAGCCTGGGAAACCAAAGGTCCCTAAGCAGAGGTCTCCAGGGGAGGCTCCAGGTGGAAGATGCCGCCCCAGAGCTCCGAATTCTATGTCCTCAAGAGTCTAATGAGCCATACAAACTCTAGCCCTGGGAAAGGGAGGACTCTTCCAATACAGATTAGCAAAGACGACCGAAATCAATCCCTCAAAATTTAGGCTCTGTCCATCACTATAATTCCCTGAACTTGTCCCTTATGTCCAACTTCCTTGTCATTCCCAAGTTCAACCCCTAGTTACTAGTAATAAATACTATTTCCCTTTCAATACCTGATTTACTCAATTTTAACAGAATATTTTACATGATGCTCAGATCGCCAAATACTTATTGCTAATAGGTATTTCCATTTATACTGGTTCTAACAAAGTGATATAGGCTGGAAAAATGACATTTATAAAGTTATCAATACTGTGCGTGTATATGCAAACACTATAAAATTGTCAAGTCTCTAAATATAATACAGAAATACATTAATATACAACAAGGAAATATATAACAAATATAGTCAGAAAAAGTCTTCTGCATCTTCTTACTAGAGGAAAGCTATGAAGCTATACCAAAGCTGTAACACGTTCTCCTTGTTACAGAGAACTAACCATCAATTCTGACCTCAACTCTAAGACAAAAGCTTCACGGTACAGGCTGTGGAGCCCTGGAGGAGCGCTTCTACCTGTAGGAATCGTTGAGACGCGCGTGTCTCTCCGCGGCCAGGGTGCGGATCTGCTCCCAGTTGGTGATCAGCTCCTCTCGTTTCACCTGGATCTGGGTGGCGCTCAGAGGGTGGGACTGCTGCAGGCGGTCGGCCTCGGCACACAGGGCTTTGACCTGGAGACACACACTCGTCAGGGCTGCTCTCCCAACCCTGGCGAGTACCTCACTTACACAATCAGCTGCCTTCCAAACCCACCTTGTCCTCCAAGGCAGCAAGATCTCTCTCCAAACCCTCGTGTTTCCGCAGCAGAGCCTGGACGCTGGCCAGGTCCCGGCCAAAGTCATCAGAAGCCATTAACTGTTCCTTCTCCTTAATCCAGCTGATGGTCTCGTCCACATCCCTGCAACACAGAGGCACCCGTTTGTCTGTAGCTACGTCACCCATCTGGGACTGGGACACTACACGGGGCTGAGACCCAGTCAGCCCCACACCTTCTTCAACTCCCCGTAGGCTTCACCACACCCGGCCGGGAGATCCCATTCCTGTAAGCCCCCTCGGCTTGGTACCTGTTAAAGCGTTGGACCTCCGCTGCCCCGAACAGCTTCCCCTGCCGCTGGAGGGCCAGGCCCTTTAGCCGCTGCCAGGCCGCGTTCACTTCATCCTGCTTTGTCTTGATCAGCTCCTCCTCAGGGTGCTGCTCCTGGGCCAGGAAGGGCAGACATGACACTCAGACCCGCACCTGTGGTTCCGTCACTGCTCACCTGGCCTTGGCTCCCTGACACGTCTGCCTCAGCAAACCTGACTGTTCTGAAGAATCACTGGCTTTTTGTGTGGAATGGAGGGAAGCTCCTTCCACGGAGCTTCATTTCTTGTTCTATAAAAAGGGGAGAACCCTTGTCTGAGCCCAGGAGCCATGTGGTGCATCTCCAAAGCGGTTCTGGACATCTGTAGCAGCCCCTGCACTTGACACCCTGCAGCAGCCTGTGTGGGCGCCTCAGGAAAGACTACTCGCCCGTCTGCTCCAAGTTCAGAGTGTCCGGTGTCATGAGGCTACAGAGAAGCATGCCTGTCCAGAAACATGCCTTTCAGATCTGTTCCTGACTGCACACTGGAGACATTCCTTTCAAAGTCTCCAGACTAAAGACACTCCTTTCAAAGTCTCCTTCCTCATTTTGTCTTGTTTAAAGAACAGGTAAAGTGATAACGCAAAGCACTCCTGGGCTGTGGGACACCCTGTGGGATCTGGGGTTTGGCCCGCCTGCTCTCGGCACGACCTGGGGATGGCCCAGGATCCTGAGGATCCCATGATCCTGTCATGTGGAAGGCGAGGTTATGTCTGAGGAATGCTGGTTCTCCTTTCATCACTGAGCCAAGAGGAAACAAGTGCCAGTCCTGAAGGGTCTATAGGTTTAAAGTTTGCACCCCCATCCCCCCAAATCAAGTTTTCCCTAAAGCAAAAACTCCTGCGGTCACTGTAATGGACCTCTCCGGAGCCCTGCAGGGTGGGCAAGGGTAAAGTAGCAGCGATAGGCGGTCCCACGTCCCTCGGGCTACAGAGCTCCCAGGAGTCCATGGAAGCTCCGACTCAAGAAGAGCATTGAGGTGGCGGTGGACGCCTGCCAACCCTCTGCAGCTTTCGCCACCACACCCTAGTCTGAGAAACCCTGACGCCCAACTTCAACAGCCCATAAAAGCTTCACCAAGCCCTACCTGAAAGTGGGCGGAGGAAAGAGATCAAATGAACTCTGCCCTTCCTGCCCACAATCACAATTTAAAAAGCGTTTTCTAATGTAGGAGTGAGCAATACTGCTGCCTTACTGAGATCTAAACAGGACTCAGACATTCTTTCTCAAAACCTGCTCACCCAGAAATCAGGTACCTAATCAAAATTTTCCTTCTAGAAAAATTAATGAAGTTGTATCACATTAATGTTAATATAAAGGCAGTTAACATAATGCTGCTATGAGAACACACAGCACTTTCCCATTTACCTGAATGAGCTTGGCAGCGAACTGGTTCACTTCATTGACTCTCTCTTCGTGGGCAGCCATGTCTGTCTGAAACTCTTCGAATTTCTTCTGTAACACCTCCACGTGCTCCAGGTCCTGACCCAGCTCCTCAGACGTCACAATGGCTTCCTGTTTGGGGACCACAGCAGAGCCAGAGTCACCAAGACACACGCGGGCACAGTGGCTCCCAAAACCCATCACGAAATGGACGCCGGAGGGGCCGCAGCCACTTCAGGGGATGTGCAGTTTACTGTGTGCTCCTCTCCTAGTTAGGAGGTCAGGGTCATGGCATTTCCCTCCTGCTCAAATGTACCTTGTCATTGATCCAGTCCATCACGTCCTCACACTCCCGTAGGTACTGCACCAGCTTCTGGGCCTGCAGCAGCTTGATGCCTTTCTCCCGCATCTTCTCCAGAAGCAATTCCCACTGGCGGTGCAGCTCCATCAGACGAGTCTGGAGGTTAAAGAGCCCAACATCCCCCTACATGAGAGCCATGTCTGGGGGACCTGGCTCCTCCATGGAGCTCCAACCAGCTAGACACCTCCCAGAGCTCTGAACCAGTCTTTTTCAAGATAATGCCTACACTGAAGGGAAATGGTAAATTGAACTGAGAAGACGTAAACACGTACACTTCACAGTGTTTGGTAGGTCTTCAAGTTGACCTACCAAACAACCAACCTCTTGTAAGTATGTGTATTCTAGTTTACTCTAAAGAACTTACTTGTAATTACCAATTATTATTGATATATTATTGGTAAGTCTTTAGGTAATGTTTTTAGTTCTTATTAATTGTTAAGCTATGAAGGTGAGATTTCTAGGTCAGAAGACTTGGGGAGGGAAAGATGAGGTGTCATTGAGGAACGGCAGCAGGAATCACTGAAGGGTGTGTGCTGAATTCACAGAGGTAAAGTGGAAAGAACAAGAGGTCCTGGAGGCATCATACGTGTAAAGAAATAAATATGAGGCACAAGTGAAGAGGAAAACCTTAGTACAAAGGAAAAAGATAGCATCCTGAAACACAGTCAACATTCAAAGAGGATTCGTGGCCTAAGTTGTTTTGGTGCTTCTGTGAAAAGATACAGCATGTGGTACACAGTTCATCCCAAGAAAGGCTGACAGCAAGCTGCACCCTGGTGGCAGCCACAAGTCCAAACAGTCCCTTCCCAGCATCTTGGGTTCTCATAGCACAGCCCTAGTAAAGACTCGTCAGGAACTGGAGCAATTATCATCAGTTCATGCTTAGGCGATGTGTTCTGGCATTCTAACCCAATTTCAGGGTGTTGATTATGCCTACCCAAGATACTAGGAGTTTCTGGGTCACACAGACAGAAACGAGTGACACACACACCCCACCAGGAAAGAAGCCTGGGGTCCACCCATCGTCGATACGCCACTCCCCACAAACTGAAAGAGTGAAAGCCACATTAATATACAGGCGAGTCAACGTGGGTGGATTCTCTTAGAAACAAGTACGGGTAGTTCATTTGAAAGGAGAAAACAGTGGGAGGAAAATAAATGCTCACACAATTCAACTTCCACCACGACAATCACTTTCATCGCAGATGGTTAAACTGGAGTCCACCAATGCGAAGGAAGTGACAGGCATTCCCAGGCAAGAGGGGGAAAGGCAACCAACGGCAAGTCCATATCCACCTACTCGGATGTGGGAGCCAATGTGGGTGGCAGTCACTATGGGGCGCCATGCCGTCCTGTATGGTGTGAAAGTCTAAACCGGTGACAGACAGGTTATCCAGGACATGGTCCCTCACACACCACCCACCTTCCTCTGTGACTACTGACTGATCAAACTAGGCTACAGAGTTACCAGGCCAGAGCAATTACCAAGCGGGATGACTGTAGGATCTGGGAGCATGAACACAGGGATTCTATGAGAACCTTTTGCTCAGGGGAAAAAAATTTCTTCATTAACTTTTTGGCCTTACTGCATGGCTTGTGGGATCTTAGTTCCCCGACCAGGAACTGAACCTGTGCCCTCAGCAGTAAAAGCATGGAAGTCTTAATCACTGGACCACCCAGGAAATCCTCACTTCACTCAAATTAAAATGGGGTCACAGAAGGCTCCAGCAAATCCTTCCTTACAAGTCAGCTGTCAGTCCCTCACATCTCTCGCTGCCACATCCTTCAGGGAGAACCGGGGCCAGGCCTGTTTCAGGACTGAGCAGTTTTCCCACTGCTGTGTGTTCTCATTGTGTCAACACCGCAGGTCTGAGAGAGGCCAGTTTCAGAAGCTTACTGGCGCGTGAGAGCGGGAGTGGGCAAGGCAACAGGTGCACTGGGGAAACGCGCAGACAGCTGGCGGGGTGGAGCGGAATTCCTGGCTGACTCAGGTGGGTTTCTCAACAGAGACCTGAGCAAGCAGGAGCAGCTCGGAGAGGCAGTCAGGAGAAATTAAGGAAAGCAGGTAAGAGTAAAACATGGGCTGGGAAAATAAAGCAAGTAATTGTGACTGCAGAAAGAAGGGAATAGATTCAAATACTGGTTCTGGCTGTGGGAATCTGGGCAAGTCACTCAAACTTCTAAGCCTCTGTTCCTACCCTTCTAGGCTACAGTTCCCTCGCAAGCTTCCCATGAAGATTAGAGATAACGGACGTAAAAGTCCTGGTGAAGTGTTTGCACCTAAACGGCTGCTCACAGCTTCTCAACAAAGAGTAGCCAGTACTTTCTAATGCTGCTTTAATAAGATCTCTTAAGAGGGAAGAGGGGGCTGAAGGGAGCTCTGGGTCTCCTGGCCCCGGACTGATTACTAAAGCCAAACACGTGATCTGTATCTCACATTCCCTGCCTGTAACCTGGTTAAACTAGCCCAGAGCAGCCCCATTCACTCTGGCTGATTTCATTTACAGCAAGACTATACACAAGAGTAGGGAAATGGGCAGATATATCTCTAATATTTTTGGCTGTGCCATGTGGCATGCAGGACCTTAGTTCCCCAACCAAGGATTGAACCCATGGCCCCCTGAAGTGGAAGAGCAGTCTTGACCACTGGACCACTAGGGAAGTCCTATGTCTTTGTATTTAATTACAGAGACGTGTATTACACTGACCAAATGGGCTGAATGTAGTAATTAAATGACTGGTCATATGGCATTTAGAATTTACTTTTACTTCCTATTTACAATCATTCCTAGTTAACAGTTTATTATTAACAATATAAGGCTAAATGCAAGTCTTCAATACGAGACTGCAGAGTATATGAGAGCAAAAGAGACACAAGTATTTACTGCTGAAAACCACGAGATGAGATCCTAAGGGAATGACGTCCCTGCGGATGTTCCACTATGGATCTCACTCAGTGAACTGTGGAGGAAGGAACATCTCTAGCTGGGGCTTAAGGATGTAGCTTCCATCTCAGTCTTTGGGACTGCCCTGACACATCAAGGACTGAAAAGGCTGGTCCCTCAATGGAATGAGACCTTGGATAATAAAGAACAAAACACGCAGATAAGAAAGATATCAAAGACAGAAGAGAGCATCCAGTCATGAGAAACTAAGTCTGCACACCTCACCCTAAAGAGCCTTGTTTTCCCTTAATACCGTGGTATTGGCAATGTCAAAACAAAATAGAAAAAACTAATTATGACCCCCAAACCCAATGAATGGCACCCAAACAAATCAGACAAAGAGTCTGAGGACTCCTGCTTAATAGTCAGTTACGCAGCCACGGTCACTGACCAACAGGTACCACACTGTGAGGTCATTCCTCACAGCCGGACCTTTAACAGGCTTGCTGACCAGACCTCAGTAAACCCTCCTGGGGCAAGGCACCAAGATCCAGAGAGCGAGCTTCCTGACACAGAAACTGATGGTGTCTGTGATTGATCCTACTCATCTTTGTGTCCTAATCCCTAAATTCACTCTTCTTTACAGTCTAACTACATCCTTGTTTGTTCTATAAGGAGAACATTAACTTCCTCACTGAGTACATGCATGCTTGTTTACAGGCACATTGAGTCTTTGTATTACAAAGGCAGGATATGGGGAGCTTCATTAGGGTACTTCACAAATTCCTTTAAGAAACCAGGAAAATCTATCTCCCCAGGAACCCAAACATATGGGTAAGCATTAACCTACACCCATCCACCAGCCAGACAGAGGCAGGCCATCACGCCAGCAGGGCCCCAACTCACCCGGATGGTTTCGGATGCAAAGTGCCCTTCTGAGATCATCAGGTTACCGGTCTCATCCAGCTTCACAATGGCGCCCGAGTTGGCCTGCACCTCAGCTTCGAAGGCTTGATGCTTCTGTAGCTTGCCCTGCCGGTGGATCGTGAAGTGAGCCACACCTGCCCTTCGGCATGCCTCATTCTGCTCCCCACCCCCCACACCCCCTATTAGTCCTCCCCTCCTGCATCCCACTTCCTCTCACGATGGACCCTCACCTCAGCATACCATCCATCCCCCTACCACCTCAATTACTCCAAAGCTCCGCCTGCATCTACACCTGCCCCTTGAAGCCTGGTCACTGAGGATAACAACTTGGCAGACAGCAAGATGTTACAGAATATCCTCATTTGCTTCTCTATCAGGAAACTAGCCTTTACGGACATCCGATCCCTCTCAGAGGTACAGAACCATACTGAGAGCTTTTTCTTGACTACCTGATGAACTGAGAGTTTATCCTTGACAAACCCACTCACATTAATTCATTACGTGACACTTTTTTTTAGCTTGTTTTAGAAGCCATACTCTGATTGACTTGATTCACGACATTCCATTTCTCAGTACCTCTGTTTAATCACATGCAGAGCTGGGCAGGGCCTGCCCCTGTACCAGCGTTCATCATTTTCTCTTCTCAGATGACTCTGGCATAATAAAAGAACCATGGGCACAACCACTGCGCCACTTACTAGAAAGAACTCTCTCACCAAAGTCAATTAGAAGAAAGCTTTTGTCTTTTTTTAAAAAACAGCTTTATAAATTTTCACCAGCAACAACACTGTGAGTTAGCATACCTGTCTCAAAAACACATACTCCAAGAGATCAACCCAGATCTTTCCTGAAAAAAACTGAAGGATCACCAATGGTTGCCAAGCAGTGGACTGAGAAACATCAGCTGAAAGCATCCCCACAAGAGAAATAAGAACCTGCAGGATTCCACATTCATGCTCACTGATACAATCACTGAGGGCTTTTCAGAATCATGAGTCAGTCCTTCCTGATGTCTGGCCTACATTCTCCCTGCCACTCTATCTCTCAATGTCATAACTCAGTACCTATCTTTGTACAAATTTTGAGCAATGACATTTGAGCTCACATCTCAGACGCACCTGCAGGTTGGTTGGGTCTTTGTAATTCTCATCTGAGGCAATCTGAAGCTTCTCCTGAATCCATTTCTCCAGCTCCTCAGCATCTCTTTGGAAAAACTGGAATCGGTAGGAGTCTTCAAGCTTCTGGCGCCTCAGGGTCGAGAGCTCCTTGAAGCGGTGGTATCTGTCCAGGACCTGCTGCCGCCTCTCCTGGATGTCCTCGGCTGTCTCCAGCACTTTGACCCCGCTTGGGTCCATTTTCTGAAAAGGCAGCAAGCCCTGAGGTAAGCGTAAGACACTAAAATAGACTGAATGGAGATTTGACGGAATTAGCCTCTTGGATGGAAATACACAATTCTGAGGGCCTGAGCAGATAAATGAACTGAAGGCCGTCACTTCTCAGGATTTAACAGTGAAAACCAGACCCCATGCTTCGCAGAGAACAGCTGCCCACATGGGCCCCTCAGAGGACACCTCACCAGCACTGAAAAGAGACCAGGTGAGAGATGTGAAGGTGAGAACTATGATCTGTGCTGTCAATTCTACAGAGCTTTGAGAATTCAAAGCAAACACCAACTTTGGCGCTCAAAGAATTACTGAGAAATGCAATCAACAGTCCTTTCATCTGGCCTGTGCATTTCATGGTGTGGAGATTAGAGAACATTTACTCTCAACTCAGCTTTTCCATCTTTCTCCATCTCTGCCTGTTACTCAGTGAAGAAAAGGGAAATGATTATAAAGTAACAGTCTTTTCTCAGTGTTAAAAAATAAAACAATAAGTCCCCTTAAAAAAATTAAGTAACTGAGTCTTTAACATAAAAAACCAATAGAATTTACCTAAAGTAGTGGATTTCTCAGTTATCACAAAAAAAATCAATCCTACAAGTCTTCATAGGGGTGCCAAGAGCCTGGGCAGTGAACAGGCTTTACTTCCTCTGAGTGCACAAAATTAAAAATCATAGTATATATTTTAAAACAACAAAAAAGGTAAGATGAAAAATTTGTCCTACCTGACTCTTACCTGCTCCAGTTAACCACAAACTCATGCCAACTGAGTAGGTGGTACTTCCCCACAGAACTCAATCCACCTCAACTTTAAACTCAGGTTTCCAGAAAGTTTCACCACACTTTAATGTCAAAAAGAAAACCTGACCTATTTGTGGCAGAAAACAATACTTGCTCATCTCAGGGATAAGCCATTTTATCCTCTAACCAAGGAAGGACGCCCAGAAGGAAACAGGTGCAGACTAACAACGAGCAAGTATCTTGTCAGTAACACGTGACCTTGTCTGAGAGGCCTTCCCGCCCTGAGCCCAATTTCCCAGAATGACTAAAAATGCCAGGTGATCGTGAGATGGTCCCAAGACCCTTCTAACTTTATATTCTACAAAGAAGAATCTGTGACTTGGTGTTAAAAAAAAGAAAAAGACCAGATAAACTTTATGGTCTCTCCAGTTGTTTTTGCATAATTTATATAAGACAGAAAAATTGTGCTGCCTGAGAAACATTTGAGAGCTCTTCCCGTGATCCTGCTTGCCTCGCCCAGCCAACAGGAAAGGATTAGTGGGTCAAGGATTAGGTATGGAGGCCCCTGTGTGCTTCCACTCCCTGCCCCCACCGGCTGGGAGCTAAACAGCACTGCTGAACTCCGGGCAGTTTCCAGCTCTTAAGAGTTCAAGAGGTTTCGAGAAAAGCACGGGTACGCACCCAGCCAACTCCGAAGACTATCTCTTTGTGAGGAGATCTGTCTTCTGAGGGAAAAGAATACGATGGCACTTCAGTCCTATCACCCACCATCCTTCCAAGTTCCTCTCCACAGAGCAACCAGTTATTTTTGTTATTTTCCTACCACAAAGTCCAATTTGTTTGACTGTGAAGAGAAACAGATTCTTTGCCACGTCATTTCCACGTTTTGAAACCTTTCCTGGCTCCATCTCAGAGAGGAAAGAACCCATCTTAAACTTTAGCTGGACCTTCCAACTAAAGGTCAGCTGGCCCAACACACCTGACTGGTAGGTTTCACCCATGCCCCCCGCCCTCCCTCTTGGCACAGAGAAATACCCTCCTCCCAAACATATGATCCTCTCTAAAGACTCCAGGCCGGTTGTTCAGGCTTCCTTTGCCAGAATCTTCTGTCTTTCCTTTATCCAGATAATTCCCCTTCAGGTCAGTACGAGCTGAAATGAGGAACTGCAGGATCTTGCCTCCTTACGAAGCTGCACTCGCGCTTCTTCCCTTCCTCCTTCTCGGATTTAATCACACTTCTCTGTAGATTTACATGGCACTTGCACATACTTCCCACGGTATAATTAAGACTGAGCAACACAATATCTGTTGTGTCCTGATTCCTAGCAGACAGAGGTCATTAACAAATGGTTGCTAAGTGCTCCTGGAGTGGCAGCCCCGAGTTCACTGGTGAAGATGGAGAGCTCGGTAGTCCACCTGGGTCTCATTTTCCATATTGTCCAGGTTAACAGATTCTGTGACTGAATGAACTGCTGAAACGTGCTGACTGAAGCTACGCCACGGGGTGTCAACCTAATGACCAGACCTGAATTACTGAGCCTAGGCGACCCACACCCAGGACGGCGGCACTCTTCAGCTAGGCAGGGCCAGACCTTAGGAAATCTGGCTCGAGAAGGCACAGTTTTGAGCATCTGGTTGCTGGTGGGAGGGGTTGGGGGAAGGGAGAGTTAGGGAGTTTGGGATGGACGTGGACACTGTGCTATACTTAAAATGGATAACCAACAAGGACCTGCTGTATGGTAAGGGAACTCTGCTCAACGTAATGTGGCAGCCTGGATGGGAGGGGGGTTTGGGGGAGAATGGACACGTGTATGGCTGAGTCCCTTCATTGTTCACCTGAAACTATCACTACATTGTTAACTGGCTATACCCCAATACAAAATAAAGTTTAATTAATAAAAAAAATTTTTTTTAAAGGCACAGTTCTGTATCATGAACAGATAGCCCATGTCTGAAACAGTAGTTTCTATTCTGAAAACAGGCTTCAAGAGTCCTTCAAACCAAAAACTGAGGGTGGTCTGG
Organism: Moschus berezovskii; assembly: GCF_049115385.1. Lineage (NCBI taxonomy): Eukaryota > Metazoa > Chordata > Mammalia > Artiodactyla > Moschidae > Moschus > Moschus berezovskii. The sequence continues at coordinate 7,741,068 of NC_142470.1, forward strand.
GCAGAACAGGGTGGTTCTCGCTCACACTGCAGCCCTAGATTGTCAGCCTCTTTGGGAGAAGGTTGACTTCTGACAAGGATCTTGACAAGAATCACTGCCATATCTGCCACATTTACTAGAATGTAAACGCTTCACTCATTCACCTGTGTTTTCTGCTCCAGGCAGATCTTGCATCAGACTCCCTCACCAACCCTGGGCGGGTCCACTTCCCTGACCAGAGTTCCCTCTCAAATGTTCTTTCAACCCCTCCAAGCCTCAGGCATCTGCTTTGTCCTCTCTGCAGTCCTGAAACAGATGCCTTCACTCCCTCTCTCCCCCTCTTAGAGCATCACCACGTCCCATTCTGCCTTGTGATTACTGTTTTCCCCTTGTGTTTTGGTAAGTTCTCTAGGGAATTCCCTGGTGGCTCAGGTGGTATAGAATATGCCTGCAGTGCCGGAGACCTGGGTTCGATCCCTGGGTTGGGAAGATCCCCTGGAGGAGGGCATGGCAACCTACCACAGCATTCTTGCCTGGAGAATCCCCATGGACAGAGGAGCCTAGCGGGCTGCAGCCCACGGGGTCACAAAGAGTTGGACATGACTGAGCGACTAAGCACAAGAACTGGCGAATTTGGAGTTCCTAACAATGGCAACCCACTCCAGTACTCTTGCCTGGAAAATCCCATGGATGGAGGATCCGGGTAGGCTGCCGTCTATGGGGTCACTAAGAGTCAGACACAACTGAGCGACTTCACTTTCACTTTTCACTTTCATGCATTGGAGAAGGAAATGGCAACCCACTCCAGTGTTCTTGCCTGGAGAATCCCAGGGACAGCGGAGCCTGGTGGGCTACAGTCTGTGGTGTTGCACAAAGTTGGACACGAATGAAGCGACTTAGCAGCAGCAGCAAGGAACTATTTAAAAAAAGACCCTAATCTTACTCTCTGACCACAGAACTTGGCACCTATTTAGAGAGTCAATTACACACTGAACTTAGAAATAAAGAAGCTGCTGTCACTTCATTATTAAGTGATCAGGAGAAAGAAGGTCATCTAATAAGCAAGTGGTAGAGCTAGGGTGACCCAGGATGCTCTGGTTCCCAGAAGAGCATGCTAGAAACAGCGATTCTAACATGATCAGAGCTGATGCTGTTACTTTTTAATTCCTTTTGCTACTGCTTATCTTTTCCATCCCCACCTGACAGGAGGAAAAAGGAAGGAGGATAAATGAATTATTTTATAAAAAGTCAAAATTAATTTTTTTGAGATTGAGTCTTTCCTTTTTTTAAAAGTTTTTTTTTTTTTAATGTGGACCAGTTTTAATGTTTTTATTGAATTTGTTACAAAATTGCTTCTGTTTTATGCTTTGCTTTTTTTGGCCAGAGGTATGTGGGATCCTAGCTCCCTGACCAGGGATTAAACCTGCAACCCCTGTATTGGAAGGTGAAATCTTAACCACTGGACTGCCAGCAAAGTCTCAAGATTGAGTCTTCTTAAAGTTAGTAAACAATTAGGGTTAAGAATAATTTATATACTTGCTTTGTTCTCATCTCTCCGGAAACAGTTAAGATGGAGAAACAGTAGGAAACTGTGTGTCTACTTTGCTTGCTTATAAAATTTCCAAAGAATGTACAGTTAGTTATGCATGTGACAACAGCCCCACTGTGTTTGCCTTTCTGCAAGATGTCCCAGTCTTTGGATCAACATCTATGGTGTTTGTCCTGCGACCCGTTATCATAGGATTCACTGCACTTCCTTTAGGTGTCATGGAAATCTCTGACCACATCTGGAAGCAGCCCTTTACGATGGATTAAAGAATGCCCAACATAATACTGCAAAGGGTCTCCGTGAGCAAGCCCCCCTGCATGGGTTCCACTTGCCCATCTGACCTTACCAATCCAGGGAGACAGTCCAGCGAGGCCCTGCTGAAATTAACCAACCTAAAAGGCCCTCTTTGTCACCCCAGTGAAGTAGAACAAGTCAATTCTATACCAAGTGCTCTGGGCAGGCAATAATGGACTTTTCTTTCCTGCAGTAGATCAGCTGACATCAGGAGGTGGGAGCTCTGCCAAGTCTCCAGGGAGCCGGGCATCTGCAAGCCAGTTGCACTTTCCCTCTACTGTAATCACACCAGACACCAAAGACAGGTTCGCGGCAGCTCTTGCTACCCTACCCCTTCGCCTGACAGGGAGCTGTCCCTATACAAGTTCCAGTTTCTCTGGCTCCGAAGAGGGTCATTTCCACAGGCTACATTGAACACCAGAACAAATTCTGTATGGACAACAAACTATTGCCACTCAAAGGCACTACGACCTCTGGCTCAAAACTCTGAGAGTTGGTGGAATTTTCTGCCCTCCACCAGGGTGCTGCACACACTGCAAGGACTCCACCCCCAGCCAGAAATTCGCAGCTGACTGATAAGATGACTCCACAGAGAAAGTTCTGAGCTGTTCCCAGCCTTAATGGGATTAACACCTTTTGAGAGTTAGAAAGGAAGACTTTGGGAAATGTGCCATTAAAACACACACACACACAAACCAATCTTCAACCAAACAGACCTATCTACAAACTCCGCTAACTGACTAAAGACTGCAAAGGAGCCAAATTCCAGGACAGTGATCAACTGACTGCTTATCTCAAAGCACCAGGAGGATTCTGATTTTGTCAATCAGGTCTATGTTTGTGGAGAGTGAAGGAGGGGAAATGAATGGCTGGATGTATTCTCTGTGTAGGGACAGCTTCCCATTTAAGGTAAATGAAAGAAAAAAGGTCAGATTTTGGCAACTAATTATTAGAGAAGACGGGCTATTTTTAAATGCTGCAATGCAGCAAGAGTGTTAGCTGCATCATTCAGCAAGTAATGTGCATTGAGCACAGGGGATAACACAGGAATTACAACTATGTCCTCTATTGTAATAAATAAAAAGGACTTGTCAGCATTCGTACAACACTGTTAGATCTCTGGGAAGAAAGTGGGTGTCTAAAGATGTGAATCTTGGCTAGAAAGTTCTAGTTCAATCCAAAACCATGCATGAGAAGGATTCCTCATAACCAACACCAACTTAATACACATTATCAACTTGAAATGATTCCTACGAAAGAAGCTGGCCATTAATTCCTATCTTTGTCTTCCTGATGATCATTCACAGACAGCTATTTGAGGCAGTCCTTGGTACCTAGAGAATTCTGTAAAGCCTTACCCTAATCCACAGAGGCTACAAAACCATGGTGTGAGGGGAGGGGTCAGTCCCTGGAGAGTGGGGAGAGGGAGTGGGAGGGAAGGATACTGTTAAGCAATGGAAAAGACTGCAGAGACGTAAACTTTCAAACCAAAGGTCAAACATTTTGAACCTTGCACACCGGGCACCTGCAGTGAAACAGCAGCTTAGGACACCTTCACGCGGATCTCAGAGAGTGGAAGAATCCAGTCAGGAGAGTTTCTCTATGGAACCTCAGAAGAAAATACAATTGTGTCCAAGGCTAGAGGAATCACTATTTGGAACCAAAGGGTGGGGACTGCGGACATCTTAGCGAACTGAACATCTTAGCCAGCTGAGCTTGCCGTGAGGACAGGGGCGTTTGGAGCACTACAGAATGAATTCATACCCCAGGCAGGACACCAGATATACTTTTTTTTTTTTTGGCGCAGGCAAAGGGGTTTTCAGGACTAACAGGATGAGAGCATTTGGCTCTACGGAAAAATTCATAAACATCACCCAGAGCAAAAGGTGAGAGGAAGCATCCATCGGTTTTATGTTTGTTGCTTAGTCAGAGCCCAAAGGCGCAGAACCAACAATGCCCTTTCTCCCTGGCTTAGAAAACCAGCACATTTCCAAAGCTGGAGAACGACATCCATGGATGTGGAAGGGCTCCCCCAGGACAAAGCACCAAAGAATTAATTAGTGCCAGCTCCCATAAAATTTGCTGTTAATCGATTCTCAGATTAAGTGAATTGACTCAAAACCAGCTCAGCTACAGATTTTAGTGGTAGGCCTGAGGGTAAGCAGAGAGGTAACTAGTACATAACTTAACAATTTCAACCATGGGAAAGTCAAAAATATTTTTGCTTAAACCACATTCCAATCAGGATTGTAGATCTGCACATCAGCCTTCAGCTTGGTTAATTCATTTTAACATGTTAGAAGGATTCTGCAGAGGTGAGCAGGGATTCAGCTTAAAGCAGCAAAGATTCATTCATACTGCACTGCATCAAAATCCAGAAACATGGTTGAGAAAACTTACTCCTGAATGCCTCAAACACTACCTTGCTGCTACTTACCTTTTATAACCTGTAAAATTCAGATGAGAGGTATTTAAGTGCAAAATACTGTTACTGAGATTCAAAATAAGAAAAAGGTATCATGTGCCCATTTTTATAAACCTTGCTTAATTAACCAGTCTGATTTATAAAAGGGCTTGCCTTGGATTTATCACCCATAATCACAGGAAATTTGCAGTTTAAAGTTCTGCTTATGGAATATCAAGACACTAATTTTAAGCATTTCTCTTTTGGAAAAAGGTCCAATTTAGCAAACACTCAAATACTGTACATGTATAAAAACATATATAGTGAGCTTTTTTTTAAACAAGAAAATGCAAGCTCCATTTCATTGTAAGAACTGTGGCAAAAAAAAAGTAAGCCAATGGAAACAGGGAACAAACCCAAGTTTACAATATTTGTCAAACTGAAAAACACTATTTTTACATGTTTTCAGATTATACTTTCTAAGTATCTAAGGTAACGTGTTTAGTCTCTTGGTTCTTAAGAACCAAGTAACCATCAATTAAAATAAAATAAAATTAGCAAACACTACATGCAAACACCAGTAGGGTGGTAAGAAATTAATATATTCATGCCTTAATAAGAGGAAGGTAAAAAAATAAAAAGCTTTGCAAATTTGAGAATAAATCTACTAAGACTTTTGTTCAAGTAACAGCAGAGAAAAAAACCAAAAGCCCATACCCTATGCAATCTGCTTAACAGAAAGATCATGCAGGCAGGGATTTTCCCCCCCCCTTAGGATCATTCAACCTCTGTGACATATATGTGTCTTCACTGCAAGCCAGGCCAAACTGAAAAAGTAACACATCTCCTGCATGCTGCTCAAATACCTGGACTCTGCGTTTACGAAACGATGACAGCATGATGGAAGAATGTGGTGTCTAAAGAGGGAGCAGGGAGAGCAAGACAACAAGCTTCTAAGGGCAAACTGAACACAGTGATTTCAAAACGAAGAACACAGATCCTGAAAGATACATGAATACAGGTACAAATCAAATTTCAGATATTCTCCCAGCGCCCTTCTCATTCTACAGAGCTTCTAAATCCCACTAGGGACTTAAAACGTGAGAAAGAACCAAGGTTCCCTGGTATTAGCAGAGGTGCTGCCTTGGCCAAGTCATATCATCTTCTGGGTCTCAGTCTCCCCCTTTTCAAATAATTCTGAATAATACTGAATATCTTTCAAGTTACAGAGATCTAACCTGGGCCTAGTTTACTGGGACAATTCCTTTACAAAACACTATTTCCTGTTCAAAGCCCCTTTGAAAGGAACATGCAAAAGGGGTGGAAGGGAGGTACAAGTGCAGCTGTTTGGGTCCACTGGCCCCAAGTGCTCACTCAGTGTGCCTCCCCCGCATTCCTGGAGTCAGCATTTGCCATCAGGAAGCTGCATTCTGCTACCTACTCTGACCACAGCTGATGGACTGCAGCAGACCCGGCGCATGACTAGCAGAGTCCTCGCATAGCCCACGGAGGATAGATTACAAGGCCGGCCTCGCGCCCACTGTCCTTAGCACAGGTTCAGCAATGCCAGGACTGTGGACTATTCCTGACACCCACTTCTCAGCACCTGCAGTCGGCAGCCCCCACAGACGGAAGAAGGCAGGTAAAGGAAGAGCAGAGGAAATTCTAGCCCAGGGAACCCAAAGATACACTTAAAAACCAGCCCTCCCCATCTAAACTTGCTCATCAGATTGCTTGACAAGCTCATATTCGGAGCCTGTGACGTATCAGGTTTCTCTAATTATTCGATTACTACAAACACCCTGCCAAAGACCAAAAACATATCAGAGAAGGTTACCCCGCTGATGGCTTACTGCATCAGCATGTCCAGCAGAGAGCAAATCCACCTTGTGAGTCCCGGCTCTCCATTTAGGTCCCTGGATAGCAGCTAACACACTTTGAGGGTCCCTGGGAGTAATACTGGCCCAGTTACTAAGAAAGGCTTATAGCTAATTTCCTGCAGAGGCCTTTCTGCAGCACATTTCTAAAACTTGGACTTCACATTTCTAAAACTTGGACTTCAATCTGACCTTTCAAAAAGCTGACATTAGCTGCAAACAAAAGGGAAAATACATGACTAGTTTGATGAGCTGGAACCTTGGCTCCATGGCTTCACACAGCTGAGTGTTCCCACTGCTGTTCTTCAGATTTTCTGTTTCCTGGCTGCAGACACCCCCACCCTTCCATCTTTGATACATTCTGTTTTAGTTAAGTCCAATTGCTATGACGACGCCATTTCTCAACACATTATGAAAATATTTCATATGCTCTCTCTTCTCTTCTTCTATGACAGCCATCACGGTAAGTTCTTCTAAAATACCATGAGGAAGACAGAACAAAGAGCCTACGTAGTTTAGGATCTATTATATAAAAGAGATTTGACAAGGTGTTGCACCATCTCAACCCAGCTTTCTGAGCCATTTAAGCTTTTAATTTAAAACACATTCAACCCTTAACTTTAACAAGCCCTTTGTTTAAAATACATTCTATCCCAGTACATCAAAGAGACTTTTCAAAGCAATTTTCTCTGGGAAGCCTCTAAACCAAATTCGCAGGGACGTCTTTCAAACAAAAGGCTGCTCTGTCATTCAACACCGGCAAGGCTGCAGAATTTTATACAAATAATATTATGCCCTCGACTCAAAAGACTTGGTCTCTCGGCAAGGGGCGGGGGGGGGGGGACTCAAAGCTATTAAGTTATTTGATTTGGGTCTCTTACAAAGTCAAGCGCCGCATTTTCTTTCTATCTACACGCAAATAACAGTTGGGGAAGGAAAATATGTTTATTACAGGAAAGAAACGGAGATGGCCAGTCCTGGACCCTTCGGCGTCCACAGAAGGCCAAAGAACCGCCACAGAGGATGAAATTAAGGTCAAAGAGCCCTTTACTCCCAGCTTTTCCTCGTTCCAGGGCTGGGTCGGGATTGCTGGCGGAGAGCTGGGAAAAGGAGCTGCAGAAGTCGCTCCCCACCAAGGCAAGGGCCTGGGGGCGGTGAGGGGGGGCGGAGTGCGTTCTGACAGGAGGAAGATGGGAGAAACGAAACGTTCGGGGCCACACAGCCCCCGCCCCACCTGCGGCTGCCGGATGGGGCCGGACGGGGCCGCAATCAGGCTTACGGGGCGGGCGTGGGGTGGGGTGCGGGGGGGGAGGGACTCGGCGGCCTCGCCGCCCCTCCGCCCAGTCAATGACATTCCAGCGGCCGGCGCCCAGACTCGGCCCCGAGGCTCCTCCGCAGCCCACGCACCGCCAGCCGGCCGCCGCCGGCTCGCTCGGCTCCCCGCCCCACGCTTGAGAGAGCGGTGAGGCCCGCCAGGCTCACCTGTCCGCGCGCCGGCCCCGCCCCGCCTCAGGGGCCGTCCGGCTCCCCTCTCAGGGATCGGCCGCCCTCGGGCCCCCTCCCGCCCCGAGTTCGTCCCCTCCCCTCTCTCACCGGCTCCTGAGGGTGAGGGCAGTGGGTGCGTCGGGCCGGGGGCGGGGGTGCTGAGGGAACTGACGGGGCTCTGCGGCCTCCGCTCCTCGCCGTTCCCTTCCGCAGCGGGTAGTGGCGGCGACGCGCGCGCCCCGCCCCTTTTATAGGCGGC